>NC_088401.1:62981990-63296990 GCF_034236695.1 Oncorhynchus nerka
TTTTATTAGACCACTGAGTATTGCAACTTGATCTTTTTGGACATAGTTCATATTCATGACTGGTTGGACAGAGAGAGATCCTACTACATTCTAGACTATTCCTTATTAGGGCAGCAGGTAGCCTAGTGGTTAGAGTGTTGGGCCAGTAACCAAAAGGTTGCTACATTGAATCCCCGAGCTGACAAGATAAAAATGTGTCATTCTGCCCCCGAACATGGCAGTTAACCCACTGTTCCTAGGCCGTCATTGTAAATAAGTATTTGTTCTTAACTGACTTGCCTAGTTAAATACAAAATATTACTCACCACAGATTGTCTGTATGTTTGTTTTCTCATGTTGCTGTCTCTCTGGTTAACACAGTATACTGATCTTAATGGTTTAAGTTCCAACTTACAAGCTGATTGTTATACAGTACCCATTCCCTAGACACAAGAGAACCAATGTACAGCTTGTTAAAAATAACGGTTGTTTTCTGTGGAACATTGTCTGCTGTTGCAGGGCCAAAGACATCTACAACTGGAGGCATCCAGCTCATGATTGAGTGAGTTATTAGAAGACTCCCAACAAACCACAAGTGTACTACAACAAGAAGTACCAAAATGGCTATATGTCGCTTAGAGGTCAACAATTCCAAGGATAACTTGACATTTTTTAGGCATTTGGGGAGGGGTTTCATTAAAGAGAACCATCTTGACCTTATTGTGTCTGTTACATGAATTCCTTGCCTTAGAGAAGAATGGAAATGAAACCTCATATTTGTGGAGGAAGTGAACATATAAACGGTAACTCTGCCCTCACACAAGGCTGTAGTTCGGTTCGTTTATTAACACAGTTCCAAAATGTGGCATTTTGTGGCATTCCACCAACTGTGTCATCAGAAAGAAATACATTTATGGGGTGCTGTGTGGAAATAGGATTGCTATGGCATCCTATACTAGCTGTAACAATAGTATTTATTAGTAGCTCTGATTACATTGAGAATGTTACATTGAGAATGAAAGATTACATTGAGAATGTAAATCGTGAACACTGCATTTATGCACAGCGTTGTAGATCTGATTCCCTGGGTGAGACCTGTATACACATACTTAATGGAGCATGAAGACGAGTGAGGCAAAAAAACGAGGGCGTATTTGTTTTTAAATAGCAAAAATAAATTCATATCCCTAGGTTTTCAATTGATTTTGTAGCCTAAAGAAACTGGAGTATTTCGGCACTAATATCGATTGTCTCTTCCTTCAGTTCCTGAAGTGTCCCTTGTTCCTTAGTGGCGTGCAATTGGCTATAGTGAAGAGTTAACGACTGGGGCTTGTGTATAATAACACAGACATGTACTATAGTGAATGTATTAGTTGTTACTTATTCAGGAAGGATGTAGCCTGTATGTACATCCCAAAACATTATTTGTATTATATGGTAACCAATTTGAGGATGCAGTCAGGAGATATACTACAATATGATTGGTCCAACATGCAATTCGATACATCATTTAATGTTTTTACAGTTAAATACAGTACAATTACTGAACATCATGCGCCATCTTAATATTTTTTTAAAAATGGGCTAATTCGCCATAATGATCAAAGAATGATCAGGATATTTGTCGAGACCCCACTGCAACCCTGGCCCCACTGCAACCCTGGCCCCACTGCAACCCTGGCAACACACCCATCTATAACTATAAACTATCATAATCTAGCCTGGCTATTTATAAAAATGAGGACAGAAAGCCAGAGCAGGGGTTTGGCTGTGAACAATGAACAGGTGGTTTCTAAAGCAGGGCGATTCACTCGCTGCTCGCACTCACTCAATTTAATGGGGAATTACATTCAACTAACAGACTATGGGGGTGAAGGAATGAGTTTGTCACCACCCCCAAAAAATAAAAAAATTATACTGCGTTATAACAAATTTTCTTTGCTTGGATTTTTAGAAAGGTGCGAGGGTGCCGTAATTATATTTCAATAAAAAACCAGGGGTTCAGAGAGGATCCCTTTCATTACATTTACATTTAAGTCATTTAGCAGACGCTCTTATCCAGAGCGACTTACAAATTGGTGCTTTCACCTTATGACATCCAGTGGAACAGCCACTTTACAATAGTGCATCTAGGTCTTTTAAGGGGGGAGAAGGATTACTTTATCCTATCCTAGGTATTCCTTAAAGAGGTGGGGTTTCAGGTGTCTCCGGAAGGTGGTGATTGACTCCGCTGTCCTGGCGTCGTGAGGGAGTTTGTTCCACCATTGGGGGGCCAGAGCAGCGAACAGTTTTGACTGGGCTGAGCGGGAACTGTACTTCCTCAGTGGTAGGGAGGCGAGCAGGCCAGTGTTAATTAGTTGTCATACATCAATCTTGACGAGTCATCGTGAGAAAATGAAATTAAGCTCAGTGATCGTGATTGGACGATTGGAGTCACTTAATTACCTTTATCGCAAATCTTAAAGGCCCCACATTATTTTAATTAGTTCACAAATGATTTTCCGATTATTGCTTGCTTGCTTCTTAAAAGTCAGAGTTGAAGAAAGAATGTTGAAGGTGTGACGAGTCAAGTTCCATTGTCCTGGGCTTCTGAACATCTCATTTCGTTCCACAATTAAGGATTAATGTCTATGTGCAGTTAGTGTTGCGGATTCATGTGTACAGTGCCATCAGAAAGTATTTGCACGCCTTGACTTATTCCACATTTTGTTGTGTTACATTCAAAAGGGATTAAATAAATAGAAATTCTCACCTTGCAAATTTATTGAATAAGAACTACATAAATATCTAATTTACATAAGTTTTCAGACCCCTGAGTCAATACTTTGTAAAATCCCTTCAGTATTTCGGGGTAAGTCTCTAAGAGCTTTCCACACCTGTATTGTACAATGTCTGCCCATTATTCTTTTAAAAAAGTATTCAAGCTCTGTTAAATTGGTTGTGTATCATTGCTAGACAACCATTTTCAGGTCTTGCCATATATTTTCAAGTAGATCTAAGTAAAAACTGTAACTAGGCCACTCAGGAACATTCACTGTCTTCTTGGTATGCAACTGCAGTGTAGATTTGGCCTTTTAGGTTATTGTCCTGCTGAAAGGTAAATTCATTTTCCAGTGTCTAGTGGAAAGCACAATGAACCAGGTGTTCCTCTAGAATTTTGCCTTTCTTTTTTATCCTGAAAAACTTGCTAGTCCTTAAGGATAACATCATTTTTTTATATATATACATGATGCAGCCACAACTATGCTTGAAAATATGGAGTGGCGCTCAATAATGTGTTGTATTGTTTTTGCCCCAAACATAACACTTTGTTTTCAGGACAAGAAATTAATTGCTTTGCCACGTTCATTTGAATAATTACTTTCATGCCTCGTTGCAAACAGAATGCATGTTTTGTAATATTTTTTATTCTGTACAGGCTTCCAACTTTTCCCTCTGTCAATTAGGTTAGTATTGTGACGTAACTACAACATTGTTTTCTCCTATCACAGACATTAAACTCTGTAACTGTCCCCATTGGCCTCCTGGTGAAATCACTGAGTATTTTCCTTCCTCTCTGTGTAACGGTTTTCTTGAGGTGAAGGAGAGGCGGACCAAAACGCAGTGTGGTGGTTATTCATGGTTCTTTACTATAGACACTATCTATACATGAATAAACTAACAAAACAAGAAATGTGAAAAAAACAAAACAGCCCTATCTGGTGCAAACACAGAGACAGGAACAAACACACAGTGAAACCCAGGCTACCTAAGTATGATTCTCAATCAGAGACAACTAATGACACCTGGCTCTGATTGAGAACCATACTAGGCCGAAACATAGAAATACCCAAATCATAGAAAAACAAACATAGACTGCCCACCCCAACTCACGCCCTGACCATACTAAATAATGACAAAACAAAGGAAATAAAAGGTCAGAACGTGACAGTACCCCCAAAGGTGCGGACTCCGGCCGCAAAACCTTAACCTATAGGGGAGGGTCTGGGTGGACGTCTGTCCGCGGTGGCGGCTCTGGCGCGGGTCGCGGACCCCACTTCACCATCGTCTTAGTCCGCCTTATTTTCCGCCTCCGTGGCCTCCTAACCACGGCGACCCTACTAAATGACCCCACTAGACAGAGGGGCGGAAGCTCTGGACAGAGGGGCGGAAGCTCTGGACAGAGGGGCGGAAGCTCTGGACAGAGGGGCGGAAGCTCTGGGCAGAGGGGCGGAAACTCTGGGCTGAGGGGCTCTGGCGCCCCTGGCTGACTGGCGGCCCCTGGCTGACTGGCGGCCCCTGGCTCACTGGCGGCCCCTGGCTGACTGGCGGCCCCTTGCAGACTGGCGGCACTGGCGGCTCCTTGCAGACTGGCGGTACTGGCGGCGCTGGGCAGACTGGCGGCGCTGGGCAGACTGGCGGCGCTGGGCAGACTGGCGGCGCTGGGCAGACGGGTGTCTCAGGCGGCGCTGGGCAGACGGGTGGCTCAGATGGCGCTGGGCAGACGGGAGGCTCAGATGGCGCTTGGCAGACGGGAAGCTCCGGCAACGCTGGAGAGGAAGGCTCTAGCAGCGCTGGACTGAGTAGCTCTGGCGCCTCTGGAATGAGGGGCTCTAGCGCCTCTGGACTGAGGGGTGGGAGCTCTGGCAGCGACAAACAGGCGGGAGACTCCGGCAGCGCTGGAGAGGAGGAAGGCTCCGGCAGCGCTGGAGAGGCGGAAGCACCTGTAAGGATGAGCCGGAGAGACAGCCTAGTGCGGGGGGCTGCCACCGGAGGGCTGGTGCGTGGAGGTGTATGATTCTCAATCAGAGACAATTAATGACACCTGGCTCTGATTGAGAACCATACTAGGCCGAAACATAGAAATACCCAAATCATAGAAAAACAAACATAGACTGCCCACCCCAACTCACGCCCTGACCATACTAAATAATGACAAAACAAAGGAAATAAAGGTCAGAACGTGACACACTGGCAACTGAGTTAGGAAGGACACCTGTATCTGTATAATGACTGGGTGTATCGATACACCATCCAAAGTGTAATTAATAATCGGTTAAGCTTGGAATTGTTTTAAAATGGTCATACCAAGGACCATTTAACGGATTAATGTCTATGAAATGTAGGTCCCTTAGAGGTATCCCCCAAAAAACAGTACCAGTCAAAAGTTTGGACACACCTACTCATTCAAGGGTTTGTCTTAATTTCAATATTTTCTACATTGTAGAATAATAGTAAAGACAGCCAACCCGGATGATGCTGGGCAAATTGTGCACTGCCCTTTGGGACTCCCCGTCACGGCTGGTTGTGACACATTCTGGGCTCTAACCAGGTCTGTAGTGATGCCTCAAGCACTGCAATGCAGTGTCTTAGACCACTGTACCATTCGGGAGGGCGGCTAAAGACAGACAAAAGTTGGCAGATGGGTGGAATCGACATCAAACGAGTCCCGTGACTCTTGTGGGGGTCATATAGAGTGGTCTTGTTAGTTTTTAGGCCAAACCGTTCAGACGCTACATACATTTTCGTGTGTAGACCGATTTTTGGGATGTGCTGTAGCTCAGCCACCTTCCACTGCTGATGCGGAATGCGGTGGATCGAGATGCAGCCCATGCAATAAAACATATCTTTAGCTAGAAATGTTTTATTATGCAAATTTGATTTATGTGGGAGCGCGGACATCGACTCTAGGGCTTTAAACACTATTATTGCACACAGAGTGAGCCTTGCAACTTATTAAGTGACTTGTTAAGCTAATGTTTACTCCTGAACTTATTTAGGCTTGCTATAATGAAGGGGGTAAATATTTATTTAGTCAAGAAATGTATCTTCTCATTTTTAATTAATGTGTAAAAAAATTGAAAAACATAATTCCACTTTGACATTATGGGGTATTGTCAAGGTGTGTGAATACTTTCTGAAAGCACTGTGCTGTGGCAGGACATTGGGTATTTCTGGTAGTCATTAGTTGCTTGCTGTTCAAATGCTTTCCCATCAAACTGCACCTTGAAATGAAATTAAGTGGACACCAGAATGGCTCATAGGTGGGTGAGAAATGGTGGGATGAAGGGGGAGGTAGAGAGAGATGGATCTCTTAGGCAATTAGAGATGACATTCTCTGGAGACAGTGCTCGGCATCAAAGACATTCTCTCCAGGGGGCCCCAGCTTCTCTACTAAAAGGTTAAGCGTCACCCAACACTACCTGCACACTGCACAGTGTACTGGTCCTCGTTGTGAAGAGAATTCAGTTTGCCACTGACAGCTTCATTGCTGCCTCACAAAGTCTGCCATCGCTTCACAATACAGAACTGGTTTAGTGATCATAGTGGTGTAGTGTAGTGGACTGAAGGGGATGAAGTTGAAGGATTTACATTTTGTTCTAAATGGCCTGAGGAAGAAAGTCAGGTAAAGAAAGAGAGATACTACTCTATGCTTGGATGAGTTGACTATATTATTGTAACTTGCAATGTGCATTGGTTTCTTTTGCTCATTCCTAAGGGTCAGTTCCGTGCTCTGGTAGACTGCATGGTAAGTTGTGTTTTCAGTAAAACATTTAGTTTTACCCTTGATATACTACGTACACACTCAAAAGCAACCCGAGCCATCCCACTCACCCACTACCACACCAACGACACGACGGTGGTAGGCCTGATCATCAACGACGATGAGTCAGTTTATAGGGAGGAGGACAGGGACCTAGCAGTGTTGTGACAAGACAACAACCACTCCCCCAATGTCAGAAAGACAAAGGAGCGGATTGTGGACTACATCGATGGAGCTGTTGGAGTGGGTCGAGAGCTTCAAGTTCCTCTGTGTCCACATCACTAGCAAATTAACATGGTTGTGAAGAGGGCATGACATCACCTCTTCTCCCTCAGGAGGCTGAAAAGATTTGGCATGGGTCCTTAGGTCCTCAAAAAGTTATACATTTGCACCATTGAGAGCATCTTGATTGGCTGCATCACAGCTTGGTAAAGCAACTGCAAGGCACCGGACCGCAAGGCGCTACAGAGGGTGGTGAGTACAGCCTAGTACATCACTGGGGCTTAGCTCCCTGCCATCTTTTTATTTGAACCTTTTTTCATTTTTTTCACCTTTATTTAACCAGCTAGGCTAGTTGAGAACAAGTTCTCATTTACAACTGCGACCTGGCCAAGATAAAGCAAAGCAGTTTGACACATACAACAACACAGTTACACATGGGATAAACAAACATACAGTCAATAACACAGTAGGAAAAAAAAACTAGGCATGACAGTTATTAAGAACATATTCATATTTACAATGACGACCTACCAAAAGGCAAAAAGCCTCCTGCAGGAACGGAGGCTGGGATTAAATTGATAAAAATCAATGTAAAATATAGGAGAAAATACACATCACGACATAAAAAGAGACCTAAGACAACAACACAGCATGGTCGCAACACAACATGACAAGAACATGGTAGCAACACAACATGGTAGCAGCACAACAGGGTACAAACATTATTGGGCATTGAGACAACAATAGATCCCGCAAAGCAGCCACAACTGTCAGTAAGAGTGTCCATGATCCAGGAGGTGTCAGAGGAAGACCCCCCAAAAATTGTCAAAGACTCCAGTCACCAAGTTCTCTCTGCTATGGCAAGCGCTACCAATAGAACCCTGAACAGCTTCTACCCCCAAGCCGTAAGACTTCGAAACAAGACCGCTAAATAGCTAATCAAATGGCTACCCAGACTACCTGCATTGACCCTTTTTTTTACCAACTCTCTTGTGCTGACTCTATGCACACACTGGACTCTACCCACACACTCACACATACTTACACTGACACCCCAACACACACACGCACACTACATACGCCCACCTACCATGCACACACATACATACTGGTAATAACACACGCACTCACCACATATGCTACTGCTACTGCTCCACATACGCTGCTGCTACAGCTCTGTCTACTATCTATCCTGTTGCCTAGTAACTTTACCCCTACCTATATGTACATAGCTACCTCAATTACATCATACCCCTGCACATCGACTCAGTACTGGTACTCCCTGTATATAGCCATGTTATTACCTCGTACCCCTGCACATCGACTCAGTACTGGTACTCCTTGTACATAACCATGTTATTACCTCATACCTCTGTGCTTCGACTCAGTACTGGTACTCCCTGTATATAGCCATGTTATTACCTCGTACCCCTACACATCCACTCAGTACTGGTACTCGCATGTTATTTTTTTACTCGTAATTTGTTATTCGTTATTCACTGTGTATTTATTATTTGTGTTACTATTTATATTTATTATTTGTTATCTTTAACTCTGCATTGTTGGAAAATGACCCGTAAGTAAGCATTTCACTCTTATACCCTGACTACACCGCCCACGTCACGTGCACGAGCATTGCAAAATAAATTTAGAAATCTATATTATTCAATTATTGCACCCACACTGCTCGTGCGCGCCAACGAGCATCTGCGTTGCCAAGGGCTAAAATAGAAGTCTGTTCAATTTGTGACGCAGATTGAGGAGCAAGTCCTGCCTCTCCCATCTCCTCATTGGTTTATAGAAGCAGGTACCCACAGGCCATCTCCTCATTGGTTATACCCACGTGGGTGTCTGAAAGACGAACGAGGTCGGTGGCGATAATGCACCTAATTTATTACCAATCGCAATATAAAGTCAAGAGAAGAAAAAGCCTGGAAGGAAGAGAGATGACTAGAAATTATTAATTGTCTGAGTATAGGACCTTGTGCATTTCAGGTAAAATAACAACTCAATGTTTATATAACAACTCAAAATGGCGCCGGAAGAAATGGTAACAGTTTTATGGGTTTTACGGTTTATATCCCAGGACAAATGAGCTAGCTAGCTAAATTGCCATACATGTTTAATGCTTTTTGACCTGTCCCCAAATTCATGTAATTCAATTTGTGTTGATATTTTAACCTGCGTGTCGTGATCGCGTGTGGTGTGGGGGGACAAAATAAATGTATGAATGATGGCACACGAGCGCAGTCGGTTTGGCTTCCGTGTTAGTCTACACCTTGTTAGGTGCCTCCTAAGAAGAGGTAGGTGCATGAGTCAGGAGCAAGAGAGCAAGGAATTCCAGTTTGCACAGTCCTTTATTATAAGTCCCAACCCACCAACAACAGGCGGGGAAAATCATGAAACACATGGAGGAGAAACCTCTACTCCTTGTAATGAATTTCCTCCTCCTCCTCCGAAGAGGAGAGGCGAAACGGATCGGAGGACCAATATGCGTCGTGGTAAGTGTCCATGGTTCTTTTTAATACGTTAAGGTACACATGAACAACTGACTACAAAAAACAAGAAATGTGAAAACTCAAAACAGTCCTATCTGGTGCAAACACAGAGACAGGAACAATCACCCACAAACACACAGTGAAACCCAGGCTACCTAAGTATGATTCTCAATCAGAGACAACTAATGACACCTGCCTCTGATTGAGAACCATAGTAGGCCGAAACATAGAAATACCCAAAACCTAGAAAAACAAACATAGACTGCCCACCCAACTCACGCCCTGACCATACTAACTAAATACAAAACACAGGAAATAACGGTCAGAACGTGACACTCCTAAATATAGTACCCACAGTACAACGACTGAGAGGAAAAAACCCTGTGGCGCACCAACAAGCACCCCTAACAGAGCTAACAAGCTAAATTAATACCGCACAAAGACTAGCAGGCAGCGGCAGTTAATAAACCCACCGAAATAAACTAATCAGACACAGGTGATAACAATAACAGACAGACACAAAACAAAAGGAAAAATGGATCGGTGGCAGCTAGTAGGCCGGCAACGACGACCGCCAAGCACCGCCCAAACAGGGAGAGGAGCCACCTTCAGTGGAAGTCGTGACACACCTGTTCTTTACGAAGCAATCTGACAAACAAAATTGTATTTGACTTATTTCCTAACCCATCTCTCCAAGAGCTCAAGCCAGTCCCCAAATATAATGGAATGTTCTGCACCGTTTGAAGAAAAATGATCCAATCAATGGAAACAATCTGTCGCAGTCATCAGTGAGATGGAGAGAAACATGCTCCAGGAAGACTGACTGTGAAATGATGTGCTTAGCAACCGTTTGGCCCACACTACCTACCACACATGATAAAGCCCGGTCATCGTCACCTATAACCACCATTCCAAATGAATGACTTATTTAGCATGTGCTGTGTAGCATGTATGGATGTACTACAGCAACAGCTGAGGTGCTGCTACTTGTTTATTAACCAGTGTCTTTATTCCATCCTTTTACATTAACATTGTGAAAGCAAGACACACACACACACACACACACACAGCGAGAAGGTGGTCTCTCGAGAGAATTACAATATTAGAAAGGTCCAATGCACAGGATTTTTTGGGGTAGAAATAGAATTGCACACCCAAACTTTGCTGGGCTGAAATTGCTCACGAAGCTGAAAAATTGAGAGAAATGGTGATTGAATGTCCTCTACATATTAATGTGACAGATAAAAGACATAGCCATGAAAATGGATTTCATGCACACAAGGAGTTTGAAGCCCTGAGAGTTTTGCCATGATACTTTGGCTCTGTGAACATCATAATTGTCGGAGAACACTGGTTCATTACCAAGTGGAGAAACTATTGGCTCTTTACTGACAGGATGTCAATGGTCCAGGATAAGTGAGTGTCTTATAAATGCACTGCCAAAGCCAAACAGATTGAAAGCATCTTTTTATGCTTATAAGACCGGTGATTTGTGAAATGTGGAGAAGGGAGTTTACAACACATCTCTCTGTGACGTTTCGTTGCATAATCGTGGGATGGTTTCATGGAATCTGGGACTCTATGATTACTGTACCATTTTGAGACAATTTGGATATTTTTACCCAGCTCTGACACATGGTACAGTTACCCTTCTGGCTGTGTTTTACAGTGAGTCTTAAATATGTTCCTTCAATTATTTTGATCTATGTTTGGATCATACGGTACAGTTTAAACTTGTAATAGTCCAGGTGATATGTGAAAATAATGTAAACTTATTTTAGAGGATGAAACTTTGTACACTTGTACTGTTTGGGGCCCTGAACATTTTCAATTCACCTACACTACATGGTATATATACAGTGGGGTCTGAAATGATTGACACCCTTGATAAAGTTGAGCAATTATTCAAATACAGAGCTATATTTTATGCTAAATTATATTTTCTACTAATACAATTGCTCAGAGATTCAGAGAAAAAAATGTAGGGGTCTAAATTATTAACGCCTTTAAAGATTCTTATAAATTAAGTAGTCAAAAGTTTAGTATTTGGTCCCATATTTCTAGCACGCAATGACTACATCGTACCACCAGCAGCATATATATATATATGAGAATATATAGGTATATGATATATATATGCTGCTGGTGGTACGATGTAGTCGTATATATATACAGTATATTCTCATATACCAACCAGCAGCATATCACCCTGCATACCAATGCTGGCTTGCTTCTGAAGCTAAGCAGGGTTGGTCCTGGTCAGTCCCTGGATGGGAGACCAGATGCTGCTGGAAGTGTGTTGGAGGGCCAGTAGGACGCACTCTTTTCTCTGGTCCCATCTTTCGGATGGGATGTTAAACGGGTGTCCTGACACACTGAGGTCATTAAAGATCCCATGGCACTTATTGTAAGAGTAGGAGTGTTAACCCTGGTGTCCTGGCTAAATTCTCAAACCATCCCGGTCACCTAATAATCCCCAGTTTACGATTGGCTCATTCATCCCCCTCCTCTCCCCTGTAACTATTCCCCAGGTTGTTGCTGTAAATGAGAATGTGTTCTCAGTCAACTTATCGGGTAAAATAACAGATAAATAAAATAAACATCAAGCTTGTGACTGGATGCATTTGCAGTTTGTTTTGATAGTGTTTCAGATTATTTGGTGCCCAATAGAAATTTTCATTTTGGAGTCATTTTTATGGTATATAAGAACCGAATATTTCTTAACACGTCTACATTAATGTGGATACTACCATGATTACGGATTATTCTGAAGGAATCATGAATAATGATGAGTGAGAAAGTTACAAAGGGTCAAAGATCATACCCCCAAGACATGCTAACCTCCCACCATTACCAATAAGAGTGGAGGTTAGCATGTCTTGGGGTGTGACCTTTGACCGACCTCTATAACTTTCTCACTCATCATTATTCATTCAGGATTATCCGTAATCATGGTAGCATCCACATTAATGTAGAAGTGTTTAGAAACATATTCTTATTTACAATAAAACAGACACTTGTATTAGTATAAAATAATTGAATTTCCCCCACCAAAATGCAAGCAATATATATACACAGTCATTAATGCTCGTCTTTATCAAGGGTGTTAATAATTTCAAAAATAATATCACTCTTTCCCAGGAAACATACCGTTTCAAAGCTCAATGTCAGCACTTGTGTGTAAATTTCAGAGCAGAGCTGCAGGAGTAGACAATGTTTGCAACTTCAGTAACCCTTTACAGTCGTAGAAATTGGCCTACACTATATGGATAGAGACAAATTGAAACAGAAGAACTATATAATTTAAAAAAAAACATATACATGACCATGGTAGCAATTGAAAGGACACTTTGGAGATCATGGGGAATTTATCAGACCAAAGGTGAGGACACAACAGATCACCTGACACAAGGTGGTATCCAAACATTACACTGTTGGTTTTATGTGCATTTTACATTACTGTACTTTTTACAGCATCACAAAATCTGAAAATACTCTGGATACATTCAGTAACATAATAAGAATAGTCATTGACATTTTGGAGTAGGTGCAAGATAAGAATAAATTATTAAGAGAGTTTGAGTGAGAGGTCTAACTGGAGTCTGTCTACAAGTGGCCACACACCTCTTCCTAAGTAACTTCAAGGCACCGTTATGACTCAAGGAAAGAGCCTTCAGCTATAAGGTGCTTTTTTAAAGCTCTCCTAGTGTAAAAACTGTTTGACGCTAAATCTGGCAAAATGCAGGACCATGTAAAAACTGTTGGCTGCTAAATCCACTGAAATGAAGGACTATGTAAAAACGGTTAGCTGGAGCTGGTCTGAGCAGTTGGCTGTGAATGCCCTCGGCAGCTAGTACTTAGTGCTGATTGGTTTTGGTTCTGACTCACTACATACAGGCTGTCCGGCAAGAACAAGGGAAATGAGTCCATATCCAGAGCTGTATTATCTCTTGGTCACCACCACACAGTTTCACACACACCACAGAAGTATCTTTGAGCATAGGATGGACTTGTGGTTCTGAAAGGTAAGAACAAATATACAACGTTGTAAGCTATGCAATATAAATATCTACACAGGAATGAATGGCATAGCATCTATATAGGGATATTCACATAGCAATATACACATCAACAGCAGTATATGTATAAACATCTCGCTGGAGACCGAGAGAACTAATTACTTAGACAGGCAAGATTTATGGCCCTCTTTCTCAGGACTGGTGGAGATCTTAGCTGATCTGTGTCTGGTGCCACAGAGTCATAAATCTTACTGCACATGCGGTAGCACCGAGGACAGTCTATGAAACTTCTAGAATCTCTAGCCGAACTATAAAAACGCAGAGGTAAAGTACTGCATACAGGCTATAGGAATGAACCATCTCTAAACAATAACATCAACTGCAAAACACTCATGCGGTCAATGCAATACAGGCACTTATAAACAACATACACATGGAGTATCTGAAATATACATAAGCTGCAGCAGTACTATACAGCTACAGATGTAATGAGGTAATTAGGGCGAAGGTAATTGCTTGCAGTCAATCACCATAAAGTAGCATTAACCCTTCCGACAATAAACCCAACAACTTACTTCTTGGATGCATGCACAATCTTCGAAAAATAAACATACTGATAAATCAAATCAAATCAAATTTATTTATATAGCCCTTCGTACATCAGCTGATATCTCAAAGTGCTGTACAGAAACCCAGCCTAAAACCCCAAACAGCAAACAATGCAGGTGTAAAAGCACGGTGGCTAGGAAAAACTCCCTAGAAAGGCCAAAACCTAGGAAGAAACCTAGAGAGGAACCAGGCTATGTGGGGTGGCCAGTCCTCTTCTGGCTGTGCCGGGTAGAGATTATAACAGAACATGACCAAGATGTTCAAATGTTCATAAATGACCAGCATGGTCGAATAATAATAAGGCAGAACAGTTGAAACTGGAGCAGCAGCACAGTCAGGTGGACTGGGGACAGCAAGGAGTCATCATGTCAGGTAGTCCTGGGGCACGGTCCTAGGGCTCAGGTCCTCCGAGAGAGAGAGAAAGAAAGAGAGAATTAGAGAGAGCATATGTGGGGTGGCCAGTCCTCTTCTGGCTGTGCCGGGTGGAGATTATAACAGAACGTGGCCAAGATGTTCAAATGTTCATAAATGACCAGCATGGTTGAATAATAGTAAGGCAGAACAGTTGAAACTGGAGCAGCAGCATGGCCAGGTGGACTGGGGACAGCAAGGAGTCATCATGTCAGGTAGTCCTGGGACATGGTCCTAGGGCCCAGGCCAGTTGAAACTGGAGCAGCAGCATGGCCAGGTGGACTGGGGACAGCAAGGAGTCATCATGTCAGGTAGTCCTGGGGCATGGTCCTAGGGCTCAGGTCCTCCGAGAGAGAGAAAGAAAGAGAGAAGGAGAGAATTAGAGAACGCACACTTAGATTCACACAGGACACCGAATAGGACAGGAGAAGTACTCCAGATATAACAAACTGACCCTAGCCCCCCGACACATAAACTAATGCAGCATAAATACTGGAGGCTGAGACAGGAGGGGTCAGGAGACACTGTGGCCCCAACCCGAGGACACCCCCGGACAGGGCCAAACAGGAAGGATATAACCCCACCCACTTTGCCAAAGCACAGCCCCACACCACTAGAGGGATATCTTCAACCACCAACTTACCATCCTGAGACAAGGCCGAGTATAGCCCACAAAGATCTCCGCCACGGCACAACCCAAGGGGAGGCGCCAACCCAGACAGGCCGACCACAACAGTGAATCAACCCACCCAGGTGACGCACCCCCCCAGGGACGGCATGAGAGAGCCCCAGTAAGCCAGTGACTCAGCCCCGTAACAGGGTAGAGGCAGAGAATCCCAGTGGAAAGAGGGGAATCGGCCAGGCAGAGACAGCAAGGGCGGTTCGTTGCTCCAGAGCCTTTCCGTTCACCTTCCCACTCCTGGGCCAGACTACACTCAATCATATGACCCACTGATAACTTGGTTGCCAGCCAAACTTGCATCTTCATCTGCTGACAATGATAGCCCCTCTGACCTGTAGTGGGAAGGGTAAGTGTCCAAATGTGCAGAGGCTGTGACAGACAGCTGAGAAGGGGAGAAATCACCCTAACGGGTATTTGGGGAATGTCACGTGCACAGGCCTTGTTTACGCCTATTTTTGCCATTCAGGAACTGAAGCAAGTGCACTTGTGTGGAGCCCTGCATCTCCACCATCAAACAATTACTGTTGTTGTTTACACAATCCCACAACTTTCCATTATAAATCGTCAACTAGGTCAGGCTGGCATAATTTTTTAAAGCTTATTCTATTGCCAACATGGCTATCAACATTAAGATCTTACAGTGTTAGGATTTCAAAAGGCACTTCAGACAAACCGATTGTAATTTTGCTGTACATAGAATGGAGTCATGAGTGTATTCAAGTGTGTGTTCCGTGGCAAATGTTCTTCACAATACGACAACCATAAGCTCACTCTGGTCACGTCAACCCAGTGTATAATCAAACATAGCGATCATAAATGTTGATAAGAGTTTTCAAATATGGAAATGTGAAATGCACATTTAGACTCATGGGTATGTGGTTGGCTTGTATGACACCAAGGCAGTATTTATTGTAATCCTCAAGGTCTCATCTTTGAGAACACATCGCTCCTCTCGATTTACAGCAGGGATGGGGGCATCTTCTTGTCGCACACGGTTGCTCAGGTTTATAAAGGCTGACAGCGGAGAACCTGAGCTCTGACTAAATTTACAGCATGTTACTGTATAGGGACTGCGTTCCAGTTAAGGAGCTTATCAATGACAACCCGTATTTTCAACCCGTATTTTGGATGACCGGGGCTGTGAGTGGAAAGTGATATAAAAACTCTAATGGTTGCTACCATGGCTCAGACTTAAATTTAATAGGTCTGATCATCCTATCCTGTCAGGTCAGGTGTCAGATTGTTGAAGAGTACTGTTTCAAGTTACAAAGTGAATTACTTAGATGCTACCTGGTTCTGATGCAATATCTCTCCTATAATGTCCATATTAGGACAGCCTCACACGGAACCCAAACCAGCAGCGCGCATGCGCTATCGTGTGCCATCATGCATAAATGTATTTTGTCCCCCCCAAACCAAAAGCGATGACGACACGCAGGTTAAAATATCAAAACAAACTCTAAACCAATTACATTAATTTGGGGACAAGTTGAAAAGCATTAAACATTTATGGCAATTTCGCTAGCTAGCTTGATGTTGCAAGCTAATTTGTCCTGGGATATAAATAAAATCAAAGTTTATTTGTCATGGTCGCTGAATACAACAAGTGTAGACCTTAGAGTGAAATACTTACTTACAGGCTCTAACCAATAGAGCAAAAAGTTATAAGGTGAACAATAGGTAGGTAAAGAAATAAAACAACAGTAAAAAGACGGGCTATATACAGTAGTGAGGCTATAAAAGTAGCGAGGCTACATACATATACCGGTTAGTCAGGCTGATTGAGGTAGTATGTACATGTAGATATGGTTAAAGTGACTATGCATATATGATGAACAGAGAGTAGCAGTAGCGTAAAAGAGGGGTTGGCGGGTGGTGGGTGCGACACAATGCAGATAGTCCGGTCAGCCACTGTGCGGGAGCACTGGTTGGTCGGCCAAATTGAGGTAGTATGTACATGAATGTATCGTTAAAGTGACTATGCATATATGATAAACAGTGAGTAGCAGCACCGTAAAAGAGGGGTTGGGGTGGGAGGGCACACAATACAAATAGTCCGGGTATTTGAAGACCTGTTCAAGAGTCTTATGGCTTGGGGGTAAAAACTGTTGAGAAGGATTTTTGTCCGAGACTTGGCACTCCGGTACCGCTTGCCATGCGGTAGTAGAGAGAACAGTCTATGACTGGGGAGGCTGGAGTCGTTGACAATTTTTTGGGCCTTCCTCTGACACTGCCTGGTGTAGAGGTCCTGGATGGCAGGCAGCTTAGCCCCAGTGATGTACTGGGCCATATGCACTACCCTCTGTTCTGCCTTGCGGTCAGAGACCGAGCAGTTGCCATACCAGGCAATGAAGCAACCAGTCAGGAAACTCTCAATGTTGCAGCTGTAGAACCTTTTGAGGATCTCAGGACCCATGCCAAATCTTTTTAGTTTCCTGAGGGGGAATAGGCTTTGTCGTGCCCTCTTCACGACTGTCGGTGTGTTTGGACCATTCTAGTTTGTTGTTGATGTGGACACCAAGGAACTTGAAGCTCTCAACCTGCTCCACTACAGCCCCGTCGATGAGAATGGGTGCGTGCTCGGTCCTCCTTTTCCCGTAGTCCACAATGATCTCCTTTGTCTTGGTTACGTTGAGGGATAGGTTGTTATTCTGGCACCACCCGGCCAGGTCTCTGACCTCCTCCCTATAGGCTGTCTTGTCGTTGTCAGAGGCCACCCACTGTTGTGTCGTCTGCAAACTTAATGATAGTGTTGGAGTCGTGCCTGGCCATGCAGTCATGGGTGAACAGGGAGTACAGGAGGGGACTGAACACGCACCCCTGGGGAGCTCCAGTGTTGAGGATCAGTGTGGCAGATGTGTTGCTGCCTACCCTCACCACCTGGGGGAGGCCCGTCAGGAAGTCCAGGATCTAGTTGCAGAGGGAGGTGTTTAGTCCCAGGATCCTTAGCTTAGTGATGAGCTTTGAGGGTACTATGGTGTTGAACGCTAAGCTGTAGTCACTGAATAGCATTCTCACGTAAGTGTTCCTTTTGTCCAGGTGGGAAAGGGCAGTGTGGACTGCAATAGAGATTGCATCATCTGTGGATCTCTTTGGGCGGTATGCAAATTGGAGTGGGTCTAGGGTTTCTGGGATAATGGTGTTGAAGTGAGCCATTACCAGCCTTTCAAAGCACTTCATGGCTACAGATGTGAGTGCTACGGGTCTGTAGTCATTTAGGTAGGTTGCCTTTGCATTCTTAGGCACAGGGACTATGGTGGTCTGCTTGAAACATGTTGGTATTACAGACTCAATCAGGGACATGATGAAAATGTCATTGAAGACACCTGCCAGTAGGTCAGCACACGCCCGGAGCACACGTCCTGGTAATCAGTCTGGCCCCGCAGCCTTGTGTATGTTGACCTGTTTAAAGGTCTTACTCATGTCGGCTATGGAGAGCATGATCACACAGTCGCCTGGAAAAGCTGATGCTCTTGTGCATGCCTCAGTGTTGCTTGATTCGAAGCGAGCATAGAAGTGATTTAGCTCGTCTGGTATGCTCGTGTCACTGGGCAGCTCGTGGCTGTGCTTTCCTTTGTAGTCTGTAATAGTTTGCAAACCCTGCCACATAAGACAAGCGTCGGAGCCAGTGTAGTATAATTCAATTTTAGGCCTGTATTGACGCTTTGATGGTTCGTCGCAGGGCATAGCAAGATTTCTTGCAAGCTTCTTGGTTAGAGTCCCGCACCTTCAAAGCGGCAGCTCTACCCTTTAGCTCAGTGCAAATGTTGCCTGTAATCCATGGCTTCTGGATGGGGTATGTACGTACAGTCAATGTGGGGACGACGTCCTCGATGCACTTATTGATAAAGCCAGTGACTGATGTGGTGTAGTCCTCAATGCAATTGGAAGAATCCCGGAACATGTTCCAGTCTGTGATAGCAAAACAGTCCTGTAGTTTAGCATCTGCTTTGTCTGACCACTTTTTTATAGACCGAGTCACTGGTGCTTCCTGCTTTATTTTAGCTTGTAAGCAGGAATCAGGAGGATAGAGCTGTGGTCGGATTTACCAAATGGAGGGCGAGGGAGAGCTTTATCTGCATCTCTGTGTGTGGAGTACAAGTGATCTAGAATTTTTTTCCCTCTGGTTGCACATTTATGGAAATTTGGTAGAATTGATTTAAGTTTCCCTGTATTAAAGTCTCTGGCCACTAGGAGCGCCGCCTCTGAGTGAGTGGTTTCCTGTTTGCTTATTTCCTTATACAGCTGTCTGAGTGCGGTCTTAGTGCCGGCATCTGTCTGTGGTGGTAAATAAACAGCCACTAAAAGTATAGCTGAAAACTCTCTAGGCAAGTAGTGTGGCCTGCAATTTATCACAATATACTCTACTTCAGGGGGGCAAAATCGTCCTTAGATTTCGTGCACCAGCTGTTGTTTACAAATATGCACAGACCTCCCCCCCTCGTCTTACCGGAGTGTGCTGTTTTATCTTGCCGGTGCAGCGTGTATCCCGCTAGCTGAATATCTATGTCGTCATTCAGCCATGATTCCGTGACACATAGGATATTACAGTTGTAATATCGTACCTCGTCTAGTTTATTGTCCAATGATTGCACGTTGGCGAGTAGTATTGACGGTAACGGCAGCTTTCCCACTCGCCTTCTCCGGGTCCTTACGAGGCATCCGGCTCCTTGTACTCTGTACCTGCGTCGCTTCATCTTGCAAATAACGTGGATGTCGACCCTGCTGGGTGTTTGGAGGATGTCTTGTGCACCTTGTTTTTGAAGAAAAAATCTTTGTCTTACATACGGTTACAGAAACATTATGTACAAAATAAATTACAAATAACGCAAAAAACAACACATAATAGCACAATTGGTTGGGCGCCCATAAAACTGCTGCCATTTCTTCCGGCGCCATTTTGAGTTGTAAATAAACAGAGTTGTTATTTTACCTGAAATGCACAAGGTCCTCTACTCCGACAATTAATCAACCGAATCGTTTCTAGCCATCTCTCCTCCTTCTAGGCTTTTTTTCCTCTTGACTTTATATTGAGATTGGCAACATTCATAAATTAGGTGCATTACCGCCACTGACCTCGTTCGTCTTTCAAATCAAATCAAATCAAATTTATTTATATAGCCCTTCGTACATCAGCTGATATCTCAAAGTGCTGTACAGAAACCCAGCCTAAAACCCCAAACAGCAAACAATGCAGGTGTAAAAGCACGGCTGACTTTCAGTCACCCACGTGGGCACGTGGGTACCTGCTTCTATAAACCAATGAGCAGATGGGAAAGGCAGGACTTGCAGCGCGATATGCATCACAAATAGAACTGACTTCTATTTTAGCCCTTTGCAACGCAGACGCTCGTTGGCGTGCGCGAGCAGTGTGGGTGCAATAATTGAATAATATAGATGTCTACATTTATTTTGCAACGCTCTCGCACGCGATGTGAGCGGTGTAGTCAGCCTGTCATAGTCACAAGGAGTGGGTATGGTCGAATATACAGCCAATGGGAATGGAACCTTTCAAAGTCCTATATATATTACTGTAAATATTGATCACATCCCTTGAGTATGGTCATATATTTTGATACATTGAATGTTGATATTGTGAACTTATGTTATATATTTTTACCTCCTGTTTCAGGAAGTGATGTCACTGCCCCTTCATACATATAGGACCTGCCACCCCCATCTGGGATAGAGATGCCAAATGAAGACCTAAGGGTCAAAACGTTGTTATAATAAAATCACCTGGGACCATGAGCAGCAGCGTGCAGCGTTTTTATTTTTTATTTTTCATGAATTCACATACAACTGGATGTGCATATGTTCTTCAGCTCCCGTTAATCTGTGAAAGTGACCTTGAAGTGATAACTCCCTAATTTCTTTCAGGTATAAATAACTATTTTAGTTAAAAGCAATTCAAATGATATTTGGTCAAGTTTCTGAGGCAAATGTAAGTAGAAAAGACTCCAGGGGCATTACAGTGAACATGTAAAGGTCAGGTTTTCAGATAGCTAGTTACAGGGGAGAGTAGTTATTAACTGTCTGAGACCTCTTTGTATGGGGCAGCATACTTGTTGGCTGTGTGTTACAGAGCTTACAACAGACTGGAGAGACAATTCTATAGCTACACAGCACAGGATGCACCACCTTAGTATACCGATAGAACATGGACGATCTGTTAGCCAATTTACAGTTTTGCGTGTGTGTGTGTGTGTTGGGGGGGGGGGGGGGGGGTGCGTGCAGGTGTGTGTGTGTTTGAGTGCATTTTTCTATAGTGAACTCTAATAAAGTATGAGTGTGTGTGCACATATTAATGTGTGTGTCTGCAGGAAATTCTATTAAGTTCATATCAAGGATATGCTGATTAGTAACAGAGAATTGTGTTTTCTTAATCACACTGTCCATCACTGTGACTTGCATAATTTCGCCGCTGTCATAAGTTGGATCTCCATACATTTTTCTACAGCCCGGACCAGAGGTCATTTAAAAATAAGATATATGATAATTATCAACTGAACGTACAAAGTAGCAAACAAACTTACCAGACCATTACATTTGCCCCTTTGGCTTGAATATATTGTTTACTGCAGGTTGGGAAATGTACATGAAAATAAATACATTTATAATAATTGTGTGGTTCCTACACTTGGTTGCTTGCCTAATCTAATTTTAACGATATTTCCCATGCAAATCCTTATATAATGAAATTAGTCCTTTGTGGTGTGTCATTAAATGATTTATGTCTTATCTCCAAATGATGCACATCTCAGGGAAACCACTCTAGCATTATGGGCTACATTAAAAATGGCAATGGAAGGGATAAAAAAATACATCTTTGGGGGATAAAAATATATCCACTATGATTCCGTTGGGTATACTCTGTCAGTCTCTGATGTTTGTCAGCCATGTGGCTCAGTTTGGTAGAGCATGGTGCTTACATCACCAGGGTTGTGTGTTCAATTCCCATGGGTCCAATATGAAAAAGTTACCAAAAATATATGCATTTGCTGCTGTAAGTCACTCTGGATAAGAGAATCTGCTAAATGACTTACAGTGTATTCAGACTTCTTTACATTATGTGAATTTTGTTACGTTACAGCCTTATTCTAAAATGTATTCAATAATTACTTTCGGAATGCACTGTAAATGTAATTCAGGCCACTGATTGAATGATCCCATGTCTGTCACATTTGATTTATAAAGCCATTGCCATCTTTAGGGAAAATAAAATAGTCCTTGCTGTGGTCTACATTCTCGTCAATATCACTTCATTTTCTGGGTCTGTTCCACTCCAATAATAGGCCCATCATAAACCACACCTGTTTTGTAAACACTCATCCTCAGGCACAGACTCCACTTTTCGCTGCTGTGTGCTTTTGAAGGGCTTTTCTTGCTCTTACTGGCTGTTTCTCGGCGGCAGCTCTGTGAAGCACAACGCCGAGGCACCATTCACAGCGCAGAGCCTTTGAAGCTTCGGCTCTTAGCACTTCCTGTATGAGACAGACTTCGGCTAATGCACCATGCTGAGCTTCCTGCTGGAGACCAAAAGCCTTTCATTTACATCTGTCTTAATACTCCATTTTTGAGCTATCACCCACATCACCAACAACCCCCTTATCTGTCCCTTTTTACCGTCTGAAATGCTTCTAGTCGCTAGTTTGGCTCACAGAGAGATTTACGGTCAAACTATTCTGTTCCATCCCTAGTCTTGGGTTATTTAAGTAAGGACACTTAACTATGAAATAAGCCAGGTGTGTTCATGGGTGAGCCTATAGTTTTTCTTAGGGAAAGTAGCAAAACATTTATTCGGTCCAGCTAATGTAAGACAAGCAGGTTGGAACACAAGAAGTCTGGTTTCACAGACAATGGCCTCTACGGGAACAAACCTGTTGTCCAACTTTCTTTTTTTTTTTTTTAACTATCCAACCGACAGTTTAGATGTTTATACTATAACATGCCTCTACTGTATCATACTACAAATATTTTAAGGTAACACAAATGAAGTAAATATGTAAAGCGTGCACTCCATTTTAGTGAGGTGCTAACGGAAAATAAACTATAGTGAGTTGTGGGGTTTATTGTCAGGAGGGTTTCTTCAAGCATTCCAGGTGAAGCTGATTGAGAGAATGCCAAGAGTGTGCAAAGCTGTCATCAAGACAAAGGTTGGCTACTTTGAATGATAATATGTAGGTACCAAAAAAGTGTTAAACAAATCAAAATATATTTTATATTTGAGATTGTGTTATTTCATAGTTTTGATGTCTTCATTGTTCTACAATGTAGAAAATAGTCAAAATAAAGAAAAACCCTTGAATAGGTGTCCAAACTTTTGACTGGTACTGTATACAAATGAAAAGATCACCACACACTCATCTCGCCATGATGTGAATTTATGTGAAAGCATAAATGAAACGTTATTGTTTGGAATACAGCAAATCCATTGTAATTCAGTTCTAGATAAATGTTACAGCGGGAGATGAATGTATGTTATCTGTAATATAATTTCTAACAAACCAAAACATTGCCTCTTCTTGCAGTGAAAGACACAGTTCCTTGTCCCAGAGCAGGCTTGTTCATGTTTTTGTGTCAAGTTGCAGAGATGAAATGTTTCCTATTCATCTCTGTGTCTGGAGCTTTCAAAAGAATTTGGCAGATTTGTTAGCAGCAACAACAAAGTAATGTTCATGACAGTCTGTTCCTTTGAAATATATGGGTTAAAAAATTCTGGGCCCTGATACTCTTTCCCTTCTTGAAAGATATTTGTTTTATTCACTGATCAACAGATCAACCCACAAGGGGCAGAACAGACACAACCGGCACCAGTGGACAACAAACTCAAAACTACAGCGGATGACTTCCAATTTTCCAACCTGTGATGTAATTAGTAAATGTCAAGCATACCCCCCTCTTCTCTATGCTAATTTTTGTACTCCATGATTATCTCATTGGCATTGTGCCTTTTCTGTAGAATTAAAGCTTGTGTTAGCCTTAAAGGGCCAAGTCTGTATCATTGTGCATCAGCGATACAACTTCATTTAAAACAAGTGGTAATCAACCTGCTGATCATTTCAAATGCACACGTGTATGGTCGTCTCATTACAGATACACTTCAAGTTATGTTATTGACATTCTGATTTTCCAATTAACCAGTAACTTAACGGTTCTATACAATACTGGCTCATATATAGGCCTGGTAAAATATAGCCTATGGTTTATGCTTTATCACAAGGAGCCTTTACAGGTGAGATATTGTGATTTGTGTATGCAGGTAGACATTTATTGCCATGAATCTTGCCCGGGAGGCAGAACTGTATGAAAACTTCATAAAAATTAATGAAAACAAAAATATGATCTTTGATCTTAAATTAAGATTAGGGTTAGGCATTATGGTTAGCAATGTGGTTAGGGTTAGGTTAGGGTTAGGATTAAAATGAGATTTGAAAAGCAGAGCTGCCTCCAGGTCAAAATCATGACAATAAATGCCAACCTGCTTTGTGTATACCCTAGAAAAATAGTACAATTAACTTTGAAAATTACATACAACTGGGCACAGACACCATTTCAACATCTAGTTTTGATTTAATTTTGGTCAGTGGCGTGTGTTCATGGATGCCAAGGGAAGCCAGGCTTCCCCAAATATTTCATGAATAAAAAAATGTAAACGATAAAATAATTTATCTTTCTGTCATTTCAGAATTTTCCATCAATTCGAAAGTGGCGGAGTAGCCTAGCTTTGGACTAGTAACCGGAAGGTTGCAAGTTCAAATCCCTGAGCTGACAAGGAGGTGCAAATCTGTTGTTTTGCCCCTGAACAGGCAGTTAACCCACTGTTCCTAGGCTGTCTTTGAAAATAAGAATTTGTTCTTAAGTGACTTGCCTAGTTAAATAAAGGTAAAAAAAATCTGGCTGAATCTGACTGGAGAAATCATCCGAGCGAGGGAAACAGTGCCTCTCTGTCTCAGTATGTGTAGCCCATGTACCTGATGCTGTCTGGACCAAAAGAGTATGACATGTTGCGGCCGTAGCGTTTGATTGATGCCAGCAAGCATTTGGACTACCTTGATAAAACATATATAAAATAATTAGCTGAGCTCAACTGTGTGTTGTCTTGGTGCATCAAAACACCCCCCAAGGGAAGCCAGATTGTATTTGGCTTCACACCAATCAAATAAAATCCTTAGCATTTTTGTTTCTGATCTGATTATGTTGATGTCCTGCAGCAGCTAGTTTGCTAAAGCCAAGGATGTTGATGGGGATTTGGACGTGTGGTTTTAACTTAATTCTCTGCACAGGCCAATGATTATGACGGCAATTCTGACCTAACCATAAATTAGTATGTTGTGCCACTGGCCTGAGACGATTGAAATTCATATGTAGCCTAGCCCTTTTAGGCTCACGTTAATTAGCTAGCTAACTTAGCTGGTTCATTGTTGCCCATGCGAAAAAGTAAGCCATCAAGCATTTTAACTAGGTAGCCATGACAACAAAAACTAAAAGTGTACTGTAAGACAGAGCCATAGACCGTTTTGCCAGTATTAAAGAGAGGAGGATGGTTACAAAATAATAATACTTGCGCACACACACACACACACACACACACACACACACGTCCCATGGACAGCCACGTGATATATAGCTATATTGATTGGACTAAATAGTTTTTGGTATCTTTAAGTTTGTTTTCAGAGTATTAAACTAAGCATATATAGCCGTGTTGATTTGATGATTGTGCTGGAATAGCAGTGGCAGTGCTCCTGTTGTCTTTGTGCTGACTTGCGGTAACTCTGTGGTTCTAAATTAGTAGTGGTTTAGTAAACTGTCGAAATCAACTTGATTGACCATGCTGCAGGTCATATAACTGTTGGTTACATGCAATATTTGCTTTGTGGTCTTCACTGGACAGCTGTTCCTCTCTGGAAATTGTGATGAAACAAACGCATGTGTAGTTGAATTTATTCTGCCACTGTGTGACTGTTGTCAATGTCATGACTGTAGTCTTTTTGTCGTCAGGGCTTATTGTATGTCACACTGGCGTATGAATGAATGGGTTATAGATCAAACAATGCTATTATCACAACATAGGTTGTAATATGGATTTTTTGCTCGCTTGACTTGGCTTCCTCTGTGATTTTACCAACACACCAATACTGATTTGGATTAAGTTGTCAACTAACATCAACTCAATGTGAAATCAACAAAAAAATGAATTTAGGTTAAATGTTGGGTAAAAAAATAAAAAATGAAATTCCCTTACGTTGATGACATTTTGCAAATCTAATCAGTTTCCCACGTTGATTTAATATCTTCACGTTTTTGTTGAAATGATGTGGAAACAAAGTTGGCTCAATCAGTTTTTGCTCAGTGGGAATTTTGACATGGATACATAGGAGAAAGTTGTGCTATTACTTTGGCTGGCGATGCCACGGCTTCATAAACATGACAGTTTTGCTCAATGGCCTTTTTTCACATTGTAAAATGCTAGGAATTCAGATTTTCCTCCCTCTCATACATCAAAGTAGAGACAGGGTTGTATCATCAGGCATAATAAATGTGTAAATATGACAAATGAGACGTGAAACACAATCATTTTGAAGAGTACCAAACATCTCAGAGGGACCCAAGCTTGAGAGGCTCGCGTGCCCCATTTATATTGGCTCGTAATGGCATCATAAACCATTCTTTAAAAAAAAAAATTTGACAGTCATATTCATGACATGTGGAATAGATGGAGCATTCTTTCATCCAAAATGAACTCTGCAAAAGCAGCCTAAATATCTTTCAGAAGCCGGGCCATATACCTTACATTTTTTAGGCACTTCCTTTTCATTCAGAGTTCGTAACCTTATGCGCCGCAATGCCATTACCATCCTCGTTCTAATCTCTTTAAGATGCACCAACCTCATTTGCCTGGGCATCTCTGGGAGTGGAATTCCAAATTGAAATATTGCATTCCAAAACTAAATGGGTTTTTGAGCGACTATGCGCACATTAGCCTACAGAGTCTTACTGACACAGATATTGTGGGTTGGGAATGGATCTCGTCCATTGGTTTACTGGTAATGAAGTTGTCAGTGATTGCTGAGCTTTCAGGTTTTTCGGGTGAACTTTTGACACAGCAACTTTCCTCGCATCGGGCTTTGGGTTTATTTAATTTCTGGTTAACCGCTTTCAGTATCATACCAAATCCATATTAGCATGGTGGTGGCTAGCATGGTTCGTTAAAACAATAGACAACAACAACAGACAATCCCTAACTGGTTGTGTTGTTACGTTCCCCAGTTTCTGTGTTGTGGTTTGTGTATTTGCATGCATTGTATTTCAGGAAATGGCTTCCTGAAATTATCCCCAAGCAGCTGATTGGTCGGCCCCCATTGATGATTGGAGAGCTGACCCCGCCCCCTCGTCAGGATGCAGCTGTCTCCAATTACCAATTCCCTCTGAAGATATATAAGCCAGTGTTCTGTTGCTCAGAGAAAAGGATTGCTGAGAGAGGAGGCTGATATACCGTGTTGGTGGTGATATACCGTGTTGGTGGTGATATACCGTGTTGGTGGTGATATACCGTGTTGGTGGTGATATACCGTGTTGGTGGTGATATACCGTGTTGGTGGTGATGTACCGTGTTGGTGGTGATGTACCGTGTTGGTGGTGATGTACTGTGTTGGTGGTGATATACCGTGTTGGTGGTTCTCAGAGGGAGATGATTAGTATGTCCTGTGTTTTCGTTGTTGAGCAGAGGTATAATTTGTTGCCAATATTTTGTAGCCAGTCCTACTAAGGTATGTCTATGACAAAATGACAGTTTTTGATTGTGAAGTTGGTAAAATTCTGTTTTGTTTGTTCCCAGGGGGAAGGGGAAGGCACCTAGGGAGTGTTTAGGCAATAGGCCCGCCGGCATACATATACCCGTAGCATATTCACACTAGGTAAGAACTGGGTGGACCACCCTGTATTTTGCTTAGGGCACCAGGTGGTGCTAAATTAGGTAGGTAGGCAGGTACGGTAGGAGAGGGGGCTTTGAGATTTACTTTATTTGCTTTGGTTCCGTTCAGCCACTTTTCCCCATATTACCGTGTGATGGAATAAATTCAGTGTAAACGGTACCACTCTGCCTTTTGTCGTCCTTACTTGCACCTACAGTCCCATACCTCTTTCACACCACGGGGAGTTGAGTTGTAGCAGGGTTTTGCATTCCCTCTTCCTAGAGGCGTGCGTAATTGTTCATTATCCCAATAACATCGATAAATCAATGTTCATTTTTCTGAAAACATTCATTTATCAATATACATTATCCTGATAACATTTGTATATCAATGTTCATTGTCCCAATAACATCCATAGTAATTATTCCGATAATGAATATTATAGGGATAATGAAAATTGATATACAGATGTTACCCCGATAACACCTGTATATCAATGTTCAGTATTTGTATCTACACACAGTAGGACTAACTAAATGAAAATACATTACTACCATGAATCTTTTGTAAACAATGCCCTCAAACGAGTTCTCTCCCTGCATTGCTGGTCATTAAATCATGGCACTGGCGATACAGAGCTCATTCGCTTTAATGAATAATTCATTATCCTGATAACATTCATATTTAAATATACATTATCCCGATAACATTCATGTATCAATGTTAATAATTTGTATCTACACAAACAGTAGGACAAACTAAATAGAAATACATTACACCTCTGAATCTTTTGTAAACAATGCCCTCAAACTAAGTTTTCTCCCTGCTTTGTTGGTCATTAAATCATGTCACAGGCAATACAGAGCTCATTAGTACATTGAATACATTGATGAATGAGAGGTTTTCAGCCCATTGATGAGGTGTGGGGACAGGTCAGGGGTTCTCAAACCTGTTCTCGGGGACCCCCAGACGTTTCAAGTTGTTGTAGCCCTGAACTAACTCACCTGATTCACCTAGTCAAGGGCTTGATAATTAGTTGACAATTTGAATCGAGTGTGCTAGCTGTGGAATAGTTCAATTACATGGGGGGACACCCATGTAATTGAACCGAAGAGAGCCGAGGAGAGGTTTGAGAACCCCTGCAGTAAATTATGGTATATACACATAGATGATGGTATAAAATTAAAGAACCTGGTTATTCATAATAAAAATGCTATCTAAAAATCGATTGTATTAGATATAGGAATGGTGATACGAATCACCATTACACACAATTCTCTTCCATGTAATATCAAAAGGTCCACTTTACAGTATTCATTTATTCCTATAATTTAGTTAACTTTTTAATTTGAAGATGATAGGCAGTTCCTAGATCTGTGCCAACTTCCCAAACCAGTATACAATGTCATTGCTTTGCAGTGATCTTCACACATTACTATATTTGATTTGACAGTTTGGCTAACGTGATAAGCCTTAAATGAGATGCATGGAGTAAGTGGATTTAAAAGTTTGGTTTAAAATTCTGGGCCATTGGGTAAATACGTTTGTCTTTACAATACAATCTGAGGCTAATACTCCACTCTCTCAAAACCAACTAGAAAAGTATATTTCTTGAAAATGTGATGTGGTTGTTTGAAATAATTTATGGTTGTGAAATAAGTAATAGTGTCTGCAGTAGAAATGTTAGTGAGTGATAAATCAGGCCCTCCCTCCAAACTGGATGACCGGGCAAGGAGGAGACTGATCAGAGATGCTACCAAGAAGCCAATGGTGACTTTGAAGGAGCTTTAGGCATTTATGGCAAAGACTGATTAATTTGTGCATGTGACCACAATATCAAAAGCGCTCCACAAATCTGGCATCAATGGGAGGGTGGTTAAGAAAAAAAAAACACTCCTCACAAAAAGCCACATCAAGTATCGGTTGAGCTTTGCCCCCAAAAAACTCATTGTAGATTCCGAGGCCAAGAGGCATAGAAAGGGTGCTGTGGTCAGATGAGAATAATGAACTTTTTGGCCTGAACGCAAAATGATATGTCTGGTGAAAACCCAATACATCTTTCCACCCAAAGAACACCATGCATACAGTAAAGCACGGTGGTTGCAGCATCCTGTTGTGGGGGTGTTTCTCTTCAGCAAGGACTGGAGCACTTGTCAGGATAGAATGGAAAATGGACAGTGCAAAATACCGACATATTCTTGAGGAGAACCTGCAGCCTTCTGCCAGGAAGTTGAAAATGGGAAGATGGTTCATGTTTCAACATGACAATGACCCAAAGCAACCCGCCAAGCAACCGTCCAGTGGCTGAAGGACAAGAAGGTGAATATAGCACAGTTAGTAGAGATGTATTCAGAGACTCGTGGCTGTAATTCAAGCAAAAGGTGGTTCCACCAAGTATTAACTCAGGAGGGTGTTCACTTCTCCAAGTAGGGTATTTTACTGTTTTAATTTGAGTGTTTTTCAGAGTTTTTTCATTTAAAAAAGTTTTACTTGGATATTGAAGCAACATCTCAAGACATCAGTTAAAGCTTAGTCGCAAATGGGTCTTCCAAATGGACATTTACCCCAAACATACTTCCAAAGTTGTGGCAAAATGGCTTAAGGACAACAAAGTCAAGGTATTGGAGTGGCCATCACAAAGCCCTGACCTCAATCCCATAGAAAATGTGTTGGCAGAACTGAAAAAGTGTGTGCGAGCAAGGAGGTCTACAAACCTGACTCAGTTAGACCAGCTCTGTCAGGAGGAATGGGCCAAAATTCACCCAACTTATTGTGGGAAGGCTACCCGAAACGTTTGACCCAAGTTAAACAATGTAAAGGCAATGCTACCAAATACTAATTGAGTGTATGTAAACTTCTGACCCACTGGGAATGTGATGAAAGAAATAAAAGCTCAAATAAAAAATTCTCTCCACTATTATTCTGACATTTCATATTCTTAAAATAAAGTGGTGATCCTAACTGACCTAAGACAGGGATTTTTTAAGGGGATTAAATGTTAGGAATTGTGAAAAACTGAGTTTAAATGTATTTGGCTAAGGTGTATGTAAACTAGAGGTTGACCGATTAATTGGAATGGCCGATTAATTAGGGCCGATTTCAAGTTTTCATAACAAGCGGTAATCAGCATTTTTGGACACTGATCATGGCCGATTACATTGCCCTCCACGAGGAGACTGCGTGGCAGGCTGACTACCTGTTATGCGAGTGCAGCAAGGAGCCAAGGTAAGGTGCTAGCTAGCATTAAACGTATCTTATAAAAAACAATCAATCTTAACATAATCACTAGTTAACTACACATAGTTGATGATATTACTAGTTTATCTAGCTTGTCCTGCGTTGCACCAATGTGTACCTAACCATAAACATAAACTCCTTTCTTAAAATCAATATATTTAAACCTGCATATTTAGTTAATATTGCCTGCTAACGTGAATTTATTTTTACTAGGGAAATTGTGTCACTTCTCTTGAGTTCTGTGCAACAGAGTCAGGGTATATGCAGCAGTTTGGGCCGCCTGGCTCGTTGCGAACTGTGAAGACTATTTCTTCCTAACAAAAACAGCCAACTTCGCCAAAGGGGGGATGATTTAACAAAAGCTCATTTGCGAAAAAAGCATAAACGATGCACAAATGTACCTAAACATAAACATCAATGCCTTTCTTAAAATCAATACACAGAAGTATATATTTTTTAATCTGCATATTTAGTTTAAATAAATTAATGTTAGCAGGCAATATTCAACTAGGGAAATTGTGTCACTTCTCTTGTGTTCATTGCACGCAGAGTCAGGGTATATGCAACAGTTTGGGCCACCTGGCTCGTTGCCAACTAATTTGCCAGAATTTTACATAATTATGACATAACATTGAAGGTTGTGCAATGTAACAGGAATGTTTAGACTTAGGGATGCCACCTGTTAGATAAAATACGGAACGGTTCTGTATTTCACTGAAAGAATAAACGTTTTATTTTCGAAATGAACGTTTCTGGATTTGACCATATTATTGAGCTAAGGCTCATATTTCTGTGTGTTATTATGTTACAATTAAATCTATGATTTAATAAAGCAGTCTGACTGAGCGGTGGTAGGCAGCAGCAGGCTCGTAAGCATTCATTCAAACAGCACTTCCGTGCGCTTGCCAGCAGCTTTCGCAATACTTCAAGCATTGTGCTGTTTATGACTTCAAGCCTATCAACTCTCCCCCTACTGTATTTATTTATTTATTTTGCTCCTTTGCACCCCCATTATTTCTCTCTACTTTGCACATTCTTCCACTGCAAATCTACCATTCCAGTGTTTATTTTATATATATATATTTTTTTTTTTACTTGCTATATTGTATTTACTTCGCCAACATGGCCTTTTTTGCCTTTACCTCCCTTATCTCACCTCATTTGCTCACATTGTATATATAGACTTATTTTTCTACTGTATTATTGACTGTATGTTTGTTTTACTCCATGTGTAACTCTGTGTTGTTGTACCTGTCGAACTGATTTGCTTTATCTTGGCCAGGTCACAATTGTAAATGAGAACTTGTTCTTAACTTGCCTACCTGGTTAAATAAAGGTTAAATAAATAAATAAATAAAATTAGGCTGGTGTAACCGATGTGAAATGGCTAGCTAGTTAGCGGGGTGCGCGCTAATAGCGTTTCAAACGTCAGTCACTCTGAGACATAGAGTAGTTGTTCCCCTTGCTCTGCAAAGGCCGCGGCTTTGCTTCGAGGGTGGCTGTTGACGATGTGTTCCTGGTTCGAGCCTAGGTAGGGGCGAGGAGAGGGACGGAAGTTATACTGTTACGCAGGCAATACTAAAGTGCCTATAAGAACATCCAATAGTCAATGGTATATTAAATACAAATGGTATAGAGAGAAATAGTCCTGCAATTCCTATAATAACCTCAACCTAAAACGTCTTACCTGGGAATATTGAAGACTCATGTTAAAAGGAACCACCAGCTTTCATATGTTCTCATGTTCTGAGCAAGGAACTTAAACGTTAGCTTTTTCACATGGCACATATTGCACTTTTACTTTCTTCTCCAACACTTTGTTTTTGCATTATTTAAACCATATTGAACATGTTTCATTATTTATTTGAGGCTAAATTGATTTGATCGATGTATTATATTAAGTTAAAATAAGTGTTCATTCAGTATTGTTGCAATTGTCATTATTACAAATAAATAAATACATAAAAAAATATATTAAAAGTAAAAAAATATATATATATTTTTTAAATCTGCTTTTTTTGGGTCCTCCAATAATCGGTATCGGCGTTGAAAAATCATAAATCAGTCGACCTCTAATGTAAATTCCGACTTCAACTCTATTTTGTGTTACTATTTGTAAAAATGTTTACTTTAGTTTACCTAGTAAATATTTTCTTAACTCTTTCTTGAACTGTATTGTTGGTTAAGGGCTTGTAAGTATTTGGTGCATGACAAATATAATTTCATTTGAGTATTCACACCCCATTACTTTTGCCACATTTTCTTGTATTACAACCTGAATTAAAAATGGTTTAAATCAAGATAGTTGTGTCACTGATCTCCACACAATATCACATAACGTCAAAGTGAAATTTTGTTTGCAGAATATTTGAGAAATTAATACAAAATTAAAAGCTGAAATACCTTGGGTCCATAACTATTAAATCCCTTTTCAAGCCTAAATAAGTTCAGGAGTAAAGATGTGCTTAACAAATCGCATAATAAGTTGCATGGATTCATTCTGTGTTCAATAATAGTATTTAACATGATTTTTGAACGACTTCCTCATCTCTGTACCTTACACATACAATTATGTGTAAGGTCCCTCAATTGAGCAGTGAATTTCAAGCACAGATTCAACCACAAAAACAGCAAGGCTTTTCAATGCCTCGTAAAGAAGGACACCAATTGCTAGATGTGTAAAAAAGGAAAAAAGCAGACACATAATACCTCTTTGAGCATGGTAAATGTATTAATTAGGCTTTGGAAGATGTATCTATACACCCAGTCACTACTAAGATACAGGTGTCCTTCCTAACTCAGTTGCTGGAGAGGGCGGAACCGCTCAGGGATTTCACCATGAGGCCAATAGGGATTTTAAAACAGTTACAGAGTTGAATTGCTGTGAAATAAAAAAAAACGGATCAAAAACATTGTAATTACTCCACAATACTAACCTAAATGACAGAGTGAAAAGCAGAAAGCCTGTACAGAATACAAATATATTGTTTGCAACAAGGCAGTTAAGTAATACTGCAAAAATAACGTTCTGTCCTGAATACAAAGCATTGTTTGGGCAAATCCACTCATATTTTCAAGCATGGTGGTGGCTGCATCATGTTCTGGGTATACTTGTCATCGGCAAGGACTAGGGAGTTTTGTTGGATAAAAAAAGGAATACAGCTATAAGCACAGGCAAACTCCTAGAGGAAAACCCAGTTCAGTCTACTTTCCAACAGACACTAGGAAATTAATTTACCTTTCACCAGGTCAAGAATCTAAAACACAAGGCCAAATCTACATAGTAGTTGCTTACCAAGACAACATTGAATGATCCTGAGTGGCCTAGGTGCAATTTTGACTTAAAATCGGCTTGACAATCTATGGCAAGACTTGAAAGTTGCTGTCTAGCAATGATCAACACATAAATTGACAGAGCTGTTGTACAATACATAAAAAGACAGAAAGCTGTAATCGCTGCTAAAGATGTTTCTAACATGTATTGTATTGTCTCAGGGGGCTGAATATGTACAGTATCTATCAAGATATACCAGTGTTTTATTTTTCATACATTTTCTATGAATGTTAGAATTTTTCTTCCACTTTGACATTAGATTATTTTGTGTAGATTGTTGACCAAAAATGACAATTAAATCCATTTGAATCCCACTTTGTAACACAACAAAATGTGTAAAAAGTCAAGAGGTGTGAATACTTTCTGAAGGCACTGTAGGACAGCCTGAACATGTGAAAAGCAGTTTGGTGTCTAGCTGGAACAGTTCAAGGGTTACTGCTGCTGAGTTATGTTACGCTAATTTATGCTAATGTATATGGCAAAAGATGATAAATGTTGTTTAGAATTTGAAGTTAGGATAGCCTAAACATGTGAAAGTTGGTTTGGTATCTGTTTCTTAAACTGTTCAAGAGTTACTGTTGGTTTTAAATCATTTGATATTAGCTAACATATGGAATTGTTTTAAGATGGTCATTTAGCTATTAGATTTATTTTTATTTTAACACCCCTAAATGTATGATCACATTTTTATTTTTTATTATTTGATGAAACACTGAATTGGGCCTTAGTGCTATTATCCCATAGAAACATACTGAATAACAGATTCACAACATGTAACAACAGATCATTAAGAAAAGTATCTAAAGGGAGTTTGTTGTGAAGTGACTTTCCTATATCTTAGAGATATAAGAAATATCAGGAAACTATTAAAAACAATGTTGACACCTATTTAACCCCTTATTTTAGGCACAAAACTTCTTCCACATTTACTTCCATTAATTTTTTAAAACTTGTACTTGGGTACCCTCAGACGAGTCTTTTAGCCCAAACTGTTTGGACGCAACAAACATAAGTTGGCAGATCTGCAGTACCGACTTCAGGTAAGTCGTGTGACGCATATGGGGCGTCGTAGAGCAAAACAGTGAACACCATCGTGTTCGTGAGAGTCTCATCTTTCCATAAAGGTGTATTTCCGTTTGGGCGCTACATACTTTTTCGTGACAAGACCGATTTACGGGATGTCTCATGGTCTAACAAATACTGCTGTTTCTCTGCTACCTTTCACCGCAGATGCAGAAAGGGGGACATTGGCGGATGCGGTGGATTGAGATGCATCCAATGCAAAAAGACATCTCTAGCTTAAATAGACAGATTTTGATGGGACATCTTTTATAATTATTAGAATTCTGCAGGCCCAGAAATCGACCCTAGGTTAAATGGTTATAGTTAAAGTATACATAGATTTTTTTAAACACTTGATCAAGCAATCTAAATTGGGTAAGTCTGAACATCTCAATGTTGGTTTTGTGTTGATGTAACAGCTGTCCAGCGAAGAGAAGAAGACTGGTCTCGCCACTAGTGTAACAGATGTGATCGTATTTCATTAACTCTCGTATTGTGTTTTTAAAGAAAGGACTGTCCAGCCAGCGATCCCAGCTGATTGGTGTTTATTCTGATGATAGACACAAGGAAGCACATTAGATGTGAAGGACAGTGGAGGCTTCTCAGAGGAGGAAGGGGAGGACCATCCTTCTCAGTGAATTTCATAAAAAATATATATATTGAAACATTCAAAAAGTTTGCCTTTTTAGATAATACTATACTAAATATATTCCCGTCCCCAAATAATTGATTAAAACATTGTTTTGCAATGAAGGTCTACAGTAGCACCAACAGCACTCTGTAAGGTAGCACCATGGTGAAGCCGGAGGACAGCTAGTTTCCTTCCTCCTCAATACACAACCATGGTTCTCATCCCCTTCCATAGCCTTACACAGTAATTATGACAGCTTCCGGAGGGAACCAACCTATCAGAGCTCTTTCAGCATGAACTGACATGTTGTTCACCCAATCAAAGGATCATATTATGAATCTAGTACTGAAAGCATAATCTACAGCTAGCTAGCACTGCAGTGCATGAAATGTGGTGAGTAGTTAACTCAAAGAGAGAGAAACAAAGTTTTGAACAAATTAATTTCTTCAAAAATGAGACCGAGTGCTATATTTTGTAGTATTTTTTGTTTCTCACTTTAGCAAATGCAGCTAGCTAGTTTAGCCTATTCAAACAGAGAGGGATGTTATGTTAGCTAGCTGGCTATGGATATCCAACACTGGCACTAATCCAAGTCAAGGTAAGCTTTTGGTTTTGTTAATTTATTTCACCGGGGCCCCCCGGTGTAACTCCTAAACTGCTTGCTGACACTGCACTGTACTGCATGATTGTAGCGGGTGTAGAAACGCATTAGTTCTAGTAGCTATGTTGACTGTGACATTAGCTAATATGGTTGTGATAACGATATTGACTGTGTGTAGCAGTTAGCAGTTATGATTTGAATGTTTGGCTTAGAAAGTTTTTTTCCGCCTGGTCACAGACAGCTGATGTGTTGTGCACTGAAGTCCACAAGCGAAGGAAAAAGGTGAGAGGAGAAATGTATGTGGCTGCTATGAAAGTGAACTCTGTTTGCGTGTGATCAGGGGTGTATTCATTCTGCCAATTCTGTTGAGAAATGTTCTTAAACGGAAGCAAATTGAACAAAACTACAGGCAGGCAAGAGTGTGCAAAGCAGTATTGAATGTGTCACTGTCTGCCACCTTGATTATTTTAATTCCTCTCGACCTGTGCACCTACGTTGTAAACTTTCATTCATAGGCTAGGTTGTAGCGACCTCATGATAGGTATAGGGAAAATTGAAGTGTCATGTAGTAGCCTTAACCTATCAATGTCACATTGAGCTGAGTGAATGGAATATGAATGGCAGTCATCCAATATGCTGTAATAGAAATAAGGCCATGCACATTAAAAAAAAGTTGTGTCCTCGCTCATCTTAGACGGCACCAACTGCCACTGGTGCAGGACAACACCATGTTGATGGCTGTATATTCTTGATTTGTCTGTTAGCATGGAAATAACTGTGATTAGCAGGGAGCTAATGTGGCCATTACAATTAGAGTATGCTAGGTACGGTACACCTATATATAAAACACACATCAGGACATGTACATAGTGAACTTGTAAATATGAAAATAGATTACACTATTTCAGAACATGACCGCTTGTATGTCAATATCGGATTGGGAAGAATTTACATTTGCGATCTCCCCCTATCTGCAGGCATGACCAATGGCATAACACCTTATTGATATGTAAATACAACTAACCAATAGGAATACATAAACATAAAATACATATTTTTGCAGTGTCAAGTGGAAACATAACCAACCCTGTTACATTGATACCTAAACAGTGATAGAGGAGATGCATGCCCAAATTTTCCCCATGTACTGTAAGTCTATGGCTCTTTTACTTCCATGAAATGCATTGGGAGCTCATTTAAATATTGTTGTCGTACAAAAAGTATAAATCCTATCAAAAAGACTTTCTAAAGCAGTCTAAACTGGGGCAGTCTGGGTGTTAAGAAGTTACAGGAGGAACAATAACAATAAGAAGAAGAGTATGTAAGAAATCTAGATTTGTGCTTTGCCTTCAGCAAGCACACCTAATTAGAAAATGTTGAACTAGATAGATATGATTTACTTGTCAGCCTTGGGAATCAAACAGAATGTCTCAATGCAAAGTCAAATACAGATGAAATCTTTATTTTCCAGTCACCCTTACTGTTGTTGCGTAACCCGAAGTCAGTTGGGTCATACATAAAACATATTGGCTGATGAAAAGTGTCAATTCTCCAGGCCCCAAATGTAATGCTAACCCCTTTTTTCAAGACTATGTTCACACATAAAAGGAGTAACATATTGTCCACTCTAACCAAAGATTACACACAGACACTCACACATTTACAGTTCTTACCAGCTTCTTCTCAGTGTTGAAGACGCCAATAGACTAATCCAGCAAAATGAAAATAAGCCTTCCCTGTGTCTTTTAGACCAACCTTATCAAATCAACCATCCTCATTCTCATCTCCTTAAGATGCACTAATCGCATTTGCATGGGCATCTCTGGGAATGGAATTCCACATTGCAATATCACATTCCAAAACGAAATGGGTTTTCGAGCGCATTCGCGCACATTAGTCTTGATGCATATTACTGACACAGATATTGCCTGTTGGGAATGGATCGCTTGGACTTTGAGTTATCTGCAGACCACAGGTGGCCGGCCGGTGGCAGGGAGGACAGCTTCATAGTAATGGCTAGAACGGAATCAATAGAATGGTATTGAACACATAAATAACACTTGGTTTCCATGTGTTTGATACCATTCCATTAACTCCATTCCAGCCATTATTATGAGTCGTTCTCCCATCGGCTTACAAGTAATTAAGTCGTTGTGTAATGCATTGCTGTCTGTCAGTAACTGAAATTGCTGAGCTTTCAAGTTTTTCGGGTGAACTTTTGACACAGCAACTTTCCTTGCCTCAGGCTTTGGGTTTATTTAATTTCTGCTTTCAGTATCATACTAAATCCATATTAGCATGGTGGTGGCTAGCATGGCTCATTAAAACAATAGACAACAACAGACAATCACTAACTGGTTGTGTTCATTATCCCAATAACATCCGTAGATCAATGTTCATGATTCTGATAACATCCATTTATCAACGTTCATTATCCCAATAACATCCGTAGATCAATGTTCATGATTCTGATAACATCCATTTATCAACGTTCATTATCCCAATAACATCCGTAGATCAATGTTCATGATTCTGATAACATCCATTTATCAACGTTCATTATCCCAATAACATCCGTAGATCAATGTTCATGATTCTGATAACATCCATTTATCAACGTTCATTATCCCAATAACATCCGTAGATCAATGTTCATGATTCTGATAACATCCATTTATCAACGTTCATTATCCCAATAACATCCGTAGATCAATGTTCATGATTCTGATAACATCCATTTATCAACGTTCATTATCCCAATAACATCCGTAGATCAATGTTCATGATTCTGATAACATCCATTTATCAACGTTCATTATCCCAATAACATCCGTAGATCAATGTTCATGATTCTGATAACATCCATTTATCAACGTTCATTATCCCAATAACATTCGTATATCAATGTTCATTATTCCAATAACATCCATATATCAATGTTTATTATCCCGACAACATCCATATATCAATGTTTATTATCCCGACAACATCCGTGTATCAATGTTAATAATTTGTATCTACACAAACAGTAGGAGGACAAACTAAATAACTGAATAGAAATAAATGACCCCTCTGAATCTTTTGTAAACAATGCCCTCAAACTAGTTCTGTCCCTGCATTGTTGGTCATTAAATCATGTCACAGGCAATACAGAGCTCATTAGTACATTGAATATATTGATGAATGAGAGGTTTTCAGCCCATTGAAGAGGTGAGGGGACAGGTCAGGGGTTCTTAAACGTGTTCTCGGGGACCCCCAGACGTTTCAAATTGTTGTAGCCCTGAACTAACTCACCTGATTCACCTAGTCAAGGGCTTGATAATTAGTTGACAATTTGAATTGAGTGTGCTAGCTGTGGAATAGTTCAATTACATGGGCGTCCCCGAGGAGAGGTTTGAGAACCCCTGCAGTAAATTATGGTATATACACATCATAGATGATGGTATAAAATTAAAGAACCTAGTTATTCATAATAAAAATGCTTTCTAAAAATCGATTGTATTAGTTATAGGGATTGTGATACAAATCACCATTACACATAATTCTATTCAAATCCGTTTTTACTTGTCATGTCCAATAATGTCCACTTTATAGACTTTATTCACTCCCGTGTTCATTTAAAAAAATATATATTCCTGTAATTGAGTTAACTTTGTTATGATGTTTTGGAGATGAAAGGCAGTTCCTAGATCTGTGCCAACTTCCACAAAGCACTGCTTTGTAGCGATCTCCACACATTGCTACGTTTGATTTGACATTTGAGATAACGTGATAAACCTTGAATGAGATCCATGGATTAAGTGGATTTGCAGTTTGTTTGGTTTAAGATTCTGGGCCCGTGGGTAAATAAGATGTCTATCATTACCATACAACCCGTGGTTATTATTGTTTATTATCACAAAACAAATTAGAAGATATTGAACTTAAGGGGATATGATTTACTTGGCAGGATTGTGAATCAAACAAATGTCTCAATACAAAGTACATAGCTTACATTTTTATTTTCCAGTCACCCCTACAGTTGTCCCTCATTCTCCAAGCCCCAAATGTAATGCCAACCCCTTTATTTCAAGACTATGTTCACATACAAAAGGAGTAACGTATTGTCCACTCTAACCAAAGAATTCACACACAGACACTCATGCATTTATAATTCTTACCAGCTACTTCTCTGTGTTGAAGACACCAATAGACAAGTCCAGCAAATGGAAAATAAGCCTTCACTCTGTCTTCTAGACCAACCTTTTCTCCGCTATAGAAGTCCCCCCCCCTCTCTCACTTTGTAACTTATGTCATTTATTCTGCTTTTGACCTCTCTCGTTTCCTCGGGCTCTTCTCAGTCCCTCTCACCGAGAGTCCCATGGAAGGAAACCAACACTGGCTTAGTCATGATTCAGTATCTGCCGTTTACTGGCAACAGGAGGACACCTTCTCTACTAAGTGGCTTAACTCATGCATTAGCCCCTTCAGCACTGTTACTTTGTTGCTGGAGGTCTGCAGACATTGCACTTGACTCTGGTAATTATGCACCAAACAGGAGAAAACTGGCTAAAATGGGACTTGTCCAAATAGAAGCACACATGTTAGTTTTGTATTGCAAAACATTTTGAAACATTTTCCGTTGTGTGCCCTAATGTTACTGTAATACATCCCTTTGAGAGTGACTTCGAAAATAATATTTCTGCTGTCTCATTGTGGGACACTCCTGTCTTGTTACATGTGTGCACACCAAATACAGACACCTACTTTATTTACAGCCAGTGCTCACTCATCTTTTTAATGAGATGCATGCAAATGATTAGATGCAACACATTGCAGTTGTTTGATTGTTGCAGGACTGAGCTTGTTGTCATTACAGGCAATCTCAACGCTGTGCATTACAAGGAAAACATCCTCCTCCCTCATGTGGTACCCTTCCTGCAGGCTCATCCTGACATGACCCTCCAGCATGACAATGCCACCAGCCATACTGCTCATTCTGTGTGTGATTTCCTGCAAGACAGGAATGTCAGTGTTCTGCCATGGCCAGCGAAGAGCCCGCATCTCAATCACATTGAGCACGTCTGGGACCTGTTGGATCAGAGGGTGAGGGCTAGGGCCATTCCCCTCAGAAATGTCCAGGAACTTGCAGGTGCCTTGGTGGAAGAGTGGGGTAACATCTCACAGCAAGAACTGGCAAATCTGGTGCAGTCCATGAGATGCACTCTAGAACTTAATGCAGCTGGTGGCCACAGATACTGACTGTTTTATTTTACCCCCCTTTGTTCAGGGACACATTATTCCATTTATGTTAGTCACATGTCTGTGGAACTTGTTCAGTTTATGTCTCAGTTGTTGAATCTTGTTATGTTCATACAAATATTTACACATGTTAAATTTGCTGAAAATTAACACAGTTGACAGTGAGAGGACGTTTCTTTGTTCATGAATTTTTGCTGTGAATTACAAACTGTAGAGCTTGTTTTCAGTGAGGTGAGCCATTGATACAATATGAAAGGGCATAAATTAACCAAGGTGGGTAGAAATATGATCTAAGATCAATATGAAATAGACAGTATGGCTTTATTGTATTACAAATTCAGGGTTGTTTAATAGTAAGCCATTAAGGATGGAGACTAAGAACAATAGAAATATAAAGACGAAATATTCATTTTGGGGCTGGTATTGGGATATTGTATTGTATGAAAGACAACGGTAGATGCTATCATTATTCCATAGTTTATACACTGATATAATCATGGTAACGTTACACTCCAGAGATGTTTGGATCAAATTGTATGATTAATGTGACTATCCAGGTAAAATCATTGTAATAAGTTATTAGACTTGCATTCTGCCTGGTCATGGAGTGTTGTCTCTGCTTATACTGTGGGTGAATTGGCGGTGACTTCCGATTGCATGAAAGTTTATTGCCCAGTGTTTTTACTTTATGGACTTCCTTAGGCCAGGATTCAATCTGAAACCTCGTTATAGCGTGCATGACAATTGGAGGTAATTTCCAACTGAGCCGACATCTGCAGCATTGACTGAAAGAGGTAACATTGCCTTTTAAAGGTGCATTGTTGACAGCGTTCTACGGTTTGACTTAATTGACTCTTTTGTGATTTCTGTATCAAAAGTTAACAAGGGAATATTGTGTCCTTGGAGAGCAACACCCAACGCATGGAGAAACAGTGTCTTTCTCACTCACACACACACACACACACACACACACTCCTCTGAGTCGGCCTGTTAGTTTTCTTTGATGTCTCCCCACGCACTGTCCCCAAGGATATCTTTGCCCTCGACCAGTCAAATGCATCAAAAGTTTCTCTATTTACAGAGATTATGTTACATCATGTTTCACAGCTGAGGTTTCACCCTACATGCTATGTAATATTGTGCCTACTTAACTTGTTTGGATTTGTGTTCAAGAACAACATTGCATTCAAGGAATTCAGATATTACCAATTGTATGTCAATTTACACCATTATATACAGTGATTTTTAAATGTATCACAGTACATTACTGCTGTTTAATGAAATGTGAACCAATGTGTGGATGATGCAACTATTCCAAGAAGATTGGCAGAGACTTTGAAATGTAATGATTAGACTTGAACAGCATCAACTCTTAATAACAAGCAGATTTGCTCCCAGGCTTAGTGTGATTGTAAGAAACATATGAAGTAAATGTCGATTGATTTTAAGATGTTTTGCATTAATGCAGTAAAATTATTATATTTAAGCAATAAGGCCCTAGCGGTGTGGTATATTGCCAATAAACCACGGCTAAGGGCTGTTCTAAGGCACAACGCCACGCCGTGCTATATTGTTCGTATACTACAAACTCCCGAGGTGCCTTACTGCCATTACAAACTGGTTACCAACGTAATTTTGTCATACATGTGGTATATGGTCTGATATACTGTACCACGGCTGTCAGCCAATCAGCATTCAGGGTTCGAACCACCCAGTTCAAAATGAATGATACACATCACAATTCATGATAATGAACTTGATATTTCCCCCTTGATGTACAGTCAGGTCCAACATTCATTTAGTGGTAAAACAACCAAAATACTAAAGCTGTTTATAGGGATTCCAAACCATGATCATACTTACGGTTTACCAATGGATGAAGCGTTAAATCGCATTGCATTTTCCATCATAGGAGCAACTAAACTTTAATTAAATATTACATTAGAGTAATTACTATGAAACGGTATGCATGCATTCATTTTATCAAGGTACATTAGCCGTATGTCACAATCTGGAAAATCTTTGAAATTGTTTTAAAACATGTTTGTTTAAACTTGTTGCTATGAGATTATGTTTTCAAAACGATATTATCTAAAGGGAGTATATGATCTCATATTATATGTGAACATCATTATGAACTGATTGTGTTCAACATACTTACAATAGCAGAGGTACATGCTTAGACAAGCTACATGTATCCCACTCTCAACCCATATAGCCAAGTCCAAAATTATTGCCACCCTCTTTTTTGCTCAACTTTATCAAGGGTGCCAATCATTTGGGACCTGACTGTATGTGTTAAGAGTGGGATACAGATTGTGCATACGGCTATTGAAGCTTGTGAAAATGAATGCATGCATACATTTTCATAGTAATTACACTAACATACTATATAATCCCAGTTTATATGCTCCTATGATGAAAAATCCAATGCGATGTAATGCTTCTTCCATCCCCCATTTGTCAACATCTAGTATGAACATGCTTTGGAATCTCTATAACAGACATAGTACTTCTGTTTTCATGCGCACTTGTTTTACGACTTGGATTCAGATGTTTTGTGGCCCAGCCTTGATTACAACTGGAGCTGTTCTCATTTCACAACTGAACAGCTCAGTGGACACTGCCTTTCGGTATATAATCTAGAACACACAGAGAAATGCTCTCCGCTGTCCCCACTACCCACAATCCTGTTGTGGTGGAACAGACACCACCTGTTCTCTAAATCTTATAACCATTAAAGTGACATCGGATGGATGCCAATTTCCGTCATCGCCAATGAGGCTTTTGTTTTGCAGGTTTCTTTGTGTAGATTCTGTACTACATGACTGCTGAGAATATTACAGAAAACACAACAAATGTATATTATAAAGAGTGTATCTTTTCAATTGTAATTGTAGCTCTAATGTTGTGTATATCTTTGCCCAAATTAGTAGTCTTATTTTATGAAATTATGCATAACATATAAATACAATTAATAAAATAAAGGACTGAAGAACTTCACTTTAAAGACAGATGATTTCTGACTGTGAAGTTCACTTCAGACTCACACCGTTTTAATTATGGACTAGCTATTTTGGACATAATGTCCTTTCCTCCCTGTATTCGTTTGCCATCTGCTTTGGTTCCTTTGAGACTAAATGGAATTAGCATCCTCCCTTTCTACACGTCACAGTAATTGTCACCCTGGATCCAATCTTACTGAGAGTGTTATGACCAAGTGGGCCAGTCTAGCTCTAAAAATCTAATCAAGTTTATTGGTCACGTACACACAGATTTGCAGATGTTATCGCAGGTGCAGCAAAATGCTTGTATTTTTAGCTCCAACAGTTCAATAATAATACTTCACAATACACACTTTGTGTTATATATATTAGTATATACTGTATACACATGGAGTGGACAAAAAATGAAGAACACCTTCCTACTATTGAGTTGCACTTAGATACTTTATTTAAGTTACTGGCCTACACACAATACCCCTGTAACGTTCTGAGTGTAGTGGGTGAGAAGTCAGGCGCAGGAAGCAGAGAGTTCAGGGTAGTGCTACTTTAATGCACAACACGGCGAACATAAGCCAACCCCACGAAAACACAGGGCGTATAACAAAACAAACGCCCCAAACACGGGGACTTAAACTGTCCAGCAAAACCCACGAAATGGGAAAACACGTAACCCACAGACGTGCACACAAGTTACACAAAACAGAAGGTCACAATAATTAATCCCGCACAAAAAACCAGGCGGGCCGGCTCCCTAATTATACCCAACTCAAAACAGGTGTACTCAATAAACACATAAGGAGGGGGAGGAAAGAATCAGTGGCAGCTAGTAGGCCGGCGACAACGACCGCCGAGCGCCACCCGAATGGGAAGGGGAGTCACCTTCGGTCGGAGTCGTGACAACCCCAGAATGTCAAAGTGGAATTATGTTTTTTTAAATAATAATATTAATAAAAAATTAAAAGCTGATATGTCTTGAGTCAATAAGTATTCAATGCTTTTTTTAATGGAAAGTCTAAATAAGTAAACATATGCAAGTACAGTGTTTAACATGATTTGTGTATGACTACCTTATCTCTGTACCCCACACACCAGTAAACCAAGATGGCGTAGCAGTCGGACGTCTGTTTGTCTTGTCCTGTGTAAGTAGTAAACAGTATGTTTCTTCTGGGTTTTTTCCCATCTTAATCTCACTTTCCATCTACGAACTAAATATACTTTCTTGCAACCCGCCTCACCCAATGTGGTACGGATCTGCTATTTTTATACTTTATAGCTGGAATCTCCATCAGAGGATAGCTACTAGCTAGTAGTCATTGTTAGCCACTGCTAGCGGTCTTAACCTTTAGCTCGGACACCAGCCAGCTTTAGCTCGGTCAACACCTGCCAGTCTGCACAGCGCGATATCAACTCAGAGCATATCAGACTGCTTTTCTCTACCACATCACTGGATTCCTGCCGCAAGCTCTGGACCATTACACCGGATCATCGCAGCTAGCTAGCTGCAACCGAGTGGCTATTGTTGGATAACGCCTCGGTCCTGAAGCAAGCACCACTTAGCCTTGAGCTAGCCTCGAGCTAGGCCCATATCCTGGCTAGCCAGCGAAGTATACCAGCTAACTCTTGGGCTACAATACCTCTTTTGCTAATTGGCCTGGACCCTTATTGTCGACACCGAGCCCCTGCGATCCATCAAGACTGGTCTGCTGACGTAATCTTTCGATGTGGCTTTAACAGGCTTTTCCGTTGAGATGTCGCCGAAGACCCATCTGCTATCCCTGCCCCGCTAGCTTAATGAACGCCATATATTCTGCTCGCCTAGCGTAGTAGCGACTACCGAATGGCTCCCTGACTTACCTATGGCTGCTCATTGAAACCTATGATCACTCGGCTGCACAGCTGATGTCTGCTGGACTGTTCACTAACACGGTAAATCATTTTGTTATTTGTTTAATTTAACCTTTATTTAACCAGGTAGGCCAGTTGAGAATAAGTTCTCATTTACAACTGCGACCTGGCCAAGATAAAGCACAGCAGTGCGACAAAAACAACAACAGAGTTACACATAAACAAATGTACAGTCAATAACACATGAAGAAAAATCTATGTACAGTTTGTGCAAATTAAGAAGATTAGGGAGGTAAGGCAATAAATAGGCCATAGAGGAAAAATAATTACAATTTAGCGTTAACACTGAAGTGATAAATGTGCAGACGATGATGTGCAAGTAGAGATACCTGGGTGTAAAAGATCAAAAGATACACCCAGGTATCTACTTGCACATCATCATCTGCACATTTATCACTTCAGTGTTAACGCTAAATTGTAATTATTGACTACTAGCTAGTAGCTAGTTAACTGGCTAGCCTCTGATGGAGGTTCCAGCTATAAAGTATAAAAATAGCAGATCCGTACCACATTGGGTGAGCCGGGTTGTAGGAAAGTATATTTAGTTCGTAGATGGAAACTTGGGTTTGCTATTTACAGATTGGCTGTGTACAAATACAGTGATTGGTGAGATGCTCTGACAGCTGATGCTTAAAAGTTAAAGTGAGGAAGATAAGTCTCCAGATTCAGTGATTTTTGCAATTCGTTCCAGTCATTGGCAGCAGAGAACTGGAAGGAAAGACAGCCAAACAAGGTGTTGGCTTTGGGGATGACCAGTGAATTATACCTGCTGGAGCGCGTGCTACTGGTGGGTGTCGCTATGGGGACCAGTGAGCTGAGATAAGGCAGGGCTTTACCTAGAAATGACCTGGAGCCAGCAGGGGGTTTGGCGACGAATATGTCGCGAGGGCCAACCAACAAGAGCGTACAGGTCATAGGGGTGGGTAGTATATGGGGATTTGGTGACAAAACGGATGGCACTGTGATAGACTACATCCAGTTTACTGAGTAAGTGTTGGAGGCTATTTTGTAAATGACATCGCCAAGTCAAGGATCGGTAGGATTGTCCGTTTTACGAGGGTATGTTTGGCAGCATGAGTGAAGCATTTGTTGTGAAATCGGAAGCCGATTCTAGATTTAATTTTGGATTGGAGATGCTTAATGTGAGTCTGGAAGTAGAGTTTACAGTCTATCCAGACACCTAGGTATTTGTAATTGTCCACATATTGTAAGTCAGAACCGTCCAGAGTAGTGATGCTAGTCGGGCGGGTGGGTGAGGGCAGCCATTGGATGAAGAACATTTCGTTTTACTGGCATTTAAGAGTGGTTGGAGGCCACGGAAGGAGTGTTGTATGGTATTGAAGCTCGTTTGGAGGATTGTTAACACAGTGTCCAAAGAATGGCCAGATGTATATAGAATGGTGTCGTCTGCTTAGAGGTGGATTAGAGAATCACCAGCATCAAGAGTGACATCACTGATATATACAGAGAAAAGAGTCGGCCGTGAATTGAGACTGCCAGAGGTCCGGACAACAGGCCCTCCTATTTGACACACTGAATTCTATTTGAAAAGTAGTTGGTGAGGCAGTCATTTGAGAAACCAAGGCTATTGAGTCTGCCGATAAGAATGCGATGATTGACAGAGTCGAAAGCCTTGGCCAGGTCAATGAAGATGGCTGCACAGTACTGTCTTATATCAATGGCGGTTATGATATCGTTTAGGACCTTGAGCGTGGCTGAGGTGCACCCATGACCAGCTCGGAAACCAGATTGCATAATGGAGAAGGTAAGGTGGCATTCGAAATGGTCGGTGATCTGTTTGTTAATGTCATGTTCTGACCTTAGTTATTTTATTATGTCTTTGTTTTAGTATGGTCAGGGCGTGAGTTGGGTGGGTTGTCTATGTTCGTTTTCTATGATTTGCTATTTCTGTGTTTGGCCTGGTATGGTTCTCAATCAGAGGCAGCTGTCAATCGTTGTCCCTGATTGAGAACCATATTTAGGTAGCCTGTTTTCTATTGTGTTTCGTGGGTGATTGTTTTCTGTTGTGTGTCTGCACCAGCCAGAACTGTTTTCAGTCGTTTCTCTTTGTTGTTTTGTTATTTCCGTGGTCATTTAATAAATATGGACACATACCACGCTGCACCTTGGTCCTCACCTTCTTCCACCAACAACGGCTGTTACAGTTAACCTCTCTGGGATCGTTCAGGACGCTAGTGTCCCACCTCGCCAACAGCCAGTGAAAGTGCAGGGCGCCAAATTCAAAACAACAGAAATCTCATAATTAAAATTCCTCAACCATACAATTATTTTACACCATTTTAAAGATACATTTCTCGTTAATCCAACCACAATGTCCGATTTCAAAAAGGCTTTTCGGCGAAAGCAGAACATATCATTATGTTAGGTCAGAAACTAGTCACAGAAAGCATTCAGCCATATTCCAACCAAAGAGAGGTGTCACAAAATGCAGAAATATAGATGAAATGTATACCTAACCTTTGACTATCTTCATCAGATGACACTCCCAGGACTCAATGTTACACAATACATGTATGTTTTGCTCAATCAAGTTCATATTTAGTTTACATTGGCGCCATGTTCAGAAATGCCTCCAAAGCATCCGGAGAAATTTGCAGAGAGCCACATCAAATAACAGAAATACTCATCATAAACTTTGATGAAAGATACATGTTTTACATAGATTTAAAGATAAACTTGTTCTTAATGCAACCGCTGTGTCAGATTTCAAAGAAGCTTTACGGCAAAAGCACAATATTCAATAATCTGAGAACAGCATTCAGCCACAAAAGCAAGCCATACAGTTACCCGCCAAATGGTGGAGTCAACAAAAGTCACAAATAGCATTATAAATCTTCACTTACCTTTGCTGATCTCCGTCGGAATGCACTCCCAGGACTCCCACTTCCACAAGAAATGTTTGTTTTGTTCGATTACGTTCATATTTATGTCCGAATATCTCCGTTTTATTCGCGAGTTTAGTTCACCATTCCAAAGGCACAATGCGCGAGCGCAAAATCCAGACAAAAAGTCAAAAGAGTTCCATTACAGTTTGTAGAAACATGTCAAACGAGGTTTACAATCAATCCTTAGGGTATTTTCTATAATAAATATACAATAGTACTCCAACCGGACAATAGCGTATTCATTACAGAGGAAAAAGAAGGAACGGCGCTCCCGCGTGACCGCGCAGTAAACAACTGATTGGCCTCAGCCTAGTCCACTTGTTGAAACAGCTCTTATTCAACACCCTTCCACAATAGAAGCCTCAAACAACTTTCGAAAGACTGTTGACATCTGCTGGAAGCCTTGGGAAGTGCAATCTGGCCCCATAGACACAGAAAATTGGATTGACAATCACTTAAATGACTACAAACCTCAGATTTCCTTCTTCCTGGTTGGATTTGCCATATGAGTTCTGTTATACTCATTCAAACAGTTTTAGAAACTTCAGAGTGTTTGCTATCCAATACTACTAATAATATGCATATATTAGCATCTGGGACAGAGTAGCAAGCCGTTTACTCTGGACACCTTATTCATCCAAGCTACTCAATGCTGCCCACCTGTCACCAAGAAGTTAACTTAGCGTTCGAAGATTTTAGAAAGGCAGGGCAGGATGGATATAGGTCTGTAACAGTTTGGGTCTATAGTGGAATGAACGCCGCAGCTTTCCAATCTTTGGGGATCGTAGACAATACGAAAGAAAGGTTGAACAGGCCAGTAATAGGGGTTGCAACAATTTCGGCAGGTCATTTTAGAAAAAGAGGCTCCAGATTGTCTAGCCCAACTGATTTGAGGGATCCTGATTTTGCAATTCTTTCAGAACATCAGCTGTCTGGTTTGGGTGAAGGCGAAGTGGGGGGGGGGGGGGGCTTAGGCAAGTTGCTGTGGGGGGTGCAGAGCTGTTGGCCGGGGTAGGGGTATCTGTCGGCCCCAGTCTCGAACTCAGGTCCTGTGTCTCCCTAACTGACCCTCTCTGCCCATTCATCGCCATTCACCGTTGCCGTCTTAGCTCTCCCGATCAACACCTGTGATTGCTTTATGCCTCTCTCTAATGTCAACATGCCTTGTCTACTGGTGTTTTGGTTAGTTATTATTGTTTGATTTCAATCTAGAGCCCCATGTGCCGCTCAACATGGCTTAGATAGCTCTTTTGTCCCACCCCCCACACAAGCTGAGACCTCACCTGGCTTAACTGGTGCCTCCAGAGATGCAACCTCTCTCATTGTCACTCAATCCCAAGGTTACCGCTCATGTTCTCACATCCTACCATACCCTTGTCTATATAATATGCCCTGAATCTAGTCTACCACGTCCAGAAATCTGGTCCTTTTATTCTCTGTTCCCAACGCAATAAACGACCAGTTCTTATAGCCTTTAGCCGTACCCTTATCCTACTCTGCTCCTCTGGTGATGTAGAGGTTAACCCAGTACCACACCCATTCCCCAGGTGCTCTCATTTGTTGACTTCTTAAACCGTAAAAGCCTTGGTTTCAAGCATATTAACATCAGAAGCCTCCTCTCTAAGTTTGTTTTATTCACTGCTTTAGCACACTAATGTCCTAGCTGTGTCTGAACCCTGGCTTAGGAAGGCCACCAAAAATTCTGAAATTTCCATCCCCAACTACAACATTTTCCATCAAGATAGAACTGCCAAAGGGGGCAGAGTTGCAATCTACTGCAGAGATAGCATGCAGAGTTCTGTCATATCAATCAATCAAATGTATTTATAAAGCCCTTCTTACATCAGCTGATGTCACAAAGTGCTGTATAGGAACCCAGCCTAAAACCCCAAACAGCAAGCAATGCAGGTGAAGAAGCACGGTGGCTAGGAAAAACTCCCTAGAAAGGACAGAACCTGGGAAGAAACCTAGATAGGAACCAGTCTATGAGGGGTGGTCAGTCCTCTTCTGGCTGTGCCGGGTGGAGATTAAAACAGAACATGGCCAAGATGTTCAAATGTTCATAGATGACCAGCAGGGTCAAATAATAATAATCACAGTGGTTGTCGAGGGTGCAACAGGTCATCACCTCAGGAGTAAATATCAGTTGGCGTTTTATAGCATCTCCACCGCTCCTGCTGTCTCTAGAGAGTTGAAAACAGCACGTCTGGGACAGGTAGCACATCTGGTCAACCTACTATCCAGGTATGTGCCCAAACAATTCCGAGCTTCTACTTTTAAAAATCCACCTTTCCAGAAATAAGTCTCTCACTGTTGCCGCTTGTTATAGACCCCCCTCAGACCCCAGCTGTGCCCTGGATACCATAGGTGAATTGATTGCACCCATCTATCTTCAGAGTTCGTACTGTTAGGTAAACTGGGATATGCTTAACCTCCCGGCAGTCCTACAATCTAAGCTAGATGCCCTCAGTCTCAGAAAAATGATCAAGGATCCTACCAGGTACAACCCTAAATCCGTAAACATGGGCACCCTCATAGATATCATCCTGACCAACTTGCCCTCTAAATACACCTCTGCTGTGTTCAACCAGGATCTCAGCGATCATTGCCTCATTGCCTGCGTCCGTAATGGGTCCGTGGTCAAATGCTCCCTAAAACACTTCAGCGAGCAACCCTTTATAATCGACCTGGCCCGGGTATCCTGGAAGGATTTTGACCTCATCCCGTCAGAAGAGGATTTATGGTTGTTCTTTAAAACTGTTTTCCTAACCATCTTAAATAAGCATGCCCGGTTCCAAAAAAATTGAACTAAGAACAGATATAGCCCTTGCTTCACTTCAGACTTGACTGCCCTTGACCAGTACAAAAACATTCCGTGGCGAACTGCATTAGCATCGAATTGCCCCCGCGATATTTAACTTTTCAGGGACGTCAGGAACCAATATACAGTCAGTTAGAAAAGCAAAGGCTAGCTTTTTCCAAACAGAAATTTGCACCCTGTAAATTTTGGGACACTGTAAAGTCCATGGAGAATAAGAGCACCTCCTCCCAGCTGCCCACTGCACTGAGGCTAGGAAACGCTCTCACCACCGATAAATCTAGGATAATTGATCATTTCAAGAAGCATTTTTCTACGGCTGGCCATGCTTTCCACCTGGCTACCCCTACCCCGGCCAACAGCTCTGCACCCCCCGCAGCAACTTTTCTCTGTTTACATCAATCATGTCGCTCTTGCTGCTGGTGATTCTCTGATCCACCTCTAAGCAGACTACACTATTCTATATACATCTGACCCTTCTTTAGACACTGTGTTAACAAACCTCCAAATGAGCTTCGATGCCATACAACACTCCTTCTGTGGCCTCTAACTGTCTCTTAAATGTTAGAAAACTAAATGCATGCTTTTCATCGATGGCTGCTCTCACCCGCCTGCATGACTAGCATCCCTACTCTGGATGGTTCTCACTTAGAATATGTGGACAACTACAAATAACTAGGTGTCTGGTTAGACTGTAAATTCTCCTTCCAGACTCACATTAAGCATCTCCAATCCAAAATTAAATCTAGAATCTGCTTCCTATTTCGCAAACAAAGCCTCCATCACTCATGCTGACAAACATACCCTAGTAAAACTGACTATCCTACTGATCCTTGACTTTGGCGATGTCATTTACAAAATAGTCTCCAACACTCTACTCAGCAAATTGGATGCAGTCTTTTTATCTATTTTATTTTTTATTTCACCTTTATTTAACCAGGTAGGCTAGTTGAGAACAAGTTCTCACTTGCAACTGCGACCTGGCCAAGATAAAGCATAGCAGTGTGAACAGACAACACATGGAGTAAACAATTAACAAGTCAATAACACAGTAGGGAAAAAAGGGGAGTCTATATACATTGTGTGCAAAAGGCATGAGGTAGGCGAATAATTACAATTTTGCAGATTAACACTGGAGTGATAAATGATCAGATGGTCATGTACAGGTAGAGATATTGGTGTGCAAAAGAGCAGAAAAGTAAATAAATAAAAACAGTATGGGGATGAGGTAGGTAAAAATGGGTGGGCTATTTGCCGATAGACTATGTACAGCTGCAGCGATCGGTTAGCTGCTCAGATAGCAGATGTTTGAAGTTGGTGAGGGAGATAAAAGTCTCCAACTTCAGCGATTTTTGCAATTCGTTCCAGTCACAGGCAGCAGAGAACTGGAACGAAAGGCGGCCAAATGAGGTGTTGGCTATCGGCATGTATTTATCGGTGGTGACCTTGTTACCTAGCCTCAGTGCAGTGGGCAGCTGTGAGGAGGTGCTCTTGTTCTCCATGGACTTCACAGTGTCCCAGGCCTTTTTGGAGTTGGAGCTACAGGATGCAAACTTCTGCCTGAAGAAGCTGGCCTTAGCTTTCCTGACTGACTGCGTGTATTGGTTCGTGACTTCCCTGAACAGTTGCATATCGCGGGGACTATTCGATGCTATTGCAGTCTGCCACAGGATGTTTTTGTGCAGGTCGAGGGCAGTCAGGTCTGGAGTGAACCAAGGGCTATATCTGTTCTTAGTTCTGCATTTTTTGAACGGAGCATGCTTATCTAAAATGGTGAGGAAGTTACTTTTAAAGAATGACCAGGCATCCTCAACTGACGGGATGAGGTCAATGTCCTTCCAGGATACCTGGGCCAGGTCGGTTAGAAAGGCTTGCTCACAGAAGTGTTTTAGGGAGCGTTTGACAGTGATGAGGGGTGGTCGATTGACTGCGGCTCTGTAGCAGATACAGGCAATGAGGCAGTGATCGCTGAGAACCTGGTTGAAGACAGCGGAGGTGTATTTGGAGGGCCAGTTGGTCAGGATGACGTCTATGAGGGTGCCCTTGTTTACAGATTTAGGGTTGTACCTCGTGGGTTCCTTGATGATTTGTGTGAGATTGAGGGCATCTAGCTTAGATTGTAGGACTGCTGGGGTGTTAAGCATATCCCAGTTTAGGTCACCTAACAGAACAAACTCTGAAGCTAGATGGGGGGCAATCAATTCACAAATGGTGTCCAGGGCACAGCTGGGTGCTGAGGGGGGTCGGTAGCAGGCGGCAACAGTGGGAGACTTATTTCTGGAGAGAGTAATTTTCAAAATTAGTAGTTCGAACTGTTTGGGTATGGACCTGGAAAGTATGGCATTACTTTGCAGGCTATCTCTGCAGTAGACTGCAACTCTTCCCCCTTTGGCAGTTCTATCTTGACAGAAGATGTTATAGTTGGGTATGGAAATCTCTGAATTTTTGGTGGCCTTCCTGAGCCAGGATTCAGACACGGCAAGGACATCAGGGTTAGCAGAGTGTGCTAAAGCAGTGAGTAAAACAAACTTAGGGAGGAGGCTTCTGATGTTGACATGCATGAAACCAAGGCTTTTTCGATCACAGAAGTCAACAAATGAGGGTGCCTGGGGACATGCAGGGCCTGGGTTTACCTCCACATCACCCGCGGAACAGAGGAGGAGTAGTATGAGGGTGCGGCTAACGGCTATCAAAACTGGTCGCCTAGAGCGTTGGGGACAGAGAATAAAAGGAGCAGATTTCTGGGTATGGTAGAATATATTCAGGGCATAATGCGCAGACAGGGGTATGGTGGGGTGCGGGTATGGCGGAGGTAAGCCCAGGCACTGGGTGATGATGAGAGAGGTTGTATCTCTGGACATGCTGGTTGTAATGGGTGAGGTCACCGCATGTGTGGGAGGTGGGACAAAGGAGGTATCAGGGGTATGAAGAGTGGAACTAGGGGCTCCATTGTAAACTAAAACAATGATAACTAACCTGAACAACAGTATACAAGGCATATTGACATTTGAGAGAGACATACAGCGAGGCATACAGTAATCACAAGTGTTGAATTGGGAGAGCTAGCTAAAACAGTAGTTAAAACAGTAGGTCAGACAACAACAGCTAATCAGCTAGCACAACAACAGCAGGTAAAATGGCGTTGACTAGGCAGGGAGGGTCGGATTAACTACACACAGAGCCTGAGTGCGGCTGAGGCCGACAGATAAAACATAAACAAGCAGAATGGAGTACCGTGATTAATGGACAGTCCAGCATGCATCAGCTATGTAGCCAAGTGATCAGTGTCCAGGGGGGCAGCGGTGGATGGGGCAGGGAAGCTGGACTGGCGAGTGTTATCCAGGTTAAAAAAAAACTGTCTGGCTGTGCAAAAGGTAAAAGCGGCTAGCAGTGGCTAACAATGACTAAATAGCTTGTAGCTAGTTAGCTGGTTAGCTCCTGGAGGTTCTTGAGTGTGTTCTAAAAATTAAAAATAATGGCGATTCCGTATCACATTGGGTGAGGCAGGTTACCGGAAGGTATAACCAAATAAAAAATCGAAAAGAGATAGAAAGTAAATATGGGTCCAGTGAGTGTTTGGGACGCGGCGATTCAGACGATTAGCAGGCCTGTGCTAACAAGCTAACAGTTAGTAGGCCAGGGCTGAACAAGGTAGCAGTTAGCGGACCGGGGCTAAACAAGCTAGCAGTTAGCAGGCCGAATTAGCAAGCAAGGAGATAGCAAGGGCTAGAAAGTTAGCCTTTGGGGGACGTCGCGATGGGGTGAGTCTGTTTATTCCTCTTCATGCGGTGACATCGATAGACCGGTCGTGGGTCCGGATATTGTAGCCCAGGAGTATGCTTCGGTGGTAGCACAGGAGCTCTGGCCGGGCTAGCTTCAAGCTAAGTGGGTGGAAACGCTAGCCAGGAGTAATCATCCGGGGTTGCGGTTAGCTAGATAGCTAGTTGTGAAGAATCCAGCTGAAAATATTCAGTTTGCGGTGGGAATCCGGTGGGAATCCGGGGATAAAAAATAATAGGTCCGTTATGCTCTGGTTAGAGTCGCGTTGTTCGAACTGGCGAGAGCTTTCCGAGCTAAAGGTTAGCTGATGACCGGTTAGCTGAAGACCGCTAGCAATGGTTTGCTGACTGATAGCTGGTAGCTAGATGGCTAGCTTCAGTTGAGGGGTTCCGGATCCAAAGTAGATATAAATACTTTAGAAAAAAATAGCTACATTGGGTGAGGCGGGTTGCAGGAGAGTATTTAGAAGTTGAGGTTTAACAAAAAAAATTAAAAGATATGCGAAGAAAAATATGTAAAAAAAATAAAGTTGAGGTTTAACAAAATGTTTAAAAAAAAATATGTAAAAAAAAATAAAATAACGATATATACAAGGGACACGACACGACAAGACATTCGACTGCTACGCCATCTTGGATCGACCAATCACAGTGCCATCCGTTTTGTCACCAAAGCCCCATATACTACCCACCACTGCGACCTGAATGCTCTCGTTGGCTGGCCCTCGCTACATATTTGTCGCCAAACCCACTGGCTCCAGGTCATCTATAAGTCTTTGCTAGGTCATGCTCTGCCTTATCTCAGCTCACTGGTCACCATAGCAACATCCACCAGTAGCAGTAGAACGTGCTCCGGCAGGTATATTTCACCGGTCATCCCCAAAGCCATTTGGCTGCCTTTCCTTCCAGTTCGCTGTTGCCAATGACTGGAACGAATTGCAACAATCACTGATGCTGGAGACATATCTCCCTTACTAACGTTAAGCATCAGCTGTCAGAGCAGTTTACTGATCACTGCACCTGAACACAGCCCATCTGTAAATAGCCACCCAACTACCTCATCCCCATATTGTTTTTTAAATATTTTGTACCCCAGTATCTCTACTTGCACATCATCATCTGCACATCTATAACTCCAGTGTTAATGCTAAATTGTAATTATATCCCCACTATGGCCTATTTATTGCCTTACCTCCCTAATATTCTACATCTGCACACACCGTACATTGATTTTTCTATTGTGTTATTGACTGTACGTTTGTTTATCCCATGTGTAGCGCTGTGTTGTTGTTTTTGTTGCACTGCTTTGCTTTATCTTGGCCAGGTCGCAGTTGTAAATCAGAACTTGTTCTGAACTTGCCTTCCTGGTGAAATAAAGGTCAAATAAGAAATACAATTAAAATAAACACATACAGATAATTGTAAGGTCCTTCAGTCGAGCAGTAAATTTCAAACAGATTCAACCACAAAGACATCACATAAGAGGGGTACCTATTGGTAGATAGATAAATACTAAAAAAGCAGACACCGAATATCCCTTTGTGCACAGTGAAGTTATTAAGTACACTTTGTATTATACCCAGTCACTACAAAGATACAACTCAAATAAAATAAAATAAAATGTTATTTGTCACATACACATGGTTAGCAAATGTTAGTGTGAGTGTAGCGAAATGCTTGTGCTTCTAGTTCCGACAATGCAGTAATAACCAACAAGTAATCTAGCTAACAATTCCAAAACTACTACCTTATAGACACAAGTGTAAGGGGATAAAGAATATGTACATAAAGATATATGAATGAGTGATGGTACAGAGCGGCATAGGCAAGATACAGTAGATGGTATTGAGTGCAGTATATACATATGAGATGAGTATGTAAACAAAGTGGCATAGTTAAAGTGGCTAGTGATACATGTATTACATAAGGATGCAGTAGATGATATAGAGTACAGTATATACGTATACATATGAGATGAATAATGTAGGGTATGTAAACATTATATTAGGTAGCATTGTTTAAAGTGGCTAGTGATATATTTTACATAATTTCCCATCAATTCCCATTATTAAAGTGGCTGGAGTTGAGTCAGTAACACAATGTTAGTGGTGGCTGTTTAACAGTCTGATGACCTTGAGATAGAAGCTGTTTTTCAGTCTCTCGGTCCCAGCTTTGATGCACCTGTACTGACCTCGCCTTCTGGATGATAGCGGGGTGAACAGGCAGTGGCTCGGGTGGTTGCTGTCCTTGATGATCTTTATGGCCTTCCTGTGACATCGGGTGGTGTAGGTGTCCTGGAGGGCAGGTAGTTTGCCCCCGGTGATGCGTTGTGCAGACCTCACTACCCTCTGGAGAGCCTTACGGTTGTGGGCGGAGCAGTTGCCGTACCAGGCGGTGATACAGCCCGACAGCAGGCTCTTGATTGTGCATCTGTAGAAGTTTGTGAGTGCTTTTGGTGACAAGCCGAATTTCTTCAGCCTCCTGAGGTTGAAGAGGCGCTGCTGCGCTGTCTGTGTGGGTGGACCAATTCAGTTTGTCTGTGATGTGTATGCCGAGGAACTTAAAACTTGCTACCCTCTCCACTACTGTTCCATCGATGTGGATAGGGGGGTGTTCCCTCTGCTGTTTCCTGAAGTCCACAATCATCTCCTTAGTTTTGTTGACGTTGAGTGTGAGGTTATTTTCCTGACACCACACTCAGAGGGCCCTCACCTCCTCCCTGTAGGCCGTCTCGTCATTGTTGGTAATCAAGCCTACCACTGTTGTGTCGTCCGCAAACTTGATGATTGAGTTGGAGGCGTGCGTGGCCACGCAGTCGTGGGTGAACAGGGAGTACAGGAGAGGGCTCAGAACGCACCCTTGTGGGGCCCCAGTGTTGAGGATCAGCGGGGTGGAGATGTTGTTGCCTACCCTCACCACCTGGGGGCGGCCTGTCAGGAAGTCCAGTACCCAGTTGCACAGGGCGGGGTCGAGACCCAGGGACTCGAGCTTGATGACGAGCTTGGAGGGCACTATGGTGTTAAATGCCGAGCTGTAGTCGATGAACAGCATTCTCACATAGGTATTCCTCTTGTCCAGATGGGTTAGGGCAGTGTGCAGTGTGGTTGAGATTGCATCGTCTGTGGACCTATTTGGGCGGTAAGCAAATTGGAGTGGGTCTAGGGTGTCAGGTAGGGTGGAGGTGATATGGTCCTTGACTAGTCTCTCAAAGCACTTCATGATGACGGAAGTGAGTGCTACGGGGCGGTAGTCGTTTAGCTCAGTTACCTTAGCTTTCTTGGGAACAGGAACAATGGTGGCCCTCTTGAAGCATGTGGGAACAACAGACTGGGATAGGGATTGATTGAATATGTCCGTAAACACACCAGCCAGCTGGTCTGCGCATGCTCTGAGGGCGTGGCTGGGGATGCCGTCTGGGCCTGCAGCCTTGCGAGAGTTGACACGTTTAAATGTTTTCCTCACTTCGGCTGCTGTGAAGGAGAGTCCGCATGTTTTAGTTGCTGGCAGTGTCAGTGGCACTGTATTGTCCTCAAAGCGGACAAAAAAGTTATTTAGTCTGCCTGGGAGCTAGACATCCTGGTCCGTGACAGTGCTGGTTTTCTTTTTGTAATCCGTGATTGACTGTAGACCCTGCCACATACCTCTTGTGTCTGAGCCGTTGAATTGAGATTCTACTTTGTCTCTATACTGATGCTTAGCTTGTTTGATTGCCTTGCGGAGGGAATAGTTACACTGTTTGTATTCGGTCATGTTTCCAGTCACCTTGCCCTGATTAAAAGCAGTGGTTCGCGCTTTCAGTTTCACGCGAATGCTGCAATCAATCCACGGTTTCTGGTTTGGGAATGTTTTAATCGTTGCTATGGGAACAACATCTTCAACGCACGTTCTAATGAACTCGCACACCGAATCAGCGTATTCGTCAATGTTGTCGTCTGACGCAATACGGAACATATCCCAGTCCACGTGATGGAAGCAGTCTTGGAGTGTGGAGTCAGATTGGTCGGACCAGTGTTGAACAGACCTCAGCCCGGGAGCTTCTTGTTTTAGTTTCTGTCTGTAGGCAGGGATCAACAAAATGGAGTCGTGGTCAGCTTTTCCGAAAGGAAAACTCAGTCGCCAGAGAGGAAGGAAACCGCTCAGGGATTTCACCATAAAGCCAATGGTGACTTTAAAACTGATACAGAGTTTAATGGCTGTGATAAGAAAACTGAGGATGGATCAACAACAAGATTGTAGTTACTCTACTGTACAATACTAGCCTAATTGACAGAGGAAAAAGAATGAAGCCTGTACAGAATAAAAATATTCCAAAACATGCATCCTGTTTGCAATAAGGCATTAAAGTTAAAAAAAATGCAAAAAATGTGGCAAATAAAGAAACTTTTTTTCCTGAAAACAAAACATGTTTGGCGCAAATCCAACACATCACCTAGTACCACTCTTCATATTTTCAAGCATGGTGGTGGCTGCATCATGTTATAGGTATGCTTGTCATCGGCAAGGATTAGGGAGCTTTAAGCATAGGTCAAATCTTAGATGAAAACCTGCTTCAGTCTGTTTACCAACAGACACTGGGAGACTACTTCACCTTTCAGCAGGACAATAACCTAAAACACAAGGTCAAATCTACACTGGAGTTGCTTACCAAGATGACATTGAATATTCCTGAGTGGCCTAGTTACAGTTTTTACTTAAATCGGTTTGAAAATCTATAGCAAGATCTAAAAATGGCTGTCTAGCAATGATCAACTTGACAAAAAATATGAATGGGCAAATATTGTCAAATCCAGGTGTGCAATGCTCTTTCGAGGATTACCCAAAAAGACTCACAGTTGTAATCGTCACCAAAGGTGCTTCTTCAAAGTATTGACTCAGGCGTGAATACTTATGTCAATGAGATATTTCTGTATTTCATCTTCAGTACATTTTCCAAAACTTCTTAAAACATGTTTTCACTTTGTCATTATGGGGTATTGTGTTTAGACGGGTGAAAAATAAAGCTATACATTTAGAATTCAGGCTGTTTCACAACAAAATGTGGAATAAGTCAAGGGGTATGAATACTTTCTAATGGCACTGAACATTTACCTCAATTGACTCATCAATAGAAATATAAGGCCGCAAAATGAATGGCTTAAAGCATACCTGTTACTTTCAAGTGACGAAAATACAGTAGGTCTGCAGGTAGTCTCCTGACGGCTTCCAGTATGGTAAAGCCGGTGAGAAAGAGTTTGGTTTACAGTCACTAACTGGCCTTTTAACTGGTTGTGACAGTTTTTTTTTTTTACAAGATACAAGCTTCCATTCCTTCCATTTGTTTCCTGCTTTGGCACATCCTATTCCACAGGGGAATTAGCTTGTCGATAAGAGACCATTAAGTCCAGGCCGAAGGATTTTTCCCAGCATTCACTCGTCTAATTGTTCCATTTGCTTCAAGTGTCCCGCAATCTCAGGCCTCTACAAATGTCAGCCCATCCATATCAATGTTGTCATATTTTGCTTTGAAAGGCATAAGACATCTGTCAAAAAGAGAAAGGTTGGTGAAATACAATGTGAGCTCAACTCTTACTGCCTATAGTGTTACATTATGTACCAATTAACTACTAAGTAAGGTTAGTTTACTTATCTCAGAGCCACTCAGGTGTATGCAAACATTGTTTCCACCAGAACCAATGATATTGTAAATACTGTACATGCATGGAGAGCAAATAGAAAGCAGTGTCGGCCATTCCTATTTTTAAAGGGGAGTCCATTTTATGGAATATATCTTTAGTGATATGCTATGGAGCAGCTAGGCAAGGCAATTATGTCATTCCTATTATGCCGTGTGTTTTCTGTCCCCAGGAAATACCATTTATTATTTTGTGTAAAATGTGGATTCCAAAAGGCTTTAAATAGGTCAGGTTTCCTTACCTTAAAAATATGGATCTTGAAAGGGAATTTTCTGCATTTTGAAAACTTTTTCAGTAGATTTAGCATTTTAGCCATATTCCAGGGTGGTATGGATCAACTTCCATGAGAAATATGAGCAGTAAAATACAATATTTAAAATCTTTCTTCATTATTTTATAGTTCTAGTTAAATTCTCACTCATCAATAAAAAAAGAAATCCTGATTTTATATTTATTATTATTTTATATATTCTCCTTTAAGAAAACAACTCCTTCCTACAATGACACCACATTCAGGAAGCGTCTCTAAGGTTGTGTGTATCCTTATTTACCATTCCTGAGGTCCAAACACTTAAAAGACACACCCTCATCCACTTACCCTCGCCTTATGCCATTGGGGGAATACCTGTCGCCATCTTGGAGGGTGGTCCAAATGATTAGCCAAGCAAGGGAAGTTTGAAACGTAAGGCCCTCAGCCCTCATTTTTAGTCAGCTTTGCGAGCGTATAATTTATGTTCACTCCGGGGCCTGAAACTCTCCATAATTCAATTTGTGAAAACTTAAAAACAACATCAATGGAGAAGTCAACATACAAGTGTAAGTAAAAACGAATACAAATAAGTTTGAAATTGTGCAACTAATGCACATGATGGCACAAACGTGTCTCGTAAAAAAGTAAAAATGTTTTGTTTGGTTTTCTTTTGGAAATTGTAGAAATAAAACAATTTTCCTTCTCCAGAAGTTCCAGCTTGGCAGGCTAAGGTTAGTTAGCTAATTCATTTGCTAGCTATCACAGTAGGCATATATTAATAATGATATATTTAAAATAAGTAGACATGCAATCATAATTGACTGTAGAGCATATAATGCACCCACAAGTTAGCGGTGGCTGAAAACACAATCATGGCGGGGTGAACGATTGACGAATTTCCGGCCAAGGGTGGTCCATTTAAAAATCATACCTGCCTCCCTCACCCATTGCCCTGCAAATGTATACTTGTCACACGTTGATGATACGTCATCGGAAGTGTCCACTTAATTTGAGGGCTGAGGGAATAGGGTGTTTCTTTTAAGTGTTTGTACCGCAGCCTATGAAAATATTAATGGGGAATCAGTCAACACGACTGATTGGACAAAATGGTCTTCTAAGAAGGCCTGACTTTTAAAAATGTACAATAACTCTATAAGACACAAATTTGAAAAATAGTAATAAATTATTTCATCTGAAGGTGTGAATTCTTTGGAGTTCTTTCCCAGAATAACAAGACAAACACAAGTTCTTTATACAATTTACATTTAATAATGCTAATCCAAATATAATGAGAGTGATCAGCGGTCTAAGGCACTGCATCTCAGTGCTAGAGGCGTCACTACAGACCCTGGTTCGATCCCGGGCTGTATCTCAACCGGCCGTGATCAGGAGTCCCAGAGGGTGGCACACAATTGGCCCAGCGTCGTCCGGGTTAGGGGAGGGTTTGGCCGGAGTAGGCCATCATTGTAAAATAAGAATTTGTTCTTAACGGACTTGCCTAGTTAAATAAAGGTTAAATAAAAATATAAACGAAAATCACTAAAAGCTAGGAAATAGAATGAAAGACAAGAAAGAGACCTCAACATATCTGAGTATTAAAGATGTGATAGTCTGAATAGTCTTGTCCTTGGCTCTGGTTAGGCCACATGGAGGTGAACAAAGGAAAGATGGCGGTGTGTCCTCCTTTGTCCTGAGTTGAGGGGTTTCTTGGTGGCGGTTTCTTGCTCCTTTCCTCTGAGTTTGGATGGTCCCTCGTGAGCTTCTCCTTTGGGTTGTGTCCCTGGTTACTGTCTGCTGGCTCTTCCTTTGAGTAGCAGAGACTGTGCTCTAAATTGTCTTCTGCTCCTTTCCTTGAAGGTTAGCTTAACTGTGCTGTTCAGGCTACACTAGCTCCTTAAAGATTAAGTCTTCTTCTGAGACTGTTTAGTGCATGGGTTCTTCCGTCCCAATGTCTGTACTAGATTACAGGTACTATTCCCGAAAAGGTACTTTCCTTAACTTATCAGTTCACCAGTTATTGCCATTAAAGGAGAAGGGTCCTGTAGTTAGCTACTGAAGTTGGAGGTTCTATTCTCTCCGAGAGAGAGATCCAGCTTGAGCAGTTTACTGAGAGTAAATCTCAGTAAGACAAAAATAATGGTGTTCCAAAAAAGGTCCAGTTGCCAGGACCACAAATACAAATTCCTATCTAGACACCATTGCCCAATAGCAAACAAAACTATACATACCTCGGCCTAAACATCAGCATCACAGGTAACTTCCACAAAACTGTGAACAATCTGAGAGACAAGGTAAGAAGAGCCTTCTATGCCATCAAAAGGAACATAAAATTTGACATACCAATTAGGATCTGGCTAAAAATACTTTAAATCAGTTATAGAACCCATTACTCTTTATGGTTGTGAGGCCTGGGATCTGCTCACCAACCAAAAAGTTACTAAATGGGACAAACACGAAATTGAAACTCTGCATGCAGAATTCTGCAAAAATATCCTCTGTGTACAATGTAAAACACCAAATAATGCATGCAGAGCAGGTCCTGGGGCTCTGTTCACAAACACAGACAGACCCCATAGAGCTCCATGATAGCAACTCAATTAGACCCAACCAAATCATGAGAAAAAAAAAGCGAATTACTTGACACATTAGAAATAATTAATTTAAAAAACAAATCAAACTAGAATGCTATTTGGCCCAAAACAGAGAGTAAACAGTGGCAGAATACCTGACCACTGTGACTGTCCTAAAATTATAGAAATCTTTGATTATGTACAGACTCAAGTGAGCGTAGCCTTGCTATTGAGAAAGGTCCCCGTAGGCAGTCTATATGCACACTGCCCACAAAATGTGGTGGAAACTGAGCTGCACTTTCTAACCTCCTGCCAAATGTATGACCACATTAGAGACACATTTCCCTCAGATTACACAGACCCACAAAGAATGTGAAAACAAATCTAATTTTGATAAAATATATATTGGGTGAAATACCACAGCAGCAAGATTTGTGACCTGTTCCCACAAGAAGAACAAACACCATTGTAATTATAACCCATATTTATTTTCCCTTTTGTACTATTTGAACATCGCTATAACACTGTATATAGACATAATATAACATTTGAAATGTCTTTATTCTTTTGGAATTTGTGTGAGTGTAATATTTACTCTTCACTTTTGTTTATCCATGTCTCTCTCACACACAGAGAGAGATAGAGACAGAGAGAGACAGAGAGAGATCTTGGAGGAACTCAGTAGTCCAGAGCAGTTAAGCATTGTAAACAGACAAAATATGTTCAACATATGACTTTAAAATGACACTACATGTCATAATTTCTTTGGTGGGGAAACAATGGTGCAAAGCTAAATAAATATAAACTCAGTTTTCCATGGTTCACGTTTTTCTTCTGTATGTCCCGCTCATATTTCCACCCTGTTAGATTAAATTATAGAGAACATTTAGAAGAATTCAAAATGTTGAAATATGTCTGATAGAGAAGTTAAAATCCTGTTCAAGTGTTCACTTTTATGCTAGCTCAATCTTGCTCACTCACAGAGCTATGGCTAATTTGGCTCCACATTTCCACCCTGTTAGGATTAAGCACCTAACAGGTTGGAAAATGCACCTAAAAATATATTAAGTGCCTGAGCTTGACCAATCTGTTTTTCTAAAAGTCAAACATGTTCTTTTTCTGATAGAATGCTAACAAAATAAAAATGTACACTTTTCCCACCAAAAGTTCTAAGGTCCAAAAGGCACCGCATAATAGAAATGACCCAGCCGACAAAGGCCAGACAACTACACCAGAATCACGAGAGATGTGAGGATCAATCCTTAACAGCAGAGTAGGTAGCATCACTGGCACTTTTCTGTTGATCTGCTGTTTGATATTTTGCCCACATCTTTTCCAAGGAACCACCAGTACAGTACTGTATGTACAAATCCATGCAAATCTCTCCAGAGCCTGGGGCGCGGTAAAGACGGTGAAATAGGCCTGTAAAATGGAGGGACCTGTCAATATTGCTGGAAGATTGCCTACTTTGTGTGATTAGCATCTGCAGTCCGGCTCCCTTGGTACAGGCGCTAGCGCTTAGCCCGTGCTGTGCATGGCCTCTATGGCAGAGTGGTACTCTGAACGGTTTTATTTGCATCTGAATTGGCTTGTCTCTGCTGGCGCTCTCCTAACAGCACCTCTCACACATGGAAATGAAGTCAGTGATCAGATGAATTTTTTCGTCGTCTCAAAGAGCCTGTGGAGGCATGACTCTGGGTACAATGGGGCAATGGGCAGGGGGTGGAAAAGTAAAGATGTTCACATGAATACATTTAAGATAAGAAGTTTTCCCTCTTTGACGGAACCTGAATCTTACAGATCACACTACACTCTTGCCATTCTGTGTCACCATAGCAAAACCAACTGACAGTACCTATGTTCCAGAATATAATGATACAAGAGGTCACCCATACTATACTTCTGTTCTCTAATGAACAGGGGTGGGAAGAGTACTGTAAAATCCTACTCAAGTAGAAGTACTGTTACTTTAATGTAATTGTAATCAAGTAAAATTAAAAGTACTGGTGTTAAACTACTAAAGTAAAAGTAGCACATTTAAAAAGTTCTCAGAGTAAAAGTTACTTTAAAATCATTTGCTATTTCAATTTTGATGGTTATTTTTATGCTCCTTTTACAAGATGGAAGTTCATGTGAAAAGGGTGTGGCAATTGAATGCAAGCTTCAAAATCAAATGAATATAAAAAAATGATTACTTTTCTATATACTACTGTATATGTAATATAGTTTACATGTAATGCTTGAAAGGCTAAATGTTCCATAAAACACCAGAATATAACCAACAAGATAAGATCCAGAACAGCTGATTTTAATATTAAATCTTCAACGTCACATTTACAGATATTTTTTGTGGAACTGCCTATCGAACACATAACTCACTTCTCTCTGAATTTGCCATTCAGTTTCAGTAGGAGCTGATTTTCTAAGTTAATTGAGTCTATTCTGGCACGCTAACCAGTGGTGGGTAGTCCAGCACAGCTAAAAAGACGCTCACAGGCGGCAGCTGCATGCAGGCCTGTGTTGAGTTTGAGGGACAACTTCTTTATGTACGGAAACAAATTAAGTAAATCCATTTTGTCCGATGGACTAGCAAGAAACCCATCCAGCTCCCTTGTACCTTCTGACCGTTTGCTTTGTCAGTGATGAGAAGAAATCCTCTTCATCAGATGAATGCTCCCTTAGATGCTCAGTCTCGTCCTGTGTGATTGTGTCAAGATGATTCTTCAGGTACGCCAAACCTGTACATTGAAAACAACACGTCATTCATATATTCAGTGTTTCAGTAAACTCTGTTGTATGTAGCTGGCAACACAATCATATTATTGGCATTGCAATCTAACACAGACTTCCACACTTGGTATTCTCAGATACTGAGATTAATTTGAGTTGTTCAAATACATTCAGACCTAACAAATTCTCTAATGTTGAGGTGAGTCCATGTCTGGCTGTACTCAAACATAGTTGTTTTTTTTGGTATTATTTCACCTTTATTTAACAAGTTCTCATTTCCAACTGTGACCTGGCCAAGATAAAGCTAAGCAAAAACAACACAGAGTTACACATGGGATAAACAAACGTAGTCAATAGCACAATAGAAAAGTCTATATACAGTGTGTGCAAATGTAGTAAGATTAGGGAAGGCAATAAATAGGCCATAGTGGCGAAATAAATACAATTTAGCAATTAAACACTGGAGTGATAGATGTGCGGGAAGATTAATGTGCAAGTAGAGATACTGGGGTGAAAAGGAGCAAAAAAATAAACAACAATATGGGGATAAGGTAGTTGGGTGGGCTATTTACAGATGAGCTATGTACAGGTGCAATGATCAGTAAGCTGCTCTAACAGCTGATGCTTAAAGTTAGTGAGGGAGATGTAAGTCTCCAGCTTGTGATTTTTGCAATTCGTTCCAGTCATTGGCAGCAGAGAACTGGAAGGAAAGGTGTTCAAAGAAGAGTTGGCTTTGGGGGTGACCAGTGAAATATACCTGCTGGAGCGTGTGCTACGGGTGGGTGCTGCTATGGTGACCAGTGAGCTGAGATACGGCGGGGCTTTACCTAGCAAAGACTTAGATGACCTGTAGCCAGTGGGCATATAGAGCATACAGGTCGCAGTGGTGGGTAGTATATGGAGCTTTGGTGACAAAACAGATTGCACGGTGATAGACTACATCCAATTTGCTGAGTAGTGTTGGAGGCTATTTTGGAAATGACATCGCTGACTAGAGTACCTTCTTCCGTATGTTTGGGGAGTCTCCCACATGCCCTTTGGCAAACACCAAATGTGTTTGCTTATTTTTTCTTTAAACAATGGCTTTTTCCTGGCCACTCTTCTGTAAAGCCCAGCTCTGTGGAGTGTACGGCTTAAAGTGGTCCTATGGACAGATACTTTGCAGCAACCTTCAGGGTTATCTTTGGTCTCTTTGTTGCCTCTCTGATTAATGCCCTCCTTTCCTGGTATGTGAGGTTTGGTGCCCAGCCCTCTCGTGGCAGGTTTGATGTGGTGCCATGTTTTTTTTCATTTTTTAATAATTAATTTAATGGTCCTTTGTGAGATATTAAAAAGTTTCTGATATTTTTTTATAACCCAACCCTGATCTGTACTTCTCCACAACATTGTCCTTGACCTGTTTGGATTGGAGAGCTCCTTGGTCTTCATGTTGCCGCTTGCTTGGTGGTGCCGCTTGCTTGGTGGTGCCGCTTGCTTGGTGGTGCCCCTTGCTTCATGGTGTTGCAGACTCTGGAGCCTTTCAGAATAGGTGTATATATGCTGAGAGCATGTGACACTTAGATTGCACACAGGTGGACTTTAGTTAACTAATTATGTGACTTCTGAAAGTAATTGGTTGCACTAGATCTTATTTAGGGGCTTCATAGCAAAGGGGGTGAATACATATGCACGCACAACTTTTCAGTTTTCAGTTCAATTTTGTGTATGTCCATTACATGAAATCCAAATAAAAAAACATGTTAAATTACAGGTTGTAATGCAATAAAATAGGAAAAACGGCAAGGGGGATGAATACTTTTGCAAGGCACTGTAGAATGACCAGTTTAGTTTTATACAAATTTACGTAATAAATTAAACCAGCACATAAAGTGCAATCTGTAAGTATTTGGGTAATGACAACTTTTGTTTTGGCTCTGTAGTCCAGCACATTTGATTTTAAAAGATACAATGACAATGTGGTTAAAGTGCAGACAGAACTATAAGAAGTTGTTTTTATTCGTATCAAATGAATAATTTAGAAATTACAACATGTTTTGAATAATGTCACTGTCCAAATGCATACGTATGTTGGGGAATATTGTTCTTTCTTTTCTACAGTTATAAGAACTATAGTTTTACCAAACATGATTTGTGCCTATTAATCGAAACTCAGTGATCCAACCAGATATAGTTACTAGGTAATAAGCAAGCAAAGAAACGATAGTTCACGTAACTAAAAATTCCAGGTCTCACAGGGATTTATTTATTTTATCTTCACAAGTTCATTCATTTCACTTTTACCTATCCCCAACAACTTAATTTATGGGGATGGTTAGCTACTAGGCAACATAATGTCAATGCTGTAGTAGCCCGCACTACATCTTATAGTTCCTTCTGCTGTGTAAAGACGTTGGTCAGGGTTAGCTTCTAACTAGCTAGCAACAGGATGAGCTAGCTAATGTTAGCATTATGCTACAGATTGAATGCAACTGGCTAGTAGAAACATTCTGTTAGCTACATTACATAGCCTACACAAACACCATTCATGGCGATAAAAGTTTGACGCAGAGGTTTTGTAGGCAGCCACCTCTACCATCTTTGGTAAGCAGAGCTTAATTTCCATAATTACATTGTCTCCACTTCTCTGCTTGAAGCTGAAGTGTTCTTTGAGATGCGGCCAGGGATTTCCTTTCTCATGGTCTTCAGAAGACCCGGCCACTGGCTGTCTCTGTGTGTGTCTGTATTATCTCCTGAACCTGATCAATCTCGTTAAGCTCCATTTATTTTTCAAATTGATTAGAAAACCTTTTTTTATGGCATGTAGCTACCTTTTTTTACTGCAGAAAATCCTGCTACCGATCATCATTTATTTGCATACACAGCTGCGATTGGGCTGTTTTTGCCCGATGCGTGAAATTGAATTGTATTGGTCCATCTGGTCATGTTACTTGTTAATGACAAACAAGTGAACAGTTCTAGCTGTTACAAAAGGCAAAAACTTGATGTGCTTACCATGATGATGTGTATCATTTGTAATTTTCATATGTGTAAAGATACTGAATTGTAAATGGATGCATTTTACCGCTATGCGCTATGATTGGTTAAGACCACCCAGGTGGTGAAGTCGTGGTCAGTTGATCATGGTATTAGACACGTGAACATGCCAATTATAGCTAGCTAATTAAGAGCTACGTTAAGAAATGTCCTGTCGTACTGCATTTTATTATTTTGTACAAAGCGTGCAAAACAAGACATAATTTTTCTAGATTGTAATCTGTAACAGATGGTTTTGAAAATGTACTTAAGTACTTTACTTCATAAAAAATGTACCTAAGTAAAAGTACAGCCTTTGAAAATGACTCAATAAGAGGAACGTGAGTAGTTGTAATTTGTTACTTCCACCCCTGTTAACGAGTCACTTTAAATGTTCATGATCACAGATTTTGTATTGACTGCTACAGATAAAGGATCTTAATTTGATCACCCTGTTGCAGACAAATCTGTGGCGTATTGGAGGTTGAAATTGCCTAGTTGATGTTCCTTTACGAAAAATGTATCAGCTCTTACAAAAATGTAAATTAATTATAATCCACATAATTGACATTTCCTGTTGATGTAGGATTTTTTTTTCTTTTAACAACGAACTGCCTCAAATGTAAGATCCCGCATGTGTATGTGAGCAGGGTTGCAGTCAATTCCATTTAAATTCCAATCAATTCAGTAGTTACAATACAATTCCAATTCTCTTCCAATGCTCTTTAATGAGGACAATGATTTGGAATTTGTTTGACTTCAAAAAAATGTAATAAAAATTGACACATGCTGATTGAAGTGAATTTAACAGGTGACATCAATAAGGGATCATAGCTTTCACTTGGATTCACCTGGTCAGTCTATGTCATGGAAAGAGCAGTGTTTTGTACACTCAGTGTATAGGGAGTAGAAAATAATATGGCTGTGTGGGTATGTGTGTAGTGTTGTGTGTGTGTGGGCATGTGTGTAGTGTGTGTGTGTAGCATCAGTAAGCATGTGTGTGCTTGTCATGTGTCACACCCTGACCTTAGTATTCATTGTTTTCCTTGTTATTTTGGTTAGGTCAGGGTGTGACCTGGGTGATGTATGTGTTTTTTGACTTGTCTAGGGGTTTTGTATGTTTATGGGGCTGTTGCCTTTCTAGGTATATTGTATGTCTATGGTTGCGTAGATTGGTTCTCAATTAGAGGCAGCTGTCTATCGTTGTCTCTGATTGGGAACCATATTTAGGCAGCCATATTCTGTGGGTACTTTGTGGGTGATTGTTTCTGTGTCTGTGTTTGTTTCACAACATGGTACTGTTTCGGTTATTCACGTTTCGGTTATTCACGTTTCGGTTATTGTTTTATAGTGTTTCGTTTTCTTTCATTAAAAACAACTATGGACACTTACCACGCTGCATTTTGGTCCGATCCCTGCTACACCTCTTCAGACGAAGAGGAGGAGTGACAAAATGTGTGTGTGTGTAGTGGGGGGTTCAGTGTGAGTGTGTGGGTAGAGTCCAGTGTGTGCATAGAGTCAGTGCAAGAGAGTTGGTGCAAAAAAAGGGTCAATGCAGGTAGTCTGGGTAGCCATTTGATTAGCTATTTAGCAGTCTTGTTTAGAAGTCATATGGCTTCGGGGTGAAAGCTGTTCAGGGTTCCAGACTTGGTGCATTGGTATTCAGTACTTTCAGTACTTGTAGATTGGTTCTTTCTGAATTGACTGGAATTGAAATGGAATTGGAAGAAAATATAACTGTATGTAAGTGTAATAAAAATGTCAACTTGAGCAAAAGACACTGATAGTATTTTGTATGTCATAGTCTTAAAGTCTCAAGATTACACTTGCTTGGATTGTACTGATTTGTGAAAGGCCTATTGTCCAGTGAATAGGAACAAGTACAGCTCGTTCCTCTTAAAACCTGCAGTCATTCTGAGAAACTCAAAAGAGACACTACTTATGCTCTTTCATAGCAGAGCTAACGGGGATCCTAATCAAATAATAAATAGAGAAATGTAGGCCGTTGTGAATAGGCAGCATTGAAGAGCTCATCCCTTTATGTCTTCAGCTCCTGCATAAGAGGTTGAAGAGGAGCCCTCATATCACAACAAGAGAGCTGTGGATAACGCTAATAATAAAGTTATGTTTTGATATGAGAGGAGAGGGAAGCAATAGACAAAATGTTGTGTTTGTGTTTAGAGCTCAAAATCCGCTTTAAATCCCTCTGTTAGAGAGAATTTGTAGTGAATGGATTTCGACATTCTCATGGATTTTACCCATGTCATGTTCCCCACTCTGGAATAGAGCGCAAAAAAAAGAGCCACCCATCAGTTAAAGATACAGTAGAAGACTCATGGACATAAAACGTGGATATCAAAGGGCATTCCAAAAACCATCCGAGCACAAAATTACACTGCCAGTTACCTGGCTGATGGTCACATCAGAATTCTGATTGGCTCTCTGACCTGAATGCGAACAATATCCATTTGCAGTCGTACACTTGCATCTTGAAGATGGAATGTGAATGCAGTACTTTTAGATGGGTCTTTCCACTAAATAAATACCTTTTCATATTTTAAGTAGAACTTGTGCACCAATATTGAATTTCAAAAGCCTGTTATTAAATGAAGTCCCCTTTAACCTCTAAAAGTCGAAGCAATTGGGGAGGGGTTCTACTAAGCTAACATGTGGAATTGTTTTAAGATGGTCATACAATGGATCAATTAGCTGTTTGATTTTGAATCTTAAGACCCCTTTAGGTATTCCAACAAATATATAAGAATTATTTGATAAAATATTGAACATAGCCTTTACTGCTATAGCCCATAGAAATGCATTGAATAACACATTCGTAAAATGGCAAAAAAGATAAGGTTTTAAAGTGTCTGTCCTATATTTAGGAGATTTAAGAAAGCTCAGGATAATGTTTCATGGTCAGACAAACACTGCTGGATGCAGTCTATCACAGTACCATCTGTTTTGTCACCAAAGCCCCATATACTACCCACCACTGCGACCTGTATGCTCTCATTGTCTGGCCCTCACTTCATATTCGTCGCCAAACCCACTAGCTCCAGGTCATCTATAAGTATTTGCTAGGTAAAGCCCCACCTTATCTCAGCTCACTGGTCACCATAGCAGCACCCACCCGTAGCACGTGCTCCAGCAGGTATATTTCACTGGTCACCCCCAAAGCCTATTCCTCCTTTGGCTGCCTTTCCTTCCAGTTCTCTGCTGCCAATGACTGGAACGAATTGCAAAAATCACTAAAGCTGGAAACTCATATCTCCCTCACTAACTTTAAACATCAGCTGTCAGTGCAGCTCACATATCATTGCACCTGTACATAGCCCATCTGTAAACAGCCCATCCAACTACCTCATCCCCATATTGTTATTTATTTTTTGCTCCTTTGCACCCCAGTATCTCTACTTGCACATTCATCTTCTGCACATCTATCACTCCAGTGTTTAATTGCTCAATTGTAATTACTTCGCCACTGCGGCCTATTTGTTGCCCTACCTCCTTAATCTTACCTCATTTGCACACACTGTACATAGATTTGTTTCTATTGTGTTATTGACTGTACGTTTGTTTATTCCATGTGTAACTCTGTGTTGTTGTTTGTGTCGCCTTGCTTTGCTTTATCTTGGCCAGGTCGCAGTTGTAAATGAGAACTTGTTCTCAACTGGCCTACCTGGTTAAATAGAGGTGAAATAAAACAATTTAAAAAAGCCCTCTTTCACTTCTCTGAATATTTCAACCCATTTAATCCACAAATTTCTCAAAGTTTTCACCATCATTGTAAAGCCCAAGTTATTTTGTTGCTTTGACAAAGTCACTTCTGAAGATTCTTATTATTTAATGTGACTATTGATTCATTTACGTCTGTCCCTCATTTTAAGGTTAACACTGTTACGTGAACTGAACTCTCGTTTTAAATATTTTTTTCAAAAGAAACACTGAATATATAAAAGTCTAATCATAGCAAATGTTTGACCATTTGCTGGTGTTTTGTGGTGTAAAACTGAGTGGGTTGCACAAGTTAACCCTGTTACCCATAGATAGACAGGTTAGAAATGTTTTAACAATTTCATTGTTTTTGTGAAGCTTGCATTCAATTGCCCCTCCCTGTCACACACAACAACCTTCCATTCCCCCTGTCACAAAGGGATTCATGGCTGATTTAAGGTGACATTGTAAACCCTGTTACTTTATTTGGCGCATAATAGGCACATACTATAGACATTTTTTCATTTCACCTCTGAGATGGGAAATGTGTATTTTATGATGTGCTCTTTATGATATAATGTTAATATATAATGAGGTGAAATCATTGTAAAAAGAGACATTTTTAGATGAATCCCACTGCAACTGTTGTGAGTGATAGGGTTTTAAGGTGCACTGCAGTGGTTGTTTAGAGGATGGCATATTGTATTCTTTTGGGCTACTTTTCTCTTCCTGTATATTTGGTTTGCATGCAAACCCCCACAGAGATCTTGAGTTTGACAGAATCTCTATCCGTTTGCACAAAGCTTTCTGTTACTTTGACACCGACCCAATTGACAATAGAGGCAAAACGAGAGTGGGAGACTTTCTTTATACCCTCTCATGATGAAAAGAATGGACTACATCTGAGGTGGGTGTTCTGCTTGACAGGAGCTCCTCGAGCACACAGCACATCCCTTCCCGTACAGCCAGACAAGTGGAGGGAGGCAGAGGGGGTTGTGGTCTGTCAGATGGTACTGTAGCTAGCTAGCTAGCTCAAGAAGAAAGAGCTATCACTCCAAAGAGCTGCTGCCTGTAGAAGGGCCTGGGAAGAAGCCAAGACCAGCCCATCGCTCTCCCGTTCATCTGCAAAAAGCAGAGCTGCCCTTCAGGTCTTCAAAGGGAAAAAGTTGAACTTACTCTATGAGCTGCACCACAGTTCCACAGTCAGAATCCATAAAGCAGAGTTAAATATAGAAGAGCATAGAAAAGTGAAAACTCCCATCTGCTGAGAAAAAACAGCCAAAAAGAGGTCTGGGAGAGATGGAGGGAGCAGGTGGAAGGACGATGGAGGCAGTAAAAGAGCCGTTGGTGTGGATATTAAGGTCTCGGTCAGATCAAGGTGTGCACTATTTATTGTGTGGTTCATTTTGTTGCAGGAATATCACTGTATACTACCTTCTTGGTCTTTTCCTCCCCAAAACAAAATCAATCTGCCTTCTTTTGGATGTTCAGTATCGCCAGGCATACAGCTCTTTGATCTGTCAGTAGCTTACCGCATTTAGAAAAAATGTATGTTTTCGATTTTGAGTATCTTTAGAGAATTTCAAAACATCTTTGATCCACTATTTGCCCTTGAATTTTTCCATATTTTGTTGTCTTATAGCCTGAATTTAAAATGGATTAAATTGAGATTTTGTGTCACTGTCCTACACACAATACCCCATAATGTCAAAGTGGAGTTATGATTTTTGAAACTGAAAATCTGAAATGTCTTGAGTCAAGTATTCAACAGCTTTGTTATTGCAAGCCTAAATAAGTTCAGGAGTAACAATTTGCTCAACAAGTCACATAAGTTGCATGGACTTTTCTGAAGGACTACCTCATCACTGTACCTCACACATACAATTATCTGTAAGCTCCCTCAGTCGAGTAGTGGATTTCTAACACAGATTCAACCACAAAGACAGTTCCTCGCAAAGAAGAGCACCTATTGGTAGATGAGTAACATTTTTTAAACATGGTGAAGTTATTAATTACACTTTGGATGGTGTATCAATACACCCAGTCACTACAAAGATACAGGCGTCCTTTCTAACTCTGTTGCCGGACAGGAAGGAAACCGCTCAGAGATTTCACCATGAGGCCAATGGTGACTTTAAACAGTTACAACATGTAATGGCTGTGATAGGAGAACTGGGATGGATCAACAACATTGTAGTTATTCCACAATACTAACCTAATTGACAGAGTGAAAAGAAGGAAGCTTGTACAGAATAAAAATATCCCAAAATGCGCATCCTGTTTACAACAAGGCACCAAAGTAATACTGCAAAAAATGTGGCAAAGCCATAAACTTTTTGTACTGAAAACAAATGTTATGTTTGGGGAAAATCACATACAACACATTACTAAGTACAACTCTTCATATTTTCAAGCATAGTGTTGGCTGCATCATGTTATGGGTATGCTTGTAATCATTGAGGACTGGGGAGTTTTTGAGGATAAAATAGAAACGGAATGGAGCTAAGCACAGACTAAATCCTAAAATAAAAACTGATTCAGTCTGCTTTCCACCAGACACTGGGAGATTAATTCACCTTTCATCAGGATAATAACCTAAAATTCAAGGCCAAATCTACACTGGAGTTGATTACCAAGAAGACAGTTCCTGTGTAGCCGAGTTACAGTTTTGACTTAAATCTACTTGAAAAGCTATGGCAAGACCTGAAAATGGTTATCTAGCAATGACCAACAACCAATTTGAAAGCGCTTGAAGAATTTTGAAAATAATAATGAGAAAGACTTACAGCTGTAATCACTGCCAAAGTTGCTTCTTCAAAGTATTGACTCAGGGGTGTGAATACTTATGTAATTTAGATATTTCTGTATTTGATTTTCCACATTTTTTCAAAAATGTATAAAAACATGTTTTCACATTGTGATTATGGGGTATTGTGTGTAGATGGGTGAGAATTTTTATTTATTTAATAAACTTTGAATTCAGGCTGTAACACTAAAATGTGAATAAGTCAAGGGGTATGGAAACTTTCTGAAGGCAAACACTTTCAATTTGGTCCATTACGTAAACAATGGGCACAGTATAAAAGTACAGTCTGAAACCACCCACAACTACAGTATAGAGGACGATTAGTCATTGTGAGAAAACAAGGAGAGAGAGGACAGAGCTGGAGGTAGGAAAGAGGCTATGTACAGGTACTCTATCTGTAAACAGCCCATCTATCTACCTACCTCATCCCCATACTGGTATTTATTTATTTATTTTGCTCCTTTGCACCCCAGTATCTCTACCTGCACCTTCATCATCTGCCAATCTACCATTCCAGTGTTTAATTGCTATATTGTAATTACTTCACCATCATGGCCTATTTATTTCCTTAACTTACCTAATTTGCACTCACTGCATATAGACTTTTTGTTTTCTTTTGTTCTACTGTATTATTGACTGTATGTTTTGTTTATTCCATGTGTAACTCTGTTGTTGTATGTGTCGAATTGCTACGCTTTATCTTGACCAGGTCGCAGTTGTAAATGAGTACTTGTTCTCAACTAGCCTACCTGGTTAAATAAAGTTGAAATAAAATATTACAAATATAAAAAAAGAGAGAGGACAGAGATGAAGGGAGAAGGAGAGAGAGGATAGAGCTGTAGGTAGAAAGAGTGAGAGAGGACAGCTGGAGGTAGGAGAGAGAGGACAGAGCTGGACGGTACTTCATTGGCTGTATATTTGCATGACTGATGAAGGCAGTGGATGGTACTTCTATGGGTGTACAATCGTGGCCAAAAGTTTTGAGAATGACACAAATATTAATTTCCACAAAGTTTGCTGCTTTAGTGTCTTCGGATATTTTTGTCAGATGTTACTATGGAATACTGAAGTATAATTCCAAGCAATTCATAAGTTTCAAAGGCTTTTCTTGACATGAAGTTGATGAAACGTTGAGATTTTGTGTCACTGGCCTACACACAATACCCCATAATGTCAAAGTGGAGTTATGTTTTTTGAAACTGAAAACCTGAAATGTCTTGAGTCAATAAGTATTCAACAGTCAATATTTGCAGTGTTGACCCTTCTTTTTCAAGGCCTCTGCAATCCACCCTGGCATGCTGTCCACCCGCCTCTTGAGGATTGACCACAAGTTCTCAATGGGATTAAGGTCTGGGAAGTTTCCTGGCCATGGACCCAAAATATTGATGTTCTGTTCCCCGAGCCACTTAGTTATCACTTTTGCCTCATGACAAGGTGCTCCATCATGCTGGAAAAGGCATTGTTCGTCACCAAACTGTTCCTGGATGGTTGGGAGAAGTTGCTCTCGGAGGATGTGTTGGTACCATTCTTTATTCATAGCTGTGTTCTTAGGCAAAATTGTGAGTGAACCCACTCCCTTGGCTGAGAAGCAACCCCCCACACATGAATGGTCTCAGGATGATTTACTGTTGGCATGACACAGGACTGATGGTAGCGCTCACCTTGTCTTCTCTGGACAAGCTTTTTTTCCGGATGCCCCAAACAATCGAAAAGGGGATTCATCAGAGAAAATGACTTTACCCCAGTCCTCAGCAGTCCAATCCCTGTACCTCCAAAAGTCTTCGCCTCACTGTGCATGCAGATGCACTCACACCTGCCTGCTGCCATTCCTGAGAAAGCTATGTACTGGTGGTGCCCCAATCCTGCAGCTGAATCAACTGTAGGAGACGGTCCTGGCGCTTGCTGGACTTTCTTGGGTGCCCTGAAGCCTTCTTCACAACAATTGAACCACTCTCCTTGAAGTTCTTGATGATCCGAGAAATGGTTGATTTAGGTGCATTCTTACTGGCAGCAATATCCTTGCATGTGAAGCCCTCTTTGTGCAAAGCAATGATGACGGCACGCGTTTCCTTGCAGGTAACCATGATTGACAGAGGAAGAACAATGATTCCAAGCACAACCCTCCTTTTGAAGCTTCCAGTCTGTTATTCGAACTCAATCAGCATGACAGAGTGATTTCCAGCCTTGTCCTCGTCAACCCTCACACCTGTGTTAACGAGAGAATCACTGACATGATGTCAGCTGGACCTTTTGTGGCAGGGCTGAAATGCAGTGGAAATGTTTTTGGGGGGGATTCAGTTAATTTGCATGGCAAAGAGGGACGTTGCAATTAATTGCAATTCATCTGATCACTCCTCATAACATTCTGGAGTATATGCAAATTGCCATCCTACAAACTGAGGCAGCAGACTTTGTGAAAATTTATATTTGTGTCATTCCCAAAACTTTTGGCCACAACTGTATAGAATATCTGCATGACTGATGAAAGCAGTGAATTTCAGATTGCCTTCCAAATTATCTGATATACTGTAGCAGTATGGCACAGGATAGCATTACAGCATCACAGTATATCTGACTCAGGTTCGATGAGGACAAACCTTATCTGGTGAGGTATTCGTGCTCTGTAGACCTACTGTTGTTTTTGTGTTTCTTATGTTTTTGTGTTTGAGAGGTGAACTCATATCTGAAGTCATTCACTGACCATGAGAGGGTATATTCAGAGAAAGTGTGTTTCTGCAGTCTATCTATATTGACCTTTAGCATTTCCCTCTGCCGACTTTATCTGCAGTGAAACTTTATTACATTAATTCAGGACGACACGATCAGATGCCTTTCTTCGACATTACTCACATGGAATCTGAGGAGTCTTTTTCTTCCAGAAAGGTTTAATGTATTTCATGGCTGACTAGTCAAGTGAATTAAGAATTGTAATTTACGTGGCTCCTCTTTAATTCATAAAGCTCAAATTCGATTAATTCAGCAAATATCGCAAGCTAAATGCATTGTAAAAAACCCATAACTCAATAGTGAAATACAATTGCTCTCAAGAGTACATAGACAGTTTATTTTGGATTTCAGATTCACCTCTCTCGCCATGTCTAGCTTTCCCAGAGGAATTCACAAAAATGCAGTTACCTACAGAAAAACAAATCCATCATAGTAGCAGCTCTTTCAGCCTCATTTTGAATCATTAAATCATGCATATTTAACTTTATCATGCGTTATTCATTCCTGTACCTCATTTTCTAGTCAACCCAACGTGCTGTATGAATAGATCTTAAGTCGGAGTTATTAACATACCACTGTGCAAAGTGATCCTTTTTCTCTGACTTTTCAGAGCTAAGGTGAGCAGAACAGATATTTTAAAGAGGTATGAAAGCCATTCAGAACATACCAGGTCTTAATCACAATAATATTTAGAAAACAATTTTATTTCTCAGATGACAATACATTGTAATGCTGGACGAGCACTCAAAATGAGAATCCTGCTAGCAAAGTGAGAGGAGTAAGAAAATATTTAATGCTTTTTGCGAAGTTAATTTTAAACACTTTGCTGGAGGTATACTTTGTTCAGCGAAGTGTTAACACTTTTGGGACACTAATGTTGATTCCATTATATTGGGCACTCTAAAACAAGAGCACCTCAAGTATTTCAAAGTATTTGGCATAGCCTACCTGTATTTGATCCAGGTCTGCTGTCAAAGCTTTCAGACTAATAAGGTCGTACAAAATTGGGAAGAAATTGCTAAGTACTGTACTTCTGATGACCAAAAATGACGAGACAGCCTACAGGGAGGAGGTGAGGGCCATGGCCAGTGGTGTAAAGTACTTAACTAAAAACACTTTAAAGTACTACTTAAGTAGTTTTTTGGGGGATCTGTACTTTACTTTAACATTTACAGTACCAGTCAAAAGTTTAGACACACCCACTCATTCAAGTGTTTTTCTTTATTTGTACTATTTTCTACAATGTAGAATAATTGTGAATACATCGCCACTATGAAATAACACACATGAAGCCATTTAGTAATGATAAGAGAATTATGTTCTCAAGGTACATAAACCCAATTTAATTATATTACTCCGTCTGCAAACCAGAATTTGTAAGATCCTGGTCGAATGAAACAGTCGGAGGCCCAGCTAAAATAGTCAAAAAGGTTTATTCACGGGAACGTTCTAAAGTCAAGAATACAAAACAATTAATTTTATACTGACATCTCACGCCCACACATTCACACAACCATACGCACACACATTCACACAAACATACGCACACAATGTCCTGCTACGCACACACTTTCAAACTAACAGACGCACACTGTGTCCTGCTACTCACACACTGTCTCACTACCCAGCCGACAGAGATTAGGGAGACCTTGAGCCGTACTCCCCGTCTTCAAAAATACCATAAACACAAACATTAGCTATATTGTTGTACCCTAATTCTGACTAGAACTACACATTTATTGATTATAATTTTATACATTCTAATCAATTCCATACAATTATATGGTTTCAGGGTGGAATATTCAAATCGTTCAATTAACAGATAAATCCCATTAACAAGTAACTAAAAAAGTGTTAAACAAATCCAAATATATATTTTATATTTTAGATTATTCAAAGTAGCCACCCTTTGCCTTGATGACGTCTTTGCACACTCTTGGCATTCTCTCAAACAGCTTCACCTGGAATGCTTTTCCAACAGTCTTTTTTTTTTATATGTTTTTATTTTACCTTTATTTAACCAGGTAACCTGCAACCTGGCCAAGATAAAGCAAAGCAGTGCGACACAAAAAACAACAAAGAGTTACACATGGAATAAACAAGTGTACAGTCAATAACACAATAGAAGAAAAAGAACCTCTATATACAGCGTGTGCAAAAGGCGTGAGGAGGTAATGCAATTGTAACGGGATTCTTCTGTTGAAGGAGAGGCGGACCAAAACGCAGCGTGGTTATTATGATACATCTTTAATAAAGATGAAAATAGAACAATATACAAAAAACAAGAAAACATGAAAAACCGATAACAGCCCTATCTGATGTAACAAAGACAAGAACAATCACTCCACAAACCCCAACACCAAACAGGCTACCTAAATATGGTTCCCAATCAGAGACAATGACTAACACCTGCCTCTGATTGAGAACCATATCAGGCCAAACACAGAAACAGACAAACTAGACACACAACATAGAATGCCCACTCAGATCACACCCTGACCAAACAAAACATAGAAACATACAAAGCAAACTATGGTCAGGGTGTGACAACAATGAATAGGCCATAGAAGCGAAGTAATTATAATTTAGCAAATTAACACTGGAGTGATAGATGAGCAGATGGTGATGTGCAAGTAGAAATACTGGTGTGCAAAAGAGCAGAAAAGTAAATAAAAACAATATGGGGATGAGGTAGGTATATTGGGTGGGCTATTTACAGACAGCTATGTACAGCTGCAGTGATCGGTTAGCTGCTCAGATAGCTGATGTTTAAAGTTAGTGAGGGAAATATAAGTCTCCAGCTTCAGCAATTTTCGCAATTCGTTCCAGTCATTGGCAGCAGAGAACTGGAAGGAAAGGCAGAGCTTTACCTAGCATAGACTTATAGATGACTTGGAGCCAGTGGGTCTGGCGACGAATATGTAGCGAGGGCTAGCCGACAAGAGCATACAGGTCGCAGTGGTTGGGGCTTTGGTGACATAACGGATGGCACTGTGATAGAATGCATCCAGTTTGCCGAGTAGAAGCTATTTTGTAAATTACATCGAAAAGTCGAGGATCGGTAGGATAGTCAGTTTTACGAGGGTATGTTTGGAGGCGTGAGTGGAGGCTTTGTTGCAGGAATAGGAAGCCGATCTAGATTTAATTTTGGATTGGAGATGTTTAATGTGAGTCTGGAAGGAGAGTTTACAGTCTATCCAGACACCTAGGTATTTGTAGTTGTCCACATATTCTAAGTAAGAACCGTACAGAGTAGTGATGCTAGTCTGGCGGGCGAGTGCAGGCAGCGAACGGTTGAAAAGCATGCATTTGGTTTTACTTGCGTTTAAGAGCAGTTGGAGGCCACGGAAGGAGTGTTGTATGGCCTTGAATCTTGTTTGGAGGTTAGTTAACACAGTGTCCAAAGAAGGGCCAGATGTATACAGACTGGTGTCGTCTGCGTACAGGTGGACCCGCAGCAAGAGCAACATCGTTGATATATACAGAGAAAAGAGTCGGCCCAAGAATTGAACCCTGTGGCACCCCCATAGACTGCCAGAGGTCCGGACAACAGGCCCTCCGATTTGACACACTGAACTCTATCTGAGAAGTAGTTGGTGAACCAGGCGAAGCAGTCATTTGAGAAACCAAGGCTGTTGAGTGTGCCGATAAGAATACGGTGATTGACGGAGTCGAAAGCCTTGGCCAGGTCGATGAAGACGGCTGCACAGTACTGTCTTTTATCGATGGCGGTTATGATATCGTTTAGTGCCTTGAGTGTGGCTGAGGTGCACCCGTGACCAGCTCGAAAACCGGATTGCACAGCGGAGAAGGTACGGTGGGATTCGAAATGGTCAGTGATCTGTTTATTAACTTGGCTTTCGAAGACTTTAGAATGGCAGGGCAGGATGGTTACAGGTCTATAAGAGTTTGGGTATACAGTGTCACCCCCTTTTAAGAGGGGGAAGAGGGGGATGACCGCAGCAGCTTTCCAATCTTTAGGGATCTCATATAATACAAAAGAGGTTGAACAGACTGGTAATAGGGTTTCTTATTATACTTAATATACACAGCAATATACTACTCACTTGTTGGCTGCTTTTCCTTCACTCAACAATGCAACTCATCCCAAACCATCTCAATTGGGTTGAGGTCGGATGATTGTGGAGACCAGGTCGTCTGATGCAATACTCCATCACTCTCCTTCTTGATCAAATAGCCCTTACATAGCCTGGAAGTGTGTTGGGTCATTGTCCTGTTGAAAAACAAATGATAGTCCCACTAAGTGCAAACCAGATGGGATAGCATATCGCTGCAGAATGCTGAGGTAGCCATGCTGATTAAGTGTGCCTTGAATTCTAAATAAATCAGTGTCACCAGCAAAGCACCCACACACCATCACACCTCCTCCTCCATGCTTCACAGTGAGAACCACACATGCATAGATCATCCATTCACTTATTCTACATCTCACAAAGACACAGCGGTGGAAACCAAAAATCTCAAAGACCTGTAAAAGGGGTGTGCAGACTCACTAGGCACTGTATCCTATAGTGCAATATGTAAAGACGTACTCTGTCTGCATGTCCTTGTCTCAGGAGGGTGAATGGAGAGAGGAGATTAATGAATGTAAGTAATTAGGGATTTGTGTATTGGCCTGTTGTTTGACTCTGTAATGTAAAGTATTGCTTGTTTCTCCCTATTTTCTCATAATCTCCGTAAATGCATTCTCTGTCTGGTAATTAAAATTCTCTGGTAGTGGAATGTAACTGAAAACTGAAAAGGGAGAACAAGTTTGGGTATTTCCCTAGACAGCTGCGATTCAAGAAGTAATGATTTACATGCTACAAAGAACCCTAACTGTGTACCTCGTGTTAACCGGAGACGAGAAACTTCTTTGTAGTTTACTGATGTATTTGTTGCTGTTGATAATGAATGGCTTGATCTCTTTGTGCCTAATGTCGTCATATATAGTGCATTCAGGAAGTATTCAGACCCTTTCACTTTTTCCATATTGTGTTACGTTATTCTAAAATTGATTTAGAAAAATAAATCCCAGCAATCTACACACAACACCCCATAATGAGAAAGCAAAACAGGTGTTTAGAAATTTTATTACAAATTAAAAACGGAAATACCTCATTTACATAAGTATTCAGACCCTTTGTTATGAGACTCAAAATTGAGATCAGGTGCATCCTGTTTCCATTGATCATTTAACCAGGCAAGTCAGTTAAGAACAAATTCTTATTTTCAATGATGGCTTAGGAACAGTGGGTTAACTGCCTTTTTCAGGGGCAGAATGACAGATTTGTACCTTGTCAGCTCGGGGATTTGAACTTGCAACCTTTCGGTTACTAGTCCAACACTAACTACTAGGCTACGCTGCCGCCCTGTCATCCTTGAGATGTTTCTACAAACATCTGTGGTAAATCCAATTGATTGGACATTATTTGGAAAGGCACACACCTGTCTATATATGATCCCACAGTTGACAGTCCATGTCATAGCAAAAACTTAGCCATGAGGTTGAAGAAATTGTCCATAAAGCTACGAGACAAGATTGTGTCAAGGCACAGATCTGGGGAAGGGTACCCAAACATTTCTGCATCATTGAAGGTCCTCAAGAATACAGTGACTTCCATCATTCTTAAATGGGAGAAGTTTGGAACCACCAAGACTCTTCCTAGAGCTGGCTGCCCGGACAAACTGAGCAAACGGAAAAGAAGTGCCTTGGTGACCAAGAACCCGATGGTCACTCTGACCAAGCCCCAGAGTTCCTCTTTCGTGATGGGAGAACATTCCAGAAGGACAACCATCTTTGTAGTACTCCACCAATCAGGCTTTTATGTTAGAGTTGCCAGACAGAAGTCACACTTCAGTAAAAGGCACATGACAGCCTGCTTTGCCAAAAGGCACCTAAAGGACTCTCAGACCATGAGAAACAAGATTCTCTGGTCTGATAAAACCAAGCGTGAACTCTTTGGCCTGAATTCCAAGTGTCAGGTTTGAATGAAACTTGGCACCATCCCTATGGTGAAGCATGGTGGCAGTATCATGCTGTGGGGATGTGTATTCGTGGCAGGGACTGGGAGACTAGTCAGGATCAAGGGAAAGATGCACGGAGCAAAGTACAGAAAGATACTTGATGAAAACCTGCTCCAGAGCACTCAGGACCTCAGACTGGGGTGAAGGTTCACCTTCCAACTGGACAACGACTCTAAGCACACAGCCAAGACAATGCAGGAGTGGCTTCGGGACAAGTCTCTGAATGTCTTTGAGTGGCCCAGCCAGAACCCGGACTTGAACCCGATCAAACATCTCTGAAGAGACCTAAAAATAGCTGTGCAGCAACGCTCCCCATCCAATCCTGACAGAGCTTGAGAGGATCTGCAGAGAAGAATGTTAGAAACTCCCCAAATACAGGTGTGCCAAGCTTTTAGTGTCATACCCAAGACAACTCGAGGCTGTAATGACTGCCAAAGGTGCTTCAACAAATTTCTGAGTAAAGGGTCTGAATACTTATGTAAGTGTGATTATTTCCATTTTTTTTTTATTTTAGACATTTTCAAACATTTTAACAACCTGTTTTTGCCTTGTCATTATGGGGTATTGTGTGTAGATTGATGGGGAAAAAACGATCTAATCCATTTTAGAATAAGGATGTCACGTAACAAAATGTAGAAAAAGTCAAGAGGTCTGAATACTTTCCAAATGCACTGTACATGCTATTGAAACACAGTGTGTGGAACTGAGCTATAACATAGCCTTTGAATGCCTATAGATCTGACAAGGATGGACTAATTGTTAAATCACGTAGATATGTCACTTTAATAGTCAGTCAACCGTATCTGTCTGATATGATAATGGAAATGTCAGGAAAATGCTAATAACTACAAAAGAATATCTTACAAAATGCTGATTCATCTGTTTTGGCTAGATTTGCTAAATGCCAATTAACCATCTTTTGTCATGCTTCACTAATTGATTGCCAAAATAGTGCTTCTGTAATTCATTGCCTGCAAGACACCATGTTTAAAATGCTGAACAGGGAAATGCATTTTACCAATGTATAGGGATATTTATGATCCATTATTTGTGTGTTCTTACATTAAAACCATGCATTACGGAAAGGTAGGTGAGAAACTTTGCATTAAAGTAGGGAGGAAACCCTGCAGTAAGGAAAGGTAGGGAGGAAACCCTGCAGTAAGGTAAGGAGGAAACCCTGCAGTAAGGAAAGGTAGGGAGGAAACACTGCAGTAAGGAAAGGTAGGGAGGAAACTCTGCAATAAATAAAGGTAAGGAGGAAACCCTGCAGTAAGGTAAGGAGGAAACCCTGCAGTAAAGAAAGGTAGGGCGGAAACTCTGGAATAAGGTAAGGAGGAAACCCTGCAGTAAGGTAGGGAGGAAACCCTGCAGTGAGGAAAGGTTGGGAGGAAACCCTGCAGTAAGGAAAGGTAGGGAGGAAACCCTGCAGTAAGGAAAGGTAGGGAGGAATCTCTGCAATAAGGAAAGGTAATGAGGAAACCCTGCAGTAAGGTAGGGAGGAAACTCTGCAATAAGGAAAGGTTGGGAGGAAACCCTGCAGTAAGGTCAGGAGGAAACTCTGAAATAATGAAAGGTAAGGAGGAAACCCTGCAGTAAGGTAGGGAGGAAACTCTGAAATAAGGAAAGGTTGGGAGGAAACCCTGCAGTAAGGTCAGGAGGAAACTCTGAAATAAGGAAAGGTAAGGAGGAAACCCTGCAGTAAGGTAGGGAGGAAACTCTGCAATAAGGAAAGGTAAGGAGAAAACCCTGCAGTAAGGTAGGGAGGAAACCCTGCAGTAAGGCAGGTAGGGAGAAAACCCTACAGTAAGGAAAGGTAGGGAGGAAACTCTGCAATAAGGTAAGGAGGAAACCCTGCAGTAAGGAGAGGTAGGGAGGAAAGCCTACAGTAAGGAAAGGTAGGGAGGAAAGCCTACAGTAAGGAAAGGTAGGGAGGAGACCCTGCTGTAAGGTAGGGAGGAAACCCTGCAGTAAGGAAAGGTAGGGAGGAAACTCTGAAATAAGGAAAGGTAAGGAGGAAACCCTGCAGTAAGGAAAGGTAGGGAGGAAACACTGCAGTAAGGAAAGGAGGAAACCCTGCAGTAAGGAAAGGTAGGGAGGAAACTCTGCAGTAAGGAAAGGTAGGGAGGAAACCCTGCAGTAAGGAAAGGTAGGGAGGAAACCCTGCAATAAGGAAAGGTAGGGAGGAAACTCTGCAATAAGGTAAGGAGGAAACCCTGCAGTAAGGAAAGGTAGGGAGGAAACCCTGCAGTAAGGAAAGGTAGGGAGGAAAGCCTACAGTAAGGAAAGGTAGGGGGGAGACCCTGCTGTAAGGTAGGGAGGAAACCCTGCAGTAAGGAAAGGTAGAGAGGAAACTCTGCAATAAGGAAATGTAAGGAGGAAACCCTGCAGTAAGGTAGGGAGGAAACCCTGCAGTAAGGAAAGGTAGGGAGGAAAGCCTACAGTAAGGAAAGGTAGGGGGAGACCCTGCTGTAAGGAAAGGTAGGGGAAGACCCTGCAGTAAGGAAGGGAGGAAGTAGGGTATATAGAAAACAGAAGAGTCCCAAGAAAGGACTGCATTTGACCGAGGGTCATGGGTAGACTGGGCACCAAAAGGATGAATCAACATTGTTTCAACATCATTTGTCAACCTATTGTGACAAGGAATCTATGTGTAAAAAATACATTGCATATGAAGAAAGTCATCAACTAAACTGTTGTTTTGCAGGTGAAATTTCAATCACAAATCCTGTCATCATGGTTAACATTTTTTAACATTGACAAACCTTGTTTAAAATATGTTGAATTTGTACCTTTGAAACAACGTCAGACATCCACTATAAGGAAAACACCATAGGCTGGGCAGCACCTCCTACTTGAAACTTGATCTATCAAACAGCTTTCCCTTTGGTCTTCTATCCCGATTTTTAACCAAGCCCTGCTTTGATATTTGTCACCAACTATTACCAATGTGCTATCGTGAGAATCATTTTAAAGAAATCCCCACCGACTATTATTAATGTGCTATTGTGAGAATAATTGTTGAGAAATGTATGTATCAGATCCAAGATGGCGTAGCAGTCAGACGTCCTTGTCCTGTCGTGTCCCTTGTATATATCGTTTTACATATTTTTTGTCGCATATCCTTTAAAATATTTTGCTAAACCTCATCTAAATACTCTCCTGCAACTCGCCTCACCCAATGTGGCGTGGATCTGCTTTTTTTCCCTAAAGTATTTATATTTACTTTGGATCTGGAATCCTTCAACTGAAGCTAGCCAGCTAGCTACCAGATATCAGTCAGCAAACCATTGCCAGCGGTCATCAGCTAACCTTCAGCTCGGAAAGCTCTCGCCAGTTCGAACAACGTGACTCTAACCAGAGCATAACGGACCTGTTATTTTTATCCCCGGATTCCTACCGCAAACTGAACATTTTTATCTGGATCTTCACAACTAGCTAACCGCAATCCCGGATGACTACTCCTGGCTAGCGTTTCCATCCCAGAGCAAGCATCAATTTAGCTTGAAGCTAGTCTGGCCAGGACTCCTGTGCTACCACCGAAGCCGAAGCATATTCCTGGGTTACAATATCGGCCTGCTAGCTACCTAGAGCTACTTGGAACCCTACTAATTCCACGACTGGTCTATCGACGTCACCGCACGAAGAGGCAAAAACAGACTTACCCCCATCGCGACACCCCCCCCCAAAGACTAACTTTCTAGCCCCTGCTATCTGCTTGCATGCTAACCCAGTCTGCTAACTGCTAGCTTGCCTGCCTGGTCTGCTAACTGCTAGCCCTTGCTAACTGCTTGCTTGCTAACCAGGTCTGCTAACTGCTAGCTTGCCTGCCCGGTCTGCTAACTGCTAGCCCTTGCTAACTGCTTGCTTGCTAACCCGGTCTGCTAACTGCTAGCTTGCCCTGGTCCACTAACTGCTAGCCCATGCTAACAGCTTGCTTGCTAACCCGGCCTGCTAACTGCTAGCTTGCCCTGGTCTGCTAGCTGTTAGCTTGTTTAGCTCCGGCCTACTAACTGTTAGCTTGTTAGCCTGCTAACTGTCTGGATCGCCGTGTCCCCAGCCAGCCCAACCATTCACTGGACCCATATGTTCACTTGGCTACGCATGCCTCTCTCTAATATCAATATGCCTTGTCAATTACTGTCCTGGTTAGTGATTACTGTCTTATTTCACTCTAGATCCTATAGCCCTGCTCAATATGCCTTAACCAACCATGTTGTTCCACCTCCTACATATGCGATGACATCACCTGGTTTAAACATCTTTAGAGACTATATCTCTCTCTTCATTACTCAATGCCTAGGTTTACCTCTAATGTACTCACATCCTACCTTACCTTTGTCTGTACACTATGCCTTGAATCTATGCTATCGTGCCCAGAAACCTGCTCCTTTTACGATCTGTTCTGAACGTGCTAGACGGCCAGTTCGTATAGTCTTTAGCCGTACCCTTATCCTACTTCTCTTCTGTTCCTCTGGTGATGTGGAGGTTAATCCAGGTCCTGCAGTGCCTAGCTCCACTCCCACCCCCCAGTTGCTCTCATTTGTTGACTTCTGTAAACGTAAAAGCCTTGGTTTCATGCATGTTAACATTAGAAGCCTACTCCCTAAGTTTGTTTTTACTCACTAATTTAGCACACTCTGCCAACCCAGGTGTCTTAGCCGTGTCTGAATCCTGGCTTAGGAAAACCACCAAAAAACCCTGAAATCTCCATTGCTAGCTATAACGTTTTCCGCCAAGATAGAACTCCCAAAGGGGGCGGTGTTGCAATCTACTGCAAAGATAGCCTGCAGAGTTATGTATTACTTTCTAAGTCTGTACCCAAACAATTTGAGCTTCTACTTCTAAAAATTCACCTTTCCAGAAACAAGTCTCTCACTGTTGCCGCTTGCTATAGACCTCCCTCTGCCTCCAGCTCTGCCCTCGATACTATATGTGAACTGATTGCCCACCATCTATCTTCTGAACTTGTGCTACTAGGTGACCTAAACTGGGATATGCTTAACACCCTGGCCATCCTACAAACTAAGCTTGATGCCCTCAATCTCACACAAATTATCAATGAACCTACCAGGTACAACCCCAAATCAGTAAACACGGGCACACTCATAGATGTCATCCTAACTAATTCGCCCTCCAAATACACCTCTGCTATTTTCAATCAAGATCTCAGCGATCACTGCCTCATTGCCTGCATCCGTAATGGGTCTGCGACCAAACGACCACCCCTCATCACTGTCGAACGCTACCTGAAACACTTTCTAATCGACCTGGCCGGGGTATCCTGGAATGACATTGACCGCATCCCGTCAGTAGATGATGCCTGGCTATTCTTTAAAAGTGCCTTCACCATCTTAAATAAGCATGCCCCTCTCAAAAAATGTATACCCAGGAATAGATATAGTCCTTGGTTCACGCCAGACCTGTCTGCCCTTGACCAGCACAAAAACATCCTGTGGCGTTCTGCATTAGCATCGAATAGCCCCGGTGATATGCAACTTTTCAGGGAAGTTAGGAACAAATATACACAGGCAGTTAGAAAAGCTAAGGCAAGCTTTTTCAAACAGAAATTTGCATCTTGTAGTACTAACTCAAAAAAGTTCTGGGACACTGTAAAGTCCATGGAGAATAAGAGCACCTCCTCCCAGCTGCCCACTGCTCTGAGGCTAGGAAGCATTGTCACCACCGATAAATCCACTATAATTGAGAATTTCAATAAGAATTTTTCTACGGCTGGCCATGCTTTCCACATGGCTACCCCTTCCCCAGTCAACTGCTCGGCACCCTCCACAGCAACCCGCCAAAGCCCCCACCATTTCTCCTTTGCCCAAATCCAGATAGCCGATGTTCTGAAAGAGCTGCAAAATCTGGACCCCTACAAATCAGCCAGACTAGACAATCTGGACCCTCTCTTTCTAAAATTATCTGCCGAAATTGTTGCAACCCCTATTACTAGCCTGTTCAACCTCTCTTTCTTATCGTCTGAGATTTCCAAAGATTGGAAAGCTGCCGCGGTCATCCCCCTCTTCAAAGGGGGTGACACTCTAGACCCAAACTGCTACAGACCTATATCTATCCTACCCTGCCTTTCTAAGGTCTTCGAAAGCCAAGTTAACAAACAGATTACTGACCATTTCGAATCCCACCATACCTTCTCCGCTATGCAATCTGGTTTCAGAGCTGGTCATGGGTGCACCTCAGCCACGCTCAAGGTTCTAAACGACATCATAACCGCCATCGATAAGAGATATTACTGTGCAGCCGTATTCAACGACCTGGCCAAGGCTTTCGACTCTGTCAATCACAACATTCTTATTGGCAGACTCGACAGCCTTGGTTTCTCAAATGATTACCTCGCCTGGTTTACCAACTACTTCTCTGATATAGTTCAGTGTGTTAAATCGGAGGGCCTGTTGTCTGGACAGTCTCTATGGGTGTGCCACAGGGTTCAAATCTCGGGCCGACTCTCTTTTCTGTATACATCAATGATGTTGCTCTTGCTGCTGGTGATTCTCTGATCCACCTCTACGCAGACGACACCATTCTGTATACTTCTGGCCCCTCCTTGGACACTGTGTTAACTAACCTCCAGACGAGCTTCAATGCCATACAACTCTCCTTCCGTGGCCTCCAACTGCTCTTAAACGCAAGTAAAACTAAATGCATGCTTTTCAATCGATCGCTGCCCGCACCTGCTTACCCGTCCAGCATCACTACTCTGGACGGCTCTGACTTAGAATACGTGGACAACTACAAATACCTGGGTGTCTGGTTAGACTGTAAACCCTCCTTCCAGACTCACATTAAGCATCTCCAATCCAAAATTAAATCTAGAATCGGCTTCCTATATCGCAACAATGCATCCTTCACTCATGCTGCCAAACATACCCTCGTAAAACTGACTATCCTACCGATCCTCGACTTCGGTTGTGTCATCTATAAAATAGCCTCCAACACTACTCAACTAACTGGATGCAGTCTATCACAGTGCCATCCGTTTGGTCACCAAAGCCCCATAGAATACCCACCATTGCGACCTGTACACTCTCGTTGGTTGGCCCTCGCTTCAAACTCGTCGCAAAACCCACTGGCTATAGGTTATCTACAAGTCTCTGCTAGGTAAAGCCCCACCTTATCTCAGCTCACTGGTCACCATAGCAGTACCCACTCGTAGCACGCGCTCCAGCAGGTATATCTCACTGGTCACCCCCAAAGCCAATTCCTCCTTTGGTCGTCTTTCCTTCCAGTTCTCTGCTGCCCATGACTGGAACGAATTGCAAAAATCTCTGAAGCTGGAGACTCACATCTCCCTCACTAGCTTTAAGCACCAGCTGTCAGAGCAGATTACAGATCACTGCACCTGTACTTAGCCTATCTGTAAACAGCCCATCTATCTACCTACCTCATCCCCATACTGGTATTTATTTATTTATTTTGCTCCTTTGCACCCCAGTATCTCTACCTGCACATTCATCTTCTGCCGATCTACCATTCCAGTGTTTAATTGCTATATTGTAATTACTTCGCCACCAGGGCCTATTTATTTCCTTAACTTACCTCATTTGCACTCACTGTATATAGACTTTTTGTTTTCTTTTGTTCTACTGTATTATTGACTGTATGTTTTGTTTATTCCATGTGTAACTCTGTGTTGTTATATGTGTCGAATTGCTACGCTTTATCTTAGCCAGGTCGCAGTTGCAAATGAGAACTTGTTCTCAACTAGCCTACCTGGTTAAATAAAGGTGAAAACAATTATAATAATCCCCACAACTTAATAGATTCATTGTTGCTATCAAAGTCATTCCAAAGGGTAGGATGTAACTGAGCAAATTAAATTAACCATGCTAGTTAGGTCTATATAGCATTTGGGAAGTTATCAATTGTTTCAATTCAACTCAGAATTCAACTAAAAATAGACAATACAATAGGCTAGGGCTTCAAGATCTGGTTGATTTCAAATGGAATCCACAAGTTCAAACAATAATATATTTTTGGTTTAAATGGAGACATGGATTCAACATATCAATTATTCATTTGTAGAAAAACTGGAATTATAGACAGACTCAGTGGCACATATCTCTTTCAAATGTTGATTTGGTTGTGTTGTCAACTAAACATAATTCAAAATCATTTTTGTAAGACAATAAATAGCCTAATGTTAAGGCTATTTTACAAACTAATGTAAGAGTTTTTAAAAATTGAATATTAAAACATACAATCTACCTGCATTGAAGCCACTCAACATTTACATTCCATTCAGTCATCTAACAGACTGCCATCCAGATCGACCCACAGAAGCAACCAGGGTCAACACCCTGCCCAAGGCCACGTCGACAGGTCTCCCTCCCACCAGGTCAAAACTGAGACCCGAACCAGTGACTTATCGGTCACCGGCCCAAGCTCCCAACCACCAGGCCACCCACCCCCCACAATCCCACCACAGTTCCCCGAGAGCTGCCCCTCAATCATCCGAGTCCCCCCCACCCCCCTCAGTGTCATTCAAACATTATTTTTGTGTATATTATGACTTTAGTTAGACTTTTATTTTGACCATCATTCTATCCCCTCCCAGCAACACAACTCCCACTTGTCTCCAGTCCCCCATCACAACCCTCAGCTTCCCTCAGCCCATCCTACCTATCTTTGCTGGCCACCCTCTTCGGATTTTTACGCACCAGATCTCTTTCAACTATGCTGTGATGTTTAACATACAATTTGAATCTATTTAATCTAATAGAGTCCACAGATTGTGAGTTGAAGATAAATCATTTTACTAAGAGTATTAGTATATTAATTAATTAACTGGCCAGGTCTCTGTTTCTAGGGTCAATTTGAAATTATTTTTATGATTTTTCAGCCATTCCTGAACCTGAGACCAGAAACTTGAGGGCAATACCAGAACAAATGGTGTATTGATTCTGTATCATCACAACAAAATCTGCAGAGCTGCAATGATTGTATGCCCCAAATATTCAACATTTTGTTCGTGGCAAGAATTCTATACAATAGTTTTAGCTGAAAAGCACGAATACTTGAATCTTGAGTTGTTCTATATACAGTGTATCAACTCATATACCCTGTGCGATTGAATCGGTACATCACAAATCTATTCCCAGCTATTTTGCAATCTGTATGACACAGCTGTTAACATCCTGGTCCTCAAATGAAATTGGTATACTTTCCTATTCATGCTATTTTTATTCCTTTTATATTGGGCAGACAGACCAGTTCCCTACCTTCTCTTGATGTCACCTGGCTCCTCCATTTTTGAGGCAATGCTGTAATCAATTTGTTGTAATCTTGGATTGAGCATACCTTCCCATACAATTCTGATAAAAGACATAACTCTACCCTTCCAATTAACAACATCATTTAAAAACAGAATACCCTTTTTAAACATATTTAAACTTTTATCAACCAGCACATTTGAGTTCAACCATAATATTTGTTGCAATATTTGTTCTATCTTTTACAGGGGGGTGAAAATTGAATTTTAACCAGCTCTGCAATGCCTGTTTGAAAAAGAGAGATACTTTGAAAAAGGTTTCATTTTCAATTAATCAAAAGTGAGACATTGTACAGATTGCAAAGGCAAAAAGGCCATTTTCAAACTATGGATGAGCTGTTCTTAGTAATCTACTTGAGAATATTTTAGACAGATTTTAGTGCTTTAATATTAAATAACTTCAACCTACCCTGATAGGCATGCTTAATCTTGTCTGGTTTAGAATCCCAGATAAAGTGACAAATATTTTGCTCATATGATTTGAAAAACGAATAATCAGGAGTAGGCAGCGCCATAAGTGAGTAAACTGAGATATGACTAAGGAGTTAATCAGTGTAATTTTTCAAAAAATAGACAGGTATTTACTTCACCATGGTTGCAGGATCTGGTCTATTTTTATTAGTTTTCTATTGAAAATCATTGTGGAGAGCTCATTTATATATTTTGTGATATGAATACCAGGTAAAGTATGTCTTCTTCACCATCAGCCCATTTTATAGTTCCAATACATAATATGGCATTTCTTTGGGGGGCCGCACAGCCCTCCATGTGCTCGCCAGAGGTAGCCTGACTGCCATTAGGTACCAAGATGAGATCCTCAGACCCCTTATGAGACCATATGCTGGTGCGGTTGGCCCTGGGTTCCTCCTAATTCAAGACAATGCTAGACCTCATGTGGCTGGAGTGTGTCAGCTGTTGGCGCTATGGACTGGCCCACCCGTTCCCCAGACCTGAATCCAATTGAGCACATCTGGGACATCATGTCTCGCTCCATCCACCAACGTCACGTTGCACCACAGACTGTCCAGGAGTTGGCGGATGCTTTTAGTCCAGGTCTGGGAGGAGATCCCTCAGGAGACCATCCGCCACCTCATCAGGAGCATGCCCAGGCATTGTAGGGAGGTCGTACAGGCACGTGGAGGCCACACACACTACTGAGCCTCATTTTGACGTATTTTAAGGACATTACATCAAAGTTGGATCAGCCTGTAGTGTGGTTTTCCACTTTAATTTTGAGTGTGACTCCAAATCCAGACCTCCATGGGTTGATACATTTGATTTCCATTGATAATTTGTGTGTGATTTTGTTGTCAGCACATACAACTATGTAAAGAAAAAAATATTTAATAAGAATATTTAATTCATTCAGATCTAGGATGTGTTATTTTAGTGTTCCCTTTATTTTTTTGAGCAGTGTAATTACTTTACCACCATGGGCTATTTATTGCTTTACCTCTCTTATCCTACCTCATTTGTACATGCTGTATATATTTTTTCTTACTGTATTATTGATTGCATGTTTGTTTTACTCCATGTGTAACTCTTTATTGTTGTATGTGTCGAACTGCTTTGCTTTATCAAGATAGGTCGCAGTTGCAAATGGGAACTTGTTCTCAACTACCCTACGGGGTTAAATAAAGGTGAAATAAATAAATATTTTTAAAAGATGGTTTAACCCATAGTGATAACACATTGGGAATTCAACACATTTTTGGCTGTCTTTTTGAGTGGGTGAAAATAGGTTGTAATCTCATTGATCAACGTATCAATGAAATGACCCAATTCTCAACATTGAAATGATGTGGTGTGCCCCGTAGGATTTGTGTTGAAAAAGTGTTACAGGCATTCTGTTGGGGCAGGGTTATTGGGGGAAATACACTGAGTGTATAAAACATTATGAATGCCTGTAGCACTGCTATTTCCATGACATAGACTGACCAGGTAAATCCAGGTGAAAGCTATAATCCTTTATTGATGTCACTTGTTAAATCCATTTCAATCAGTAGATGAAGGAGAAGAGACAGTTTAAAGAAGGATTTTTAAACATTGAGGCAATTGAGACGTGGATTATGTATGTGCCATTCAGAGGGTGAACGGGAAAGACAAAAAATGTAAGTGCCTTTTAACGGGGTATGGTAGTAGTTGCCAGGCGCATCGGTTTGTGTCAAGAACTGCAATGCTGCTGGCTTTTTTATGCTCAACAGTTTCCCGTGTGTATCAATGGTCCACCACCCAAAGGACATCCAGCCAACTTGACACAACTGTGGGAAGCATTGGAGTCGACATGGGCCAGCATCCCTGTGGAATGCTTTCGACACCTTGTAGAGTCCATGCCCTGATTAATTGAGGGAAAAGGGTCTGCAACTCAATATTAGGAAGGTGTTTTTAATGTTTTGTATATACTTGCTGGCTCCATTGTATTGGATTTCCCAACTCAACAGTGTATAGACCATAGTCTCAGAAAAAATGGTTTATTCTGATGCTAATTATATTTCTAACCTCAACAAAAACAAATGTATGTTGAGACAACGTAAAAATAAGTTATATTTTATTCTCTTTGCAGTGGAGGCTTTTTTTGGTGAGGAGACTTCAGGGAGATTAAGAATCTTGTTACCAATGCAAACAAAACAGAAGTAATCTGACGGCTTTGTCGGGCTGAATGTTAATTTATTAATCCCCAATTTATTCCTTTATCACACAATCAAATGTCATTCTGTCACTACCCATTTTGCCCTCGCAATATTTTTACCTTTATTTTTTCGCTATTCATTCACAACGCCAATCAATATAGGACTAGTTTTGATTGATTTTTGCCAATGGTAGCTAGTAAGACAATAAATAACCAGGTTTTGTGTTCCCTCAGGTTTTGTGTTCCCTTTGCTATTCAGTCAGGTACATCATATTAGGCTCCTACTCATGCCTAACCAGATGGCTCACTCCCTCTGTGGCGTTCCAGCCATCCAACTGGTCCTTTGGGGTGTGTGTGTGTGTGTGTGTGTGTGTGTGTGTGTGTGTGTGTGTGTGTGTGTGTGTGTGTGTGTGTGTGTGTATGTGTGTGTGTATGCGTACATGTGCAGTTGCCAGTGCGGACCCCAGTCTGCCTCTGTGAGGACGCTGCAGGATGTTTTCCTTCTGTCTCTGCTAGAGCCTCACAGGGGGGTGGACGCATCTCCTCCACTCTATAACACAACATATATAACTTAAAACATACCTGGCAAGTATTATCTATTTAATATCTCTTAATCTCTGTCATTTCTATATCCATGTCTCTACACTAAATAATGATCCACTGATATAAGCAACTACACTGAACAAAAACAAACCCAACATGATTCAATTTCAAAGATTTTACTAAGTTACAGGCTATATAAGGAAATCAGTCAATTTAAATAAATTCTGTGATCTTTTATTTCAGCTCATTAAACATCGGACCAACACATTACATGTTGAGTCTGTGAGGGAGAGGGAGTTTGCATGAGCAAATACATGCTTGTTTGCCAACAAACAGTGTCAGTGTGTATGTGAGTGTGTTTCGCTCTGTGTGTGTGTGTGTGTGTGTGTGTGTGTGTGTGTGTGTGTGTGTGTGTGTGTGTGTGTGTGTGTGTGTGTGTGTGTGTGTGTGTGTGTGTGTGTGTATGCGTACATGTGCAGTTGCCAGTGCGGACCCCAGTCTGCCTCTGTGAGGACGCTGCAGGATGTTTTCCTTCTGTCTCTGCTAGAGCCTCACAGGGGGGTGGACGCATCTCCTCCACATCTGGCAACCAGTAAGACTGGCAGCACATCTCCTCCACATCTGAAAGCCCGCAAGTGTGGCAGCACATATGCTCCTCTACTCTGCAAACATCCACTCCAGTGGCAGCAAGCAAGAGGGATATTTTCCAATTGATGACTGCCTGGCTAGGATACATGTCTGTGCCCATTGCTGTGCCTGTACTATAAACTGTGTTCCCATGTTCCAGCGCAAACAAGGCCTTCTTGATTTGTGGCACAGTTAACATGGTGCTGGGTTTGTTGCTCAATGCCAAGACCGAGATGAACAATGGCCGATGCACAGACACCTGCACCTCTCTCAAACCATTATCCCAGTTATCTCTATTTATCACTGATTGAATTATTATTATAAGAATCTAGTGTTATCAAAAGACGTACTGTTTTAGTTAACCTTTATTTTACCAGGAAGTCCCATTGAGATCAGAAGAACTCTTTCCCAAGGGAGACGTGTTAATGTCAGTATTGAATTTGTCAGGGACCCACTGCAACCTGAAGCAATGTTTGTTGATATCTACATAAATGTATAATATATTACATAATCTGACCCTTGAGAAGAATCCACTAACTGCCATTTTAAAAACATGTAGTGTCAGGTAAACAAAAAGCAGAAGGTTTGAATTTGGTTGGTTGTAGTAGAACGCTTGGCTTCTTTATCCCTTGCAGCATCGCTCCAGTGCTTCTCAGAGGCAGGAGAAGGTGGCTGTGTGTGCATCCCGTTGTCATTGATGTGTGTTCAGTCGCCTAGCGCAGCCCTGGTGTCATGCCCGGCTGATCACAGCAGCCTCAGCATGACAACTGGGACCAAAGGGGACAAGGTGTGACGCCGCCACCATCTTATCACACACTCAGGGCTCTGGCTGCTATCTGTCACATCCTTCCAGCATCACAGAGTCTTTCCAATGACTTTGACAGAGGGAAAACTAAGGGGAGTGTTCTCACAGCCAGTTAAGGTGACAATGGGTGCTTCCTGTTGACTATTGTTCTCTTTAGTAGGTTTCACACTACACACAAACACACACACACTGGCTCCCAATTTTGAACACAATGGATGATGTTATATTGCTGAAATTGATCAACCATGATGAACATCAATTTATTAACCAGGAACCAATTAATTTTTATGTTGATTTCATCCTACCCCAAATAACCCTTACACCCAATCAGTGCAGAAAAGATCCAGTGACTGCTGTTGATTCCATTCAGCCATTCAGAGATGTAAGAGTGTTAAAGCTGGGGGATTGAAGGCAGAGAGGGGGCTGGTGGAGACAAGGTAGAATGCATGATGAGTATCCACATCTGGTACAAAGGAGAGCAAATGGCGACCTCGATCAGTCATCAGCTGAATGCGGGATGGACTGAGAACTGCGGCATTACCAATGCCTGGGCCTGGAACATGGTTAAAGGGCAAGTCCGCAAATGGAGAAAGGATGGGGGAATACATCATTTGACTCTTGAAGTGAACTGGGGAGTGGAGGGAAGAGGTCCCCCACGTGGCAATGCACTGGAAGATGAAGGGCTTGACAATATATAACTAAGGCACTGCCAGCCACCTTGTTTTTGCCTTGCCGGAGTCATGCATTCTCCTGGCATTTTTATTAAAGGGATGGAGCATAGGAGGCTATTAATGTAATGTATCAGTCTAATCAAGAGATGGAGTAAAGGAGACTAAAGGAGACCCGAGTTATAGCGTAATGCAAAATCGGTCTGGTGGGAAAATCAAGCTGGGGCTCATCAGCTGGCTGAAGGGGGCAGTGTGGCGGCGGCAACCGGTGCCGGTCTTTGATGAGAGCGCCACGGACTTGCCTAATCACTACGGATCAGTAGGGAAAACCTCAGCGGATGGTGTACAATCTGAAGCTAGGCTGCGAAACTCCTCAGAATGGCTTTAAACGTCAGTGTGACCTACAGTGCTTTCTGAAAGTATTCACGCTCATTGACTTTTTCCACTTTTTGCTATTTTACAGCATGAATTTAAAATGAATTAAACGTAGATTTTGTGTCACTGGCCTACACGTAATAGCCCATAATGTCAAAGTGGAATTATGTTTTTAGAAATTTGTTACAAATTAATTTAAAAGGAAAAGCTGACATCTTGAGTCAATAAGTATTCAGCCCCTTTGTTATGACAAGCCTAAACAAGTTCGGGAGTAAAAATGTGCTTAACAAGTCACAATCAGTTGCATGGACTCACTCTGTGTGCAATAATAGTGTTTAACATGATTTTGAATGAATGCCTTATCTCTGTACCCCACACAGTCGAGCAATGAATTTCAAACACAGATTCAACCGCAAAGACCAAGGAGGTTTTCCAATGCTACGCAAAGAAGGCCAGCTATGAGTAGATGGGTAAAATAATAAAAAGCAGACATTGAATATCCTTTTGAGTATGGTGTTATTATTTACACTTTGGATGGTATATCGAAATGTTACACCCAGTCACTAGAAAGATACAGGCGTCCTTCCTAACTCAGTTGCCGGAGAGGAAGGAAATTCAGGGATTTCACCATAAGGCCAATGGTGACTTTTAAACAGTTCACAAAGTTTAATGGCTGTGATAGGAGAAAACTGAGGATGGATCAACAACATTGTAGTTACTCCACAATGCTAACCTAAATGACAGAGTGAGAAATATGAAGCCTGTACAGAAAGTTATAACAGGGCACTGTACTGGATGGCCGCCTTTTTGCAAGGTCTAACCAAACTATTTTATAATAATGTTTTTGTTTATTTTTACTTTATTTTCATGAAATGTATACGCTATCATTTATTACAACTGACTATAACTTTTCAACATCAGATCGGCAGTTATTAACCTAAATTCCAGCCTTAAATTCGACTACAACTCATCTGATATCTCATCTGATTGGTGGTTGAAGATATCCCTGTAGTGGTGTGGGGGCTGTGCTTTGGCAAAGTGGGTGGGGTTATATCCTTCCTGTTTGGCCCTGTCCGGGGGTGTCCTCGGATGGGGCCACAGTGTCTCCTGACCCCTCCTGTCTCAGCCTCCAGTATTTATGCTGCAGTAGTTTGTGTCTGGGGGGCTGGAGTCAGTTTGTTATTTCTGGAGTACTTCTCCTGTCCTATTCGGTGTCCTGTGTGAATCTAAGTGTGCGTTCTCTAATTCTCTCCTTCTCTCTTTCTTTCTCTCTCTCGGAGGACCTGAGCCCTAGGACCATGCCCCAGGACTACCTGACATGATGACTCCTTGCTGTCCCCAGTCCACCTGGCCATGCTGCTGCTCCAGTTTCAACTTCCACCTGACTGTGCTGCTGCTCCAGTTTCAACTGTTCTGCCTTATTATTATTCGACCATGCTGGTCATTTATGAACATTTGAACATCTTGGCCATGTTCTGTTATAATCTCCACCCGGCACAGCCAGAAGAGGACTGGCCACCCCACATAGCCTGGTTCCTCTGTAGGTTTCTTCCTAGGTTTTGGCCTTTCTAGGGAGTTTTTCCTAGCCACCATGCTTCTACACCTGCATTGCTTGCTGTTTGGGGTGTTAGGCTGGGTTTCTGTACAGGACTTTGAGATATCAGCTGATGTACGAAGGGCTATATAAATACATTTGATTTGATTTGATTTGATCTGCCCTGGGCTCTTCTATAATTTCAACCAAATTTTCGGGCTATCCAAGAGGAAATGCCAGCATTACAGATGCAAGGGAGGAGGGATCCTGGCAAGATTAAGGCAAAGGGAAAACTGTCAACCTCTTCCCTCCATTCTACTGGCCACTCTGATCACAGATTTGCAACCAACTGGACTCTAAAAACTGCAATATTCTCTGCTTTTCTGAAATATGACTCTCGGACAAGATACTCCCCATGGCTAGCCAACTTGATGGATTCTGCATTCTTCATGCAGACAGGACAGTGGATTCAAGAAATCGAGATGGGGAGAGGTTTGCCTCCTCATCAACAACACCTCGAGCGCCGTGGAAGTGTCATCCACTGTTCACCCATCTTGGAATATCTGATGGTGAAATGCAGACCCTTCTACCTCCAGAAGGAGTTTTTAACTGTCATCATGACTGTTGTATACATTCCATCTCAGGACAAGGAAAACAACAAGCTGGCACTTATAAAACTGCAAGAGGCTATAAACAAGCAGGAAAACATACATCCGGAGGCTGCTTTTCTGGTTGACAATGATTACAATTTTGCATCATTAAGACACGTGATGCCCAACATCCATCAACATGTCACCTTCACCACTAGGGGCTGTAAAGTCTGATCATGGACTACAGGAAACATGGGGGGAGGGAGGGCGTGAGCTTCAAGTTCCTCAATATCAAATCACTAAGGACATAAAATGGTCCACACACACGCGCACAGTCGTGAAGAACACGTGAATTCGCCTCATCCCCCTAGAGGTTGAAAAGGTTTGTCATGGACCCTCTGATCCTCAAAATGTTTTACAGCTCTACCATTGAGAGCACCTTGACTGGCTGCATCACTGCTTGGTATGGTAATAGCACTGCCCTTGATCGCATGGCGCTACAGAGGGTGGTGAGGACAGCCCAGTACATAACTGGGGCCGAGCTCCCTGCCATCCAGGACCTTTATATCAGGTAGCGGGAAAGGAAGGACGGGTCATTAAAGACTCCAGCCACCCAAGCCAAAAACTGTTATTTTCCGTATGGGAAGTATTACTGGTGCAGCAAGGCGGGAAACAACAGGCTCCCGAATAGCTTCTATCCCCAAGCCATCAGACTACTAAATATACTGAACAAAAATAGAAATGCAACATGTAAAGTGTTGGTCCCATGTATCATGAGATAAAATAAAAAATCCCAGGAATTTTCCATGTGCGCAAAAAGCATATTTCTCAAAAAAAGTTGGCACAAATTTGTTTACATCCATGTTAGTGAGCATTTCCCCATTGCCAATATAATCCATCTACCTGACAGGTGTGGCATATCAAAAAGCTGATAAACAGCACAATCATTACACAGGTACACCTTGTGCTGGGGACAAAAAAAGCCCTCTCTAAAATGTGCAGTTTTGTCACACAACCACAGATGTCTCAAGTTTTGAGGGAGCGTGCGATTGACATCCTGACTGCAGGAATGACCAAAAGAGCTGTTGCCAGATAATTGAATGCTAATTTCTCGACCATAAGCCACCTCCAATGTAATTTTAGAGAATTTTGCAGTATGTCCAACCGGTCTCACAAACGCAGACCACGTGTAAGCATGCCAGCCTAGGACCTTCACATCCGGCTTCTTCATCTGAGACCAGACACCCGGACAGACGATGAAACTGTGGGTTTGCACAACTGAAACATTTCTGCACAAACTGTAAGAAACAGTCTCAGGGAAGCTCATCTGCGTGCTCATCATCCTCACCAGGGCCTTGACCTGACGGCAGTTCGGAGTCATAACCGACTTCAGGGTGCAAATGCTCACCTTCGATGGCCACTGGTACGCTAGAGAAGTGTGCTCTTCCTTTCCTTGTCTGTGAAATGTCAGAATAATGTGAAATGTCAGAATAATAGTAGAAAGAATGATTTTGACCCGAGTTAAACAATGTAAAGGCAATGCTACCAAATACTAATTGAGTGTATGTAAACTTCTGACCCACTGGCTATGTGATGAAAGAAATAAAAGCTTTTCTTTCGGGTAGCCTTCCACAAGCTTCCCACAATAAGTTGGGTGAATTTTGGCCCATTCCTCCTGACAGAGCTGGTGTAACTGAGTCAGGTTTGTAAGCCTCCTTGTTCGCACAGGCTTTTTCAGTTCTGCCCACAAATTGTCTAAAGGCTTGAGGTCAGGGCTTTGTGATGGCCTCGCCAATACCTTGACTTTGTTGTCCTTAAGCCATTGTGCCACAACTTTGGAAGTATGCTTGGGGTCATTGTCTTCGGCTTGCAAGTATCTCCCTTTTTCCTCCAAACATAATGATGGTCATTATGGACAAACAGTTACATTTTTGTTTCATCAGCCCAGATGACATTTCTCCAAAAAGTATGATCTTTGTCCCCATGTGCAGTTGCAAACCGTAGTCTGGCTTTTTTATGGCGGTTTTGGAGCAGTGACTTCTTCCTTGCTGAGTGGCCTTTCAGGTTATGGCGATATAGGACTCGGTTTACTGTGGATATAGATACTTTTGTACCTGTTTCCTCCAGCATCTTCACAAGGTCCTTTGCTGTTGTTCTAGTATTGATTTGTACTTTTCACGCCACGGCTGTGTGGTCCCATGGTGTTTATACTTGCGTACTATTGTTTGTACAGATGAACGTGGTACCTTCAGATGTTTGGAAATTGCTCTCAAGGATGAACCAGACTTGTGGAGTTGTTCTTGGCTGATTTCTTTTGATTTTCCCATGATGTCAAGCAAAGAGGCACTGAGTTTGAAGGTAGGCCTTGAAATACATCCACAGGTACACCTCCAATTGACTCAAATGTACAGTCAACTTAGTGTATGTAAACTTCTGACCCACTGGAATTGTGATACAGTGAGTTATAAGTGAAATAATCTGTCTTTAAACAATTGTTGGAAAAATTACTTGTGTCATGCACAAAGCAGATGTCCTAACCGACTTGCCAAAACTATAGTTTGTTAACAAGAAATTTGTGGAGTGGATGTCAAATGAGTTTTAATGACTCCAACCTAAGTGTATGTAAACTTCCGACTTCAACTGTGTATGGCGTTGTATGGGCTAACCGTTTGCTGCTGTCAACATTGTGAACAGATTGCCCCATGGTGGCGGTGGGGTTACGCTATGGGCAGGCATAAGCTACTGACAATGAACACAATTTCCTTTATCTATGGCAATTTGAATTCCAAGAGATATCGTGGCGAGATCCTGAAGCCCATTGAACCGCAATCACCTCATGTTTCAGCATGATAATATACGGCCACATGTCGCAAGGATCTGTACACAATTCCTGGAAGCTGAACATGTCCCAGTTCTTCTATGGTCTAGTTACTCAGCAGACATGTCACCCATTGAGCACGTTTGGGATGTTCTGGATCGACTTGTACGACAGCCTGTTCCAGTTCACACCAATATCCAGCAACTTCGCAGTCTTTGAAGAGGAGTGGAACAACATTCCACAGATCCACGCCCCTAAATTTTTTTGGAAAGGTATATGTGACCAACAGACGCATATCTGTATTCCCAGTCATGTGAAATCCATAGATTAGGGCCAATTTAATGTATTTCAATTGACTGTTTCCTTATATGAACTGCGTTCATATTTTTGTTCACTGAAGTTAACAGCTAACAAAATGGCTACACGAACAATCTGAGTTGATCCTTCTATGTTGTTTTTATTTTGCATTGTCTCTGTGCACACTCACATGGCCCTACACACTCATGCACAATGACACTCCAACACACACACAAATACTCATTTCATCATGTGCTCACACATAATATGCACATTCATTTATAATGACTCTACACACACACACATACAATCATCAAACACGCTGCTGCCACTCTTTTTTATCATATATCTTGATGCCTAGTCACCTTACCCCTATACATACAGTGCATTTGGAATGTATTCAGACCGCTTCACTATTGCACATTTTGTTACACTACTGCCTTATTCTAAAATGTATTAAATTGTTTTTCCCCCTTATCTACACACAATAACACATGATGACAAAGCGAAAACACGTTTTTAGACATTTTTGCAAATGTACTAAAAATAAAAAAACTGAAGTATTCTGACCCTTTGAAATTGAGCTAAGGTGCATCCTGTTTCCATTGATCATCCTTGAATTGTTTCTACAACTTGATTGGAGCATATCTGTGGTAAATTAAATTGATTGATGTTACGCCCTAACCATACAGAGCTTTTTATTTTCTATGTTGGTTAGGTCAGGGTGTGACTAGGGTGGGATATCTAGGTAATTATATTTCTATGTTGGCCTGGGATGGTTCCCAATCAGATGCAGGTGTTTATCGTTGTCTCTGATTGGGGATCATATTTAGGCAGCCATTTCCCCTTTGTTTTTTGTGGGATCTTGACTTTGTATAGTTGCCTGTGAGCACTATAGCAGCTTCACATTTCATTTGTGCATTTATTGTTTTCTTTGAGTTTCACTTCATAATAAAGAGGATGGAACCAAACCCCGCTGCATCTTGTTCCACTCATTATGACGATCGTGACAATTGGACATGATTTGGAAAGGCACACACCTGTCTATATAATGTCCCACAGTTGACAGGACATGTCAGAGCAAAAACCAAGCCATGAGGTCGAAGGAATTGTCCGTAGAGCTTTGAGACAGGATTGTGTCGAGGCACAGATCTGGGGAAGGATACCCAAAAATGTCTGCCACATTGAAGGCCCCCAGGAATAGAGTGACCTCCATCATTCTTAAATAGAAGAAGTTTGTAACCACCAAGACTCTTGCTAGAGCTGGCTGCCTGGCCAAACTGAGCAATCGGGGGAGAAAGACCTTCGAAAGGGAGGTGACCAAGAACCCCATGGTCACTCTGACAGAGCTCCAGAGTTCCTCTGTGGAGATGGAATAACCTTCCATAAAGACAACCATCACTGTAGCACTCTACTTATCAGGCCTTTATGGTAGAGTGGCTAGACAGAAGCCACTCTTCAGTAAAAGGCACATGATAACCCGCTTGGAGTTTGCCAAAAGAAACCTAAAGGACTCTCAGACATTGAGAAACAAGATTCTCTGTTCTGATGAAACCATGAGTGAACTCTTTGGCCTGAATAACAAGTGTCATGCCTGGAGGAAACCACTGCTCATCACCTGGCCAATACCATCTATATGGTGAAGCATGGTGGTTGCAGCATCATGCTGTGCGGATGTTTTCAGCTGCAGGGACTGGAAGACTAGTCAGGATCGAGGGAAAGATGGATGCAGCAAAGTACAGAGAGATCCTTGATGAAAACGTGCACCAGAGTGGTCAGGACATCAGACTGCGGCAAAGGTTCACCTTCCAACAGGACAACTACCCTAAACACACAGCCGAGACAACGCAGGAGTGGCCCAGCCAGAGCCCGATCGAACATCTCTGGAGAGACCTGAAAAAATCTGTGCTGTGACGCTCCCCATCCAACCTGATATTGTTTGAGTGGATCTGCAGAGAATATTAGGAGGAACTCCAAAAATACAGGTGTGCCAAGCTTGTAGTGTTATACCCAAGAAGACTCAAGGCTGTAATCGCTGCCAAAACATGCTTCAACAAAGTACTGAGTAAAGGGTCTGAATCATTATGTAATCAGTTTTTTTTTATACATTTGTAAATATATATACTTTACAAATTTATAAAATAAAAAGATAAAATATATATATATATATTTTTTACAAATGTATAAAAAAATATATATATATTTTTTTTGTACAAATGTATATATATTTATAAAATATATATATATATTTTTTTTATACATTTGTAAAAATAAATATATATATTTTTTTAAATGTATAAAAAAATATATTTTTCTTTTTACAAATGTTTTTTTATACATACATTTGTAAAAAAAATATATGTCAAAAAATATATACATTATATTTTTTTACATTTTTTTTATACATTTGTAAAAAAAAATATAAACTATATATTATATTTAAAAAAATATATATATATATATATAAAAACACAATCGATTTCAGAATAAGGCAGTAACGTAACAAAATGTGTGAAAAAGTGAAGGTGGCTGAATACTTTCTGAATGCACTGTATTTACCTCTGACTCAAGTATTCCTGCACTGTAACGGCTGTTGTTGGTGGAAGAAGGTAAGGACCAATGCGCAGCGTGGTAAGTGTTCATGATATTTATTATAACTCAGAACACTTAAGAATAAAACAACAAAGAGAACAAAATGAAACAGTTCTGTCTGGTGCAGACACAAAACAGAAAATAATCACCCACAACTCAAACGTGAAACCAGGCTACCTAAGTATGGTTCTCAATCAGGGACAACAATTGACAGCTGCCTCTGATTGAGAACCATACCAGGCCAAACACAGAAATCCCAAATTATAGAAAAAAGAACATAGACTGCTGCCCACCCCAACTCACACCCTGACCATACTACAACAAAGACAAAACAAAGAAACTAAGGTCAGAACGTGACATGCACATTGTAAATATGGTACTGATTGACCCTGTATATAGTATGCTTACTTACTTTCTCGTGTTCTTCTTATTTATATTTTTATTTCTCGTGTGTTGTTGTTCTACCTTTTCATTTTTACTGTTGCATTCTTATTGATTACTGCATTGTTAGGTTTAGAAAGTCATGTCACTGTACTTGTGCATATGACATTGAAACTTGAATAAAAATATTCCAAAACATGCATCCTGTTTGGGTATGGGTATGCTTGTCATCGGCAAGGACTAGGAAGTTGTTTTTTATACGTATAAAGAAACACAGGCCAAATCTTAGAGGAAAACCTTGTTTTTCCAACACCGGGAGAAAAATGTACCTTTCAGCAGGACAGTAACCTAAAACACAAGGCCAAATATACACTGGAGTTGCTAACCAAGACGACATTGAATGTTCCTAAGGGGCCTTGTTGCAGTTTTGACAAAAATCGTATGGAAAATATGGGACATGACTTGAAAATGGCTGCCTAGCAATGATCAACAACCAACTTGACAGAGCTTGAAGCATTTATAAAGAATGATGTGCAAATACTGTACAATACAGGTATGCAAAGCTCTTAGAGACTTATCCAGAACGACTCACAGCTGTAATCTCTGCCAGATGTGATTCCAACATGTATTGACTCAGGTGTGTGAATATACTTATTTAATTTTCAATCAATTTGAAAAAATGTCTATAAACAAACATGTTTTCACTTGTTCATGATGGGGTATTGTGTGTAGAAGGGCGATTATTTTTTTTTTAATCCAATTTGAATTCAGGCTGTAACACCACAAAATGTGGAATAAGTAGAGTGGTATGAACACTTTCTGAAGGCACTGTATATGACGAACGTGGATGTCCCTGAGCAAGCTAGCTGTCTATTGTTAGGGCTAGATGGCACACTATGTACTTCTTAATGTAATATCTCAAATAAATGTTAGTGACTGGCATAATGCTAGTAGTATAGGACTCCTGGGCAAGAGAGGGGGGAAAAACAATGGCTCTATTTACAGCTGTCGCTCTCCATTATGATAATGTTCTTCTGTTTCTAATAAATTCCCTTTCTCTATTTGACTGCAGTTCAGTCCGGGGGCTCATGCTCTGATAGTTACTTGCTTCATATGCAATTACAAGTCTTGCCTACTTTTAAACATCTTTTTTTTTTATTAAAGAGCGACTGCCTCTAAAAAACAACTTGTTTTGAAAATGGCCCATGTGGCATCAATATGAGCAATAAACATTATTCTTGTGTCAAAATGTTCTACAAAGTGTAAATAGGATCATTTGGGTCATAAAGACAGTCTCGTCCAAAACAGACATTTGCGAGAGGATGTTATGTCACGAAATGAAGGATATCGTAACCATTTTCCTTGGGTTGGGTTTATTTTAATCCTGCCCACGTGACAACCGCTGACAACACCCAAGTAATATTCCATTTGGAGAGCAGCTACACTCCACCCTATCTTAATGTCCATGGTCAATTTGGTTTGACATTTGATATCCCTATGGGGCAAGTTAGGAACCATCAGTAAATTACATAATGTACATGGGAGAATATGAAAAAATGTCAATAGCTCCACATTTCAATGACTTAAAAACCTCAACCAACTATACATTGTAGAAATTCATATGCAAATATTAAAATCATTTAATGAGACAACTAAAAGTTGTGCAACATGAATATATTGTCACATTTACATAGTGTAATTTACTGAAATTCCCTAACTATCCCCAGAGCTAGGATATCCAATGTCAAAACAATTTTGTCACAGTAGCTGAAAGAAGGGTGAGTGACTATAACTGTGCATTGTTTTGGCAGAGTGAATGTACAAACGCTTACCACGGTCAAACACACACAAGACACCCACAATAAACCACCCCTCCAAGACAACTCTTGTTTGGCATCAGCCATGGCCTCTGCATTTCTTAATGACTAAGCCAAAAAACCAGACCAAATCAGGAAGTTCAGCACCCCTGAAAGAACTCTATGTACTCAGCTATTGCAATATCTAATGATGATTGCATTTTATTTGTATAAGATCATGGTTATGTGAAGTGCCCATCAAGAAGTTATGTATGAGCACACACATTGTGTGGGTCTCCCTTAATCTCAAGCAGACAAGATTGGGTGTGGAATTAGTTTCATAAGAGTGACAAAAACTGCTGAATCAATATAAGGGTCATTCAAATTAAATTACTTTTCCAAAGCTCTTTCAAATAGATATTTGAGAAGGATACTGTATGTTCATATTCGCTGAATGTGTAAATGTGAGCAGCAGAACTGAAGAGGCTGAACTGTGTTGAACTTGTTTTTTCAAGGGCATTGATATTTGGGCTGAAACCATTGTTTGAAACACATTTTCCACAGAAAGGAGATTCTGGCATTTTATATGGTATTTTCAAAGGTATATACTTTATTTTCAGGTAAAATGTCAAGCGTGTATTCTCTACATAAATAACGACCACATGAATCAACAAACAGTACATGGCTATAATGGAAATGACGACGTTTCAGTGGGTGACATCAAAATGTACTTGGTCAAGGATAGATGCGGTAAAGGGGTCAAGGGAAATCGAACAAAACAATGGAATTGCGTTGGAAATGAGTGGGGGAAAGGGCAATGGGGGAAAGATCCCGAGTCGCCTCATTGCCCCCCAGCAAAATTAGTCTACATTTAGGCTATTGTTTAAATGTGTATTTCACACTATGTTGAAGTAAAAATGGGATTATAATGCTTGTATGGATGTCAACCCCTACACATGTTAATGTCATCGTCACCAATCAACTGCATTACAGCTAAAAAACAACTTTGACTACCATCAACGAACGGGAGTTATTATTTAGAAGTCTCTTCTTCTAAACCTGGAAATCGGACAGAAGTAAACACATTGTGGGCCTGTTTACAATACACAAATCATGACGGTTCTGACGAATATCCACTTTGTTCAATCAGATCTATTGAATGTGCTCCAATCTGGTCAATGGAACAGTCTGCGTTCCATTGACTCCTTTACCTCATCTATAGCGAGATGACCATGGTGCTCTTTTCATTTTTTAAAAGGAGGGTGCGTATACACTCGAAATAATGAACAAAGCCCTCAAAGTTGTGAAATATACCATGTTAAGGAACTCATTCAACTCTGCTTCTATATAAAGAACACAATAAGAAAAGTCAGAGGTAATCAGTACAGTCCTATGGGTATCAAGGGACAACACCAAACAAAATGTGATAAGAAAAAAATATTTAAATGAACTGAAATTGAATTGACCAAATAAAACATCAAAATGTATTAAATGTCTCATTAATTGGAACATAAAACAGGCCTGTCCATAAGACAACCAAGTGTCGAACATTTGAATTTAAAAAAACTGGATTAACATATTCTTCATTATGTTTGTGTTAGAGTGCTATGGTGAAAATGCATAGAAGGTGTACTTCGAGGAAACAATTTTGTGTCCTAAGCACAACGGGCCATGTACTTGTCAGGTTTCATAGGTACAACTGATTCATCCAACTGTGCTCTGCCTTGTAAGATTTTAAAAGAAATGTGACTCGCATTTTAAGCTTATAAACCCAGGTCTCTCTCTACTTTCTCTATTTTCTCTTTACTGTCTCTCTCTATATATTGTATACTCATTAGACTCATACAGCTCAAGGCCCTCTATGCTCTACAACCACAAAAGCCCACTTCCAACTAAACAAATGTATCTTTCTTTCATTATTAAATATTTGTTACACATTGCCAAAATTGACTGACAATATGCAAGTATATATATCATATATAGTATGACACCTTTTGGGCCAGGGGTATTCTTCAAATTGACATACACACACTGACATTGTGACACAAAGTGGGAAACTTTAATTAATTCATCCCACAAATATTAAGATGGATCAATGTATTAACATTGTCATTGAGACTTGGGTTGTTGGACAAAATAGACCATTTGCTCTGTTGATGACTCTTTGAGATCAACGGTGACCAAGCAGCACTACATCATAATGGACAACTCAATCTCTCTGTCTCCACTTCAAATGAGACTGGATCTCAGCAAGAGCTTGTTTTAATTAGCCCAGAATGGGCTCCACGTCAGTCAGAGATGAAGAAAATTTGAAAAACATGGATTTTTGGAGCATCTCTCACCATGAAGAAGGGTCAAAGACAAAAAGATGTAATCTGCAGCCGCAACGGGAACAATTAGGTTAATTCCTCTTTTGGAGTGTTTTCCTTCAAGGCACAGGAAAAAAAGAGGGAAAGGGGGTAAATGAAACAAAGGAGGACAATCTAGAAATCTTTTCTCTCTCGTTTTAGAGAAACGGCAGTTGACGTGATTATTGAAAAACATCAAGCCAATTGAAGTATGTGAGACTTGCAATCAAAAAAAGTCTAATATGCAGATAATTTGTCTAATTTTAACAGAGATCCTCTAGAAGATCTTGGAGAGCAACTTGATGTTGACTACATGTGGAACCACCCAGTTGAAAGCCAAGATTTCAACTCGGCTAGCAAACAACACCAACAAATCGCTCCCTATTTTTTGGAATGAAGGTCCCAGCATCCAAACGGTTTTGAACAGTCAATTCTGGCTTTGAAAATGTCTTACTTTTTTCGTCACACCCAATAAATTATATATCTGCAACAAAATTCAGTGCAACTTTACCTTAATAATAACATAGGATGCGTCTGAACACAGACAGGCCTACGACTCGCCAACCCACGCCACTACATTGCCTTTGATGACATCAGTGATCTCGCAGTTGAGCTTGTTGAGACGACCATCCAGGATGAAGATAGACTCTCTGGACGGGGTCATGAGATACTGTCCGAAAAGTCCACTGCCAGTCATCACGCGGTTCCTACTGCTCCACGGCCAATCGGAAGTCTTGGTGGCCTCCTTCAGGCTCTTGATCATCTTCACATTGCCTGTGCTCAGCTCGACGTACAGAGAGTCCGTTTGGCGTCCCGAAATACCAAAGATGTTGTACTGGTGAACCTCGGTGAACGACGACTGGAAGGCCACGTCAGACAGGTGGAGGTTGGTGTGGATGTCGAAGGGTTTGCCAATCTCCCCGCGCACCGTGATCTGCTGGATCCTCATCAGGCCATCGTGGTCGTCCACCGTGACCAGGTAGTGACTGTCCGGGGACACATACGGGGTGCCGGTGACGTCCCCGTTGGGTCCAATCACAGAGTCTGTCACACTGTCCACGATGAGCTGGGGTTGGGTGGCGCCTGTGGAATCAGGCCTGCAGTTGACAAAGTAGTAGCCGCCAAGGTGGGAGTAAGCCAGAGACTTGGGGATGCAGTTGTACTCGCGCAGGCTGATGTTCTTCACTGACGACGTGGTCTCCAGGTTGATCTTGTGGAGTGCCGGTTCATTTCTGTGGAGGACGATTCCAAATCTAGACAGAAAGAAGACATTTTGAATGTTAATATACTTGTTCACGTGTTTTTGTGGCAAACATAAAACAAATATACGCACTTTGGAGGGTCGACACAAAAAAAGCGTAAAAGTTATTTTATTTTATGCCTATTTATTAACGAATGAATGAATGAATTAATTAATTAATACCTACAGGCTTGAATTCATTTGCACATGCTTCCTGATTTCACATTAGATTAGAAATCATGCAAACTTCACCACGACTACAGTTACAGTACATTTACAACTGTGGAGAGTAGAATTACATTTATGCTTGTAAAGAGAAGTACTAGGTCTGTTATCCTCACGACTATTGAATAGGTGCACATTTTCCCCGCTTACGCTGTCATGAACATCTTAACAGTGACAGGGCCTGCCATTTTCACCACCTCTCCTATTATTATACTCTGAATGGACTAAATAGTTTTGACAGTGGGGTGTGAGAATCTCTTAGCTACAATATCTCAGTTCCTCAAAGAAAATGCCTTTAGATTGGTTTGAGAAGAAGAGCGGGGTGGATACGGTCTAGACATTTCACATCAGTGGCCATTTTCTTATCGACTCAGATTAGCAATCTCTGCATGCGGAGTTGAAATTGTCTGCCCTATGCTTCATAGTAATAGATTTCAATGTGCATATTAATCATTGAAAATACTATATTATACATTAAAAATTATATAGTGATAATGACACATTAGAATTATCTCTTAAAAGTCTGGAGGGAGAAAGTGTGGGGCTGACAAGGCTCAATTAAATCTGAATGCTGTCTGATTAATTCTGACATGCACTTCAATCTTGGTATCATCCATCTTCTTTTATGCAATTTTAAACGCCCCCGCTGTCTGTTCATGTGGACAGAAATTGTGTGATGGAGCACATTATCAGCACTGTGAAGTAAAGCATTGATCCAGAGATTGTATAGTCCATTTGGGAAGCTAGGGCTGGGGACTTCGTCATCAAATGGACTAATGGTTGACGTGAACTAGGTGCTGCATTGGGTTATAATGAGATAGGAGGGGATGCATGGTCCATTGCCATGGACTTGATCTTTTGATATAGAAATAACCTTTAAAAATGTACTTTGGGAATTTCTCAAACTTCCAACACAAAATCCTCAGGAATTCTTCCCAGTGAGCTTTTTATCCCACGACGAGCACTGTCGAATAAAAAATAAATCACACCCACGGGGAGCGAAGTGAATTCAAAGGTAACACATAAAAAAAAAATCGCTATAATTTGATCAATGAGAGAAAGAGAAGAAAGGAAAATACAGTTGCTGGTGGACTCCTGGTAGGGACAAAGGAGTACTGTGTCAGTGCAAGCAACTATGAATAGAATGAAGTGCCATGAGAACATATCATTAGTATAGTGTACATTGTAGGACATCCCTAGTCCCCATGATAAATGTCCTTACTCTCCACAAATGTGTTCATTAGGACAGATCAGTGAATTGAACACATCTACAGTTGTATAAAACAGAGTGCTTGATATATGAAGGTCAATATGACAATTTTTCCTTCAGCTTAATTTTATCTAAAAACAAGTAGTCCTAAAGTTTGGTTGGAAAAGTAATCAAGAAAAATGGACTTGTTTACTTTCTTTATGAGTAAAAGTGACATTTGGGCTGGCTTTGCTTGTAAACCCATATCATATATCAACACATTGAGCAAAATACAAATTGCCAGTTGTTTTTGTTGTTTTGTTATCAGCATGCCTCCCATGGGTACACTATGCAGATTTTTCCAAATACTGTGAAATTATGTGAAAAGTAACACTTGTGTGTTGAGTTATGAGTTGTATACTGTGTTGTACTTTTGATTGCATACTTTATAATAGTTTGCAATAGTTTTTTTGTTAATTGGAACTCCATTCATAAACAGAGGAAATTAAAGTTGTTGTCGTTAATGGGAGAGAACACCAAAAAACATGGCTACTAATCTTGTTGCTATTTCCATTAGGCTTACTGTACAATTAATATCAAATTGACAAAAAATAAGCCAGTGCAAGATGTATACCTGCTATAGAAGAATATCACAGAGTTTGCTTACTAGCAGAATGGAGTGAAGTTTAGTCAGTTATTTTAATGAATGTGATCCCCTAAAGATTCCCGGAGGCGACTCCGGGATGCTGGCCTTCTAGTCAGAGTTACTCTGTCCAGTGTCTGTGTTCTTTTGCCCATCTTAATCTTTTCTTTTTATTGGCCAGTCTGAGATATGGCTTTTTCTTTGCAACTCTGCCTAGAAGGCCAGCATCCCGGAGTCGCCTCTTCACTGTTGATGTTGAAACTGGTGTTTTGTGGGTAAAATGTAATGAAGCTGCCAGTTGGGGACTTGTGAGGCGTATGTTTCTCAAACTAGACACTCTAATGTACTTGTCCTCTTGCTCAGTTGTGCACTGGGGCCTACTACTCCTCTTTCTATTCTGGTTCGAGCCAGTTTGTGCTGTTCTGTGTAGGGAGTAGTACACAGCATTGTACGAGATCTTCAGTTTCTTGGCAATTTCTCGCATGGAAACGCCTTCATTTCTCAGAACAAGAATAGACTGATGAGTTTCAGAAGAAAGTGATTTGTTTCTGGTCATTTTGAGCCTGTAATCAAACCCACAAATGCTGATGCTCCAGATACTCAACTAGTCTAAATAAGGACAGTTTTATTGCTTCTTTAATTAGCACACAGATTTCAGCTGTGCTAACATAATTGCAAAAGTGTTTTCTCATGATCAATTAGCCTTTTAAAATGATAAACTTGGATTAGCTAACAAAACGTGCCATTGGAACACAGGAGTGATGGTTGCTGATAATGGGTCTCTCTCTGTACGGCTTTGTAGATATTCCCCCAAAAATCAGCCGTTTCCAGCTGCAATAGTCATTTACAACATTAACCATGTCTACAATGTATTTCTGATAAATTTCAGGTTATTTTAATGGACAAAAATATGCTTTTCTTTCAAAAACAAAGACATTTCTAAGTGACCCCAAACGTTTGAATAGTAGTGTATATACTAGGCAGTGTCAGAGTAAGACCCAAAAAATGGTCAAAAACTCCGGTCACACAAGTCATAGACTGTTCTCTCTGCTAACACACGGCAAGCGATACCGGAGCGCCAAGTCTAGGTCCAAAAGGCTCCTTAACAGCTTCTACTCCCAAGCCATAAGACTGCTGAACAATTAAACAAAAGGGCCACACAGACTATTTCAATTAACACCCCCCCTTTGTTTTTACACTGCTGCTACTCGCTGTTTATTATCTATGCATAGTCACTTTACCCCTACCTTCATGTACAAATGACCTCCGATACCCCCTGTATATAGCCTTGTTATTGTTCTTTTATTGTATTACATCACATTTTTTTAAACTTGAGTTTATTTAGTAAATATTTTCTTAACTCTATTTCTTGAACTGCATTGTTGGATAAGGGCTTTGTAACTAAGCATTTCACATTCAGGTCTACACCTGTTGTATTTGGCGCAGGTGACTTTTTCAAAATTTGATAAGCATGTAAAGAAATTATTATGCACTGCTTATGAATTGATTATGTAAGGGTTATGAATTTGCCATGTATGGGTTATGAATATGTCATGTATCGGTATGAATGTGTTATGTATGGGTTAATAATGTCCTTATTTCTAACCATCCTCCAATATGAAAATGTATGTATATTAAATAATGTATATTTAATAATGTATGTTAAATCATGTATATTTAATCATGCATATGAACACTGCAATGTATACCGACAGACTCTTACTGGCCATTGTCCATTCACAGACCTTAATGTAAAAACATGACATACAATACAGCCAACAAAACTTTCAACCCTGTTCGGCTCACCACCATGCCAAGTAGACACAACAGCACAAAAGATTGGAACGGAATTGAAGTCCAAGACCTCAATAATAGAGTCGGCAAAAACATTGACTAGAGACTCCATGTGCCCTAAGATCACAATCAAGGGGCTCTTGTAAACAGCGTTATCAGACGTTTCCAAGGGATAGGGTATTTAAAAAGGCCTTATGCACAACACCATATCCTTGGCATCAATTCACAACTCCCCAATGCCCCCAGATGGTTTTGCCTGGCAAATCTAAAAGCCTTCAAAGCCTTTGTATATTGTGATGTTTAGTGCCCTGGACTCCAGTTTTGTGCTATGAGGTACACTGACTGCATATTGGTTTGGGGGAGTTGTTGGGCACACCCACAATGGATCGATGTTGGCTGAGGCTAATGGAGTTATTTAGCATGAAAAGCTATCAGTAGGTGTGCTCGATTGAGTTTAATCTGTCCAAAGTGGGCAGGGTTTGTTTTCCATTGGACCTAAAGGGTGAGAGTCCGCCTACCCATTGGGAAGTTCAATCTTGTTCAATCTAGTGCACATAGGGCAATGTGTACATGTGTTATGTGTGTGTGTGCATATGTGAATGTGTGTGGGTTTGGTGTGAGAGTGTCAGTGTAGTGTGTTTGAGTGAGTGTTTGTATACAGTGACCTCCAAAAGTATTGGGACAGTGACACAGTATTGGCTTGAAATGATACAATGACTATGAGGTTAAAGTGCAGACTTTAATTTGTCAGCTTTAATTTGATTCAGCTTTAATTTGAGTCAGCTTTAATTTGAGTCAGCTTTAATTTGAGGGTATTTTTTATCAACAGCTGGTGAACCAACTAGAAATTACAACACCTTTTCCAGTCCCCCCATTTTAGGGGACCCAAATTATTGGGACAAATTCACTTACAGTACCAGTCAAAAGTTTGAACACACCTACTATTTCAGGGTCTTTCTTTATGTTTACTATTTTCTACATTGTAGAATAATAGTGAAGACATCAAAACTATGAAATAACACAAATGGAATCATGTAGTAACCAAACCATTTTTATATTTGAGATTCTTCAAAGTATCCACCCTTTGCCTTGATGACAGTATTGCACACTCTTAGCATTCTCTCAACCAGCTTCATGAGGTAGTCACCTGGAATGCACTTCAATTAACAGGTGTGCCTTGTTAAAAGTTCATTTGTGGAATTTCTTTCCTTCTTAATGCATTGTAGCCAATCAGTTGTTGTGACAAGGTAGAAGTTGTATACAGAAGATAGCCCTATTTGGTCAACTTCCAAGGCAATATTATGGTAATAACAGCTCAAATAAGCAAAGAGAAACGACAGTCCATCATTACTTTAAGACATGAAGGTCAGTCAATCCGGAAAATGTCAAGAACTTTGAATGTTTCTTCAAGTGCAGTCGCAAAAACCATCAAGCTCTATGATGAAACTGGCTCTCATGAGGACTGCGACAGGAAAGGAAGACCCAGAGTTACGTCTGCTGCAGAGGATAAGTTCATTAGAGTTACCAGCCTCAGAAATTGCAGATCAAATAAATGCTTCACAGAGTTCAAGTAACAGACATCTCAACATCAACTTTTCAGAGGATTCTGTGTGAATCAGGCCTTCATGGTCGAATTGCTGCATAGAAACCATGACTGAAAGACACGAATAAGAAGAAGAGACTTGCTTGGGCCAAGAAACAAGAGCAATGGACATTAGACCGGTGGGAATCTGTTCTTTGGTTTGATGAGTACAAATTTGACTATACTGTATGTCTGAAAGTAGTCAAAAGTTTAAGATTCGGTCCCATATTCCTAGCACGCAATGACTACATCAAGCTTGTGACTCTACAAACTTGTTGGATGCATTTACTGTTTGTTATGGTTGTGTTTCAGATTATTTTGTGACCAATAGAAACTAATGATAAATAATATATTGTGTCATGTTTTGTAACTTCTTTTTTGTAAACAAGAATATAATATGTTTCTAAACATTTCTACATCCATGTGCATGCTACCATGATTATGGATAGTGCTGAATGAATCGTGGATAATAATGAGTGAGAAAGTTACAGATGCACAAATATCATACCCCCAAAACATGCTAACCTCTCACCATTACAATAACAGGGGAGGTTAGCATTCACTAATGTGTGCTAGTTGTGAATTCCATACTGTAACTAGCTAGATCACTTGGCGTGTGCTGCACAACAGTGATTGACTCACAAGACTCTGGTCTCTCTTCGTTGTGTGCTTGTAAACAAATGTGACTGGGGACTAGCGCTAAGCTTCATAATGAAAAATGATGTGATTGGTGACATGAAGAACCCGATCTGCAGGTATTTACTTAAAAAGTAGCTACAAATATTCACATTTATATAAAAATATTTTAAAAAACGTAAAATAAATAGTTCAACAGTAATGACGCTATTGAAGAACCATCCAATGGATATTTCCGAATACCCCGGTATACGGTACATAAGGTAAACACCCCAAGCCTAGTTAATTCTGCATTTCACGTTAAAGGAGAGATCAAGGGAGTTCACTAAGTGAAACTTTTGCTTGTGGAGACACCAGAGCTTTCACAAAAAATAAATACAAGCGTTTTAATCTAGCAAGTACTCGGGTTAGTCATTATTTCTTATTAGCATGGCGTCATGAATGAGCAAGAACTAGCTAATACTGGGGCGTAAAAGGATCAACATAGTTAGGGATGTATCCAAACCGAAATATGTAATGGGCAATTACACCGTAACAGAGTGATGCTGAGACTCAGATTTATCACTTTACAATTTATGCCAATGAAAAACAAATGATTACAAAGTTAAACAAATCAACTCTATGCATAAGGATACACATTTATTTGAGGAACAGTGCAAATGCAAATTTTGCTAACAGATTGATGGCACCAACAGCACAAACCATCTTTCTGTTACCAAACTTTGCATCTGAACTGTTCTTCAAGAATGGTTTACTTTGCAATCATTGGTTTTTGTTTGACATACATTTGAAAGTGAAAAATCTGAGTCTCAGCATTACGCTGTTACTGTGGAATTTCCTTTACGCACACATATTAGGCCACGTACTTTAATGTCTGGACTGTAATAATCCACCTCTGAGATACATCAAAAATATACAGCTGGGATCAAAATTAGGTTTAATAAAACACGTATTTTTGTTTCTTTTCAGAAACTTCTACATCTAAGAGACCATGGTGTTTGGCTTTCTAAACATACAGTTGAAGTCGAAAGTTTACACACACTTAGGTTGGAGTCATTAAAACTAGTTTTTCAACCACTCCACAAATTTCTTGTTAACAAACTATAGCTTTAGCAAGTCGGTTAGTACATCTAATTTGTGGATGACACAAGTAATTTTTCAAACAATTGTTTTCAGACAGATTATTTCACTTATCATACACTGTATTACAATTCCAGTGAGTCAGAAGTTTACATACACTAAGTTGGCTGTGCCTTTAAACAGCTTGGAAAATTCCATAAAATTATGTCATGGCTTTAGAAGCTTCTGATAGGCTAATTGACATCATTTGAGTCAATTGGAGGTGTACCTGTGGATGTATTTCAAGGCCTACCTTCAAACTCAGTGCCTCTTTGCTTAACATTATGTGGAAATCAAAATAAATCAGCCAAGACCTCTGGAAAAACAATTGTAGACCTCCAAGTCTGGTTCATCCTTGGGAGCATTTTCCAAATGCCTGAAGGTGCCACATTCATCTGTACAAACAAGTACGCAAGTATAAACACCATGGGACCATGCAGCCGTCATACCGCTCAGGAAGGAGACGTGTTCTGTTTCCTAGAGATGAACATACTTTGTTGCGAAAAGTGCAAATCAATCTCAGAACAACAGCAAAGGACCTTGTGATGATGCTGGAGGAAACAGGTATAAAAGTATCTATATCCACAGTAAAACGAGTCCTATATCGATATAACCTGAACTCAGCAAGGAAGAAGCCGCTGCTCCAAAACCGCTATATAAAAGTCAGAATACGGTTTGCAACTGCACATGGGGACAAAGATCATACTTTTTGGAGAAATGTCTTCTGGTCTGATGAAACAAAAATTTAACTGTTTGGCCATAATGACCATCGTTATCTTTGGAGGAAAAAGGGGGATGCTTGCAAGCCGAAGAACACCATCCCAACCCGCGAAGCACGGGGGTGGCAGCATCATGTTGTGGGGGTGCTTTGCTGCAGGAGGGACTGGTGCACTTCACAAAATAGATGGAATCATGAGGGGGTAAAATTATTTGGATATATTGAAGCAACATCTCAAGACATCAGTTAAAGCGTGGTCGCAAATGGGTCTTCCAAATGGCCAATGACCCCAAGCATACTTCCAAAGTTGTGGCACAATGGCTTAAAGACAACAAAGTCAAGGTATTGGAGTGGCCATCACAAAGCCCTGACCTCAATTCAATAGAACATTTGTGGGCAGAAAAGAAAAAGTATGTTTGAGCAAGGAGGCCTACAAACCTGACTCAGTTACACCAGCTCTGTCAGGAGGAATGGGTCAAAATGCACCCAACTTATTTTGGGAAGTTAGTGGAAGGCTACCCGAAATGTTTGGCCCAAGTTAACCAGTTGGATTTAATTTTGGGATGAAAAACGTTCCCGTTTTAAACAAGATATTTTGTCACAAAAAGATGCTCAACTATGCATATAATTGACAGATTTGGAAAGAAGACACTCTGACGTTTCCAAAACGGCAAAGATATTGTCTGTGAGTGCCACAGAACTGATGTTACAGGCGAAACCCAGATAAAAATCCAACCAGGAAGTGCCACATTTTTTAAAACCGCCTCATGCCAATGACTCCTTATATGGCTGTGAATGAGCTACGAATGAGCTTACATTTTCCACGTTTTCCCCAAGGTGTCTACAGCATTGTGACGTCTTTTTAGGCATTTCCCTTGAAGAATGGCTGTAAGGGACCATATATGGCATGTGGTCACATGGTGTCTCCCGCAGAAAACCTTGCGTAAAATACTGAGGTAGCCATTTTTTCAATTGCTTCTTATGAGAAACCAACTGCCTCGACGGATATATTATCGAATATATTTGTTAAAAACACCTTGAGGATGGATCCTAAACAACGTTTGCCGTGTTTCTGTCGATATTATGTAGCTAATTTTGAAAAAAGTTTGCCGTTATAGTTGTAGCATTTTTCGGTCGATTTCTCAGCCAAGCATGGTGAAGAAACGGGAGCTTTTTCGCCAACAAAAATAATCTTTTTGGAAAAAAGGAACATTTGCTATCTAACTGGGAGTCTCCTGAGTGAAAGCATCCAAAGTTCTTCAAAGGTAAATGATTTAATTTGGTTGCTTTTCTTATTTTTGTGAAAATGTTGCCTGCTGCCAGCAGAGCCTAGCATAGCATTATGCCATGATAAACTTACACAAATGCTTGTCTAGCGTTGGCTGGAACGCATATTTTGAAAATCTGAGATGACAGTGTTGTTAACAAAAGGCTAAGCTTGTGTTTGAATATATTTATTTCAATTCATTTGCAATTTTCATGAATAGGAAAAGTTTCTAGGGGTATTTATGTCCGTTGCGTTATGCTAATGCATTTGAGGCTATGATTACGCTCACGGATACGGGTTTGCTCGCTGCAACAATGTAAAGGCAATGCTACCAAATACTAATTGAGTATCTAAACTTCTGACCGACTGGGAATGTGATGAAAGAAATAACATCTGAAATAAATAATTCTCTCTACTATTATTCTGACATTTCACATTCTCAAAATAAAGTGGTGATCCTAACTGACCTAAGACAGGACATTTTTACGAGGATTAAATGTCAGGAATTGTGAAAAACTGAGTTGAAATGTATTTGGCTAAGGTGTATGTAAACTTCCGACTTCAACTGTAAATTCTGATTACTTTTCTGTGTTTTTTAGCAACCCTTTCAGGCAGATCTTGGTGGACCTAATTACAACTAGGGCTAGCGAATGCAACTCGCCGGGAGACTGTTAACATTCTTAAATCCCGGAGACCTCCTGCTTGGCACTTGGCTTCCTCCACCTCTCCAACTTGGTAATGTGCCAGCCTTCTGTATCAAGTTAAGCTTCAGAGTCTCGGTGAGTGTCCGTCAAAAGCGCATGGTCCAAATCAATCTGCTCTGCATATGTCGACTCTTTGTTGCTGACAAGTGGTGGTTCAGTGAACGCGCCCCACCCGCTTTCCTGAAGGCGGGGGTGGGGAGGGGGGGGGTGATGCTCGGGAGTTAAATGACTGTCTTTAGATTCACTCTCAAACACCGACACTCTCACACACACACACCCACACACACATGCACACACACTGACTCTCTCACACACACCGACACTGACATACCTGATGTGATTAATGATGAGGCTAGAGGCAGGAATGAAGAAATCATCCACCCTATCAAAGTGTCTGCCGACTGGCTGGGTGTGGACGGTATGGTGGGACACACTCCCGCTGGCCTGATTGATCACCTAGCACCAAACCAGGAGAGAGGGAGGGGAGGAGAACGGAGGAGGAGAGGGGGGAGATATTTAACATGAGCCACATGAATTATTCACTGTGTTTGCCTCCTGTATCCCCTCTGACACAAACTCACACTGCTAGGAGAGGCCCTGTGTGTGTGTGTGTGTGTGTGTGTGTGTGTGTGTGTGTGTGTGTGTGTGTGTGTGTGTGTGTGTGTGTGTGTGTGTGTGTGTTTGTGTGTTTGTGTGTGTGTGCACGCGCCCACAGGCAGGGTAGTCTTAATTATGCCTCAATGCACTAGAGAGACTGGCACCTCCTAACAACCCAGCAGCAGTGCTGGCTAATAACTTGTATCGAGCTGCAAACAGAAAATGCCACCTGGAACTGTGCCATCTGGGAAAGGGTTGTTGACAAAACTTGGATTGACAGTTGAGAATGTGTACCAATGGAAGAATAGTAATTATTAGAAGGCACATCAATTGTAAGGCACATCACAATGATTTGACACCCTCTCATAACATATATATATATATATATGTATTGTCAATAAACAGTGAGTTACACTAAACATTATAGTATTTGACATAAATAGGCTTACTTTAGTATCAAGAAAGTATCAAAACCAACACAATGTATTGTATTTTGGTGTGATATCAAACAGTTACCTGCAGAGTGGGGAAGTTCCTCTCCATGTCTCCCCAGCTGAGGACCCACACCTGGTCGTGGGATTTGTCATAGTGCAGCTTCACTGGGTAAGGGTCGGTGCTCACCGTCTGAAAGCACACACAAGAATAAACCTCATATAACACAGCTCTTCATCAGTCTCATCACGCTTTAGATTTCCTGGCGTGCCAGGTGGACTTTTGGGAGTTTTGCATTGGTTTCATTACGCCAGGCGAGCTCAATCAAGCACAGCTTGGTACAAGCACAACTATTTGAAGCCATGACTGCACTTAAGAGCAACTCAGGAAAATTCAACACCGTTTTTGAACAGATATACATTTGACGGTCAGCACAGCCCATATCAAAACTTTCCTCACTTGCTAATGCATTGGATTTGACAGGAAGAATCCAGTTTTCCTTTTTAACAAGATAGAAGGGAGGCTCGCCTTTTTTATGTATGAGATGTTTGGAGGTGTAGCAGCATTTCAAATCGAGCGGTAACAGTGGCAATTGCTCTACAACAACAAAGAAATTGCTTTCAATCCGTATAAATTCCTTGACACCTGGCTATGATGTGTTCCAGTCGGCTCCGGCGGATGAGACATGTCTGTGACAGCTGAGTGGCTCCCATGCATTACGTCCACTCGGGTACAGATTGACAGTAGCCAACACACGATGAGAACAGAGAGAAAAACAACACAACGCTAGTTTGGTCCAAAAAGCTATAATTGTCATTCTTTCTAGGAAATTAGAGCAGACACCAAAACAATCTCAATGGTATTTTTGTCCTTCCCGTAATGTCAAGTTTAGTCTACTATGAAATCATAATGGCGCATTTTAACTGGCTGCTTCATGGTAAAGTGTATGGTATTACAGTGAGAGTAAACACGTCGTGACAGGATTTATCATACGAGGAGATATGAGAGAGATGTGTTGAGTCCTAGCTAATCTCTGAGGGTGTAGTCATCAGAGGGAACAGGTGTGCACACAATGTTGTTGTTCTCTTCCCCTCCTGCCTCTGGAGGAGTGTTCCTGCATCCATAGTCACTTGTACCTACTCTGTGTCTGTGATAGTGGCTATGCTATGAGTTACACAGAATAAATCAAGTATGCTGATTTTTGTTATTGAAATAAGTACTTTATAACTTTATAAAGCTTATGTATAATGCATACAATACAGTGGTACCAACTATGTAGGACATTTCTCACCACACTATTCAAAGATACACGTATCCAGTCAATTTAAAGCTACACATAGTAAGTTAATTTAAAGCCACACATAGTAAGTTAATTTAAAGCTACACCTAGCCAGTCAATTTAAAGTACAACTACATTTTTGGAGACAATATCATTTTTCTTTCCTTGGTAGAGCTGAGGGACGATCAGGTGGCTAATTAGCATTAGCTCATCTAAAGTAATGAAACCAAACCTCCACGTGACCCAATAATGAGCCTGAGACGGTCGCAACAACCTGACTACCGGTGGGCCCTGGGGAGTTTTTTGCAGCAGAAATTGGGCACTTCCTGGTCCCCTTGCAGAGTCATTTTACTCTGAGACACACACACCTTTTTAAGCCGGAACGTACACAACCTGCTTAAGGCACCCTCCTACTGTAAGAACATTGGATCCTTTCCGTTCATCATAACCATTCCCATGCAATGATAGGCTGACATTTTTTTTGGGGGGGGGGGTCATGGTCAGCAATGATGTAGAGGTAAAATAATAGGTGGGTAAACGTTAATTGCCGTTTACAGTGAATAAAATAACACTCCCTATATTTTCAATGCATTTTTCCACAATAGGTGTGTAAACACTTATGCTAGATAAAAAAGTTGTGTCAACATCCTTTATGTGCATTTACCCTCCACTACACCACTCATGGTCAGGTTATATACACTAGTTGTAAAAGGATGTAAAAGATGTACATTTTTTGATCCTTTATTTAAATAGGCAAGTCAGTTAAGAACAAATTCTTATTTACAATGGCAGCCTACTGGGGAACAGTGGGTTAACTGCCTTGTTCAGGGGCAGAATGACAGGGATACTGGCCCAACGCCCTGACCAATAGGCTACCTGCCGCCCCATGTAACACAATCAATTGTACCTATCTGAGCACTGGCACCAGCTTGCACTGGTTTAAGATTTTTTTTTAAAGGCACACATCTTTTGGTCGGGTTACGGAAAGGACATTCAAACAATGAAACCCAAATATTTATCACAAAAAAATAACTGAGTTCCTAAATGAAGGACAGTGCATTTGTATCAAGATGAATTCAGACTCAACTGAAGCTTTGTGAAAAAGGTTGTGTCCTTCCATAGCTAACTTTTGGGCTACATTTTGTCAGTTATTTATTTTATGTACCTTTATTTAACCAGGCAAGTCAGTTAAGAACACATTCTTATTTTCAATGACGGCCTGGGAACAGTTCAGGGGCAGAACGACAGATTTGTACCTTGTCAGCTCGGGGGTTTGAACTCGCAACCTTCCGGTTACTAGTCCAACGCTCTAACAACTAGGCTACGCTGCCGCCCCCTCTCTGAAACATCAACTTCGTAATTTATTCAATGATGTTTGGAAACAATATTAAAAACAACAGAAAAACACATTTGCATTGAAAGTGTGAAACAAATATTCAAGGTCCTTTTGACTCAAGGCTTCCTCTATGAATGCTTTGAATGCCATGGAAATGGACACATTGGAGTGAGGAGAATGGGCACAGATATGAAAAAGGCACAATAACACATTTTTATAACAATACAACATTACAGCCATTGCTTTGTAGCCAATTGTCTGCCATCTAAGGGACTTCCTAATATGGATGCCATACTTTTGGTTTGTGTTTACTCCATAACACTCCACAGCAGAACCTGTCCAAAGATGAAGGTAATGTTGATTATTACATTTTTTGGGGCCCGAAATTACCTGGACAGCCTTCTGAGCTGTAATGTCGACGACAAGCACCCTGGCCAAGGTTGGCTGTGTAACATAAATAAATGTGTCCTTCACGTTGACTGCCGATGACCACACACACTTCTGCTCGGCCTCCCCCGCTGACTTGGGGCAAACCTCAGCCTGAAAATAAAACAACCACACAACCACACACAGTTAATACTGTACATATATAGTGCAACATTGATAAAGATGACAAGTTATCTTTATCTTCTTTCTTCCCCCTGAAGCTAGGACAACAGAGTGCTGGATAAGAGCGTCTGCTAAGTTACTAAAATGTTAATTATTTTATCAGCCATCCCCAAGTCCAAGCCTCTCTTATCACAACAGCAATACACACACATACACACAGATTGCTGTGTTCTGGTATGTTATGCAAGAACCAACATCTCCCATCTCCCTACCGCCTGTGTGCAAGCCACCACAGTCCCTATATCCACCCCCCTCAACCTGGCTAAATTTGGCATGCTGTACACGTGTGGACTGAGCTGTGCAGGCTCTGTCCTTCTATCCTCTGCTCTGTCCCTGTGTCCCCTCCCGTGGCCTGTGAGCCCAGCTCAGCCCCAGTGTCTGTTCTCTGTTCTGGGATGTGGGAGGATTTGTTTGGGGCATCATGGCCCGGTTTGGGCCACGCAGTCGCATCCTACTGTCACAGAGGGGGGTTTCTCTGACAGGTGTCACACATCGCCACGGGCCCAATCCCCTCAGTAAACCCAAGATTTGACATCCAGCAGAGAGTGTGAATGGCGGAGTGTGTGTATGTGTGTGGCCGTTGGTTTGTGTGTGGGTACTACTGGGCAGAGAGGATGACTTTCAGAGCGAGGTGAAGATGGTGTCCTGTTGATTTGCCAATATACCATTCCAATACTACACACATCAAATCAAATTGTATTTGTCACATACACATGGTTAGCAGATTTGAATGTGGGTGTAGTCAAAACAACTACCAAATACACACAAATCAAAAGGGGTGAATGAGAATATGTACATGTAAGTATATGGATGAGCGATGGCCGAGCGACATAGGCAAGGTGCAATAGATGGTATAAAATACAGTATATACATGTGATATGAGTAATGTAAGATGTGTAAACATTTTTAAAGTAGCATTACTTAGAGAGCATTGTATAAAGTGACTAGTGATCCATTTATTAGAGTGGCCAGTGATTGGGTCTCAATGTAGGCAGCAGCATCTCTGAGTTAGTGATTACTGTTTAGCAGTCTGATGGCCTTGAGATAGAAGCTGTTTTTCAGTCTCTCGGTCCCAGCTTTTATGCACCTGTACTGACCTCGTCTTCTGGATGGTAGCGGTGTCAACAGGCACTGGCTCAGGTGGTTGATGTCCTTGATGATCTTTTTGGCCTTCCTGTGACATAGGGTGCTGTAGGTGTCATGGAGGGCAGGTGGTTTGTCCCCGGTGATGCATTTGTGCAGACCGCACCACCTTCTGGAGAGCCTTGCGGTTGAGGCCGGTGCAGTTGCCGTACCAGGCTATGATACAGCCCGATGCTCTCGATTGTGCATCTGTAAAAGTTTGTCAGGGTTTTGGGTGACAAGCCAAATTTCTTCAGCCTCCTGAGGTTGAAGAGGCGCTTTTGCACCTTCTTCACTAATACTGTCTGTGTGGGTGGACCATTTCAGTTTGTCTGTGATGTGTATGCCGAGGAACTTAAAACTTTCCACCTTCTCCACTGCTGTCCCTTCGATGTGGATAGGGGGTGCTCCCTTCTGCTTTTTCTTGAAGTCCACGATCATCTCCTTTGTTTTGTTGATGTTCAGTGAGAGGTTATTTTCCTGCACTCACCTCCTCCCTGTTGGCTATCTCGTTGTTGTTGGTAATCAAGCCCACTACTGTTGTGTCGTCTGCTAGCTTGATGATTGAGTTGGAGGCGTGCATGGCTACGCAGTCGTTGGTGAACAGGGAGTACAGGAGGGGGCTGAGCATGCACCCTTGTGGGGCCCCAATGTTGAGGGTCAGCGAAGTGGAGATGTTGTTTCTTACTTTCCCCACATGGGGGCGGCCCATCAGAAAATCCAGGACCCAATTACACAGGGCGGGGTTGAGACCCAGGGCCTCCAGCTTGATGATGAGCTTGGAGGGTACTATGGTATTCAATGCTGAGCTGTAGTCAATGAACAGCATTCTTACATAGGTAGTCCTTACATAGGTATTGTCCAGATGGGATAGGGCAGTGTGTAGTGTGATGATGATTGCGTCGTTGGTGGACCTGTTGGGACGGTATGCAAACTGAAGCGGTCTAGGGTAGCCGTTAAGGTGGAGGGGATATGATCCTTGACTACAGTGCCTTGCAAAAGTATTCATCCCCTTATCGTTTTCTTCCCATTTGCTATGAAGCCCCTAAATAAGATCTGGTGCAACCAAATACCTTCAGAAGTCACATAATTAGTTAACTAAAGTGTGCAATCTAAGTGTCACATGATCTGTCACGTGATCTCAGTATATATACACCTGTTCTGAAAGGCCCCAGAGTCTGCAACACCACTAAGTAAGGGGCACCACCAAGCAAGTGGCACCATGAAGACCAAGGAGGTCTCCAAACAGGTCAGAGACAGAGCTTTGGAGAAGAACAGATCAGGGTTGGGTTATAAAAAAATATCTGAAACTTTGAACATCCCACAGAGCACCATTAAATCCATTATTAAAAAATGGAAAGAATATGGCACTACAACAAACCTGCCAAGATAGGGCCGCCCACCAAAACACACAGACCAGGCAAGGGAGGGATTTAATCAGAGAGGCAACAAAGAGACCAAAGATAACCCAGAAGGAGCTGCAAAGTAACTGTGCATAGGACCACTTTATGCTGTACACTCCACAGAGCTGGGCTTTACGGAAGAGTGTCCAGAAAAAAAGCCATCGCTTAAAGAAAAAAATAAGCAAACACGTTTGGTGTTCGCCAAAAGGCATGTGGGAGACTCCCCAAACATACAGAAGAAGGTACTCTGGTCAGCCTATTGGCCATCAAGGAAAACACTATGTCTGGCGAAAACTCAACACCTCCCATCACCCCGAGAACAACATCCCCACAGTGAACCATGATGGTGGCAGCATCATGCTTTGGGGATTTTTTCATCGGCAGGGACTGGCAAACTGGTCAGAATTGAAGAAATTATGTATGGCACTAAATACAGGGACATTCTTGATGGAAACCTGTTTCAGTCTTCCAGAGATTTGAAACTGGGATGGAGTTTCACCTTCCTGCAGGACAATGACCCTAAGCATACTGCTAAAGCAACACTCAAGTGGATTAATTAAGGGGAAACATTTACATGTCTTGGAATGGCCTAGTCAAAGCCCAGACCTCAATCCAATTGAGAATCTCTGGTATGACTTAAAGATTACTGTACACCAGCAGAACCCATCCAACTTGACGATGCTGGAGCAGTTTTGCCTTGAAGAATGGGCAACAATCCCAGTGGCTAGATGTGTCAAGTTTATAGAGACATACCCCAAGAGACTTGCAGCTGTAATTGGTGCAAAAGGTGGCTCTACAAAGTACTGACTTTGGGAGGATGAATAGTTACTGTATGCACGCTCAAGTTTCCGGTTTTGTTGTCTTATTTCTTGTTTGTTTCACAACAAAAAAAATATTTTGCATCTTCAAAGTTGTAGGCATGTTGTGTAAATCAAATCTATTTTAATTCCAGGTTGTAAGGCAACAAAATAGGAAAAATGCCAAGGGGGGTGAATACTTTCGCAAGCCACTGTAGTCTCTCAAAGCACTTCATGATGACAGAAGTTAGTGCTACGGGGTGGTAGTCATTTAGCTCAGCCTTCTTGGGTACAGGAACAATGGTAGAAATCTTGAAGCATGTGGGGACAACAGACTGGGATAGGGAGTGATTGAACATGTCCGTAAACACACCAGCCAGCTGGTCTGCGCATGCTTTGAGGATGCAGCTAGGGATGCCGTCTGGACCAGTAGCCTTGCGAGGGTTAACACGTTTAAATGTTTTACTCACGTCAGCCACGGAGACCTAAGATCTACATACAGTAGGTCTTAGCTCGAGTGCTTATGTTCACGTGGGTGCTCATGTTTATGTAATCAGATGTGCCAAATACAACAAGTGTAGACCTTACCATGAAATGCTTACTTACAAGCCCTTAACCAAAAGTGCAGTTCAAGAAGAGTTAAGAAAATATTTACCAAATAAACTGAAGTAAAAAATAATAAAAAGTAACACAATAAAATAACAATAACGAGGCTATATACAGGGGGTACCAAGTCAACATGCAAGTCAACATAACATGTACAGGTTAGTCTAAGTAATTTGTACATGTAGGTAGGGGTGAAGTGACTATGCATAGACAAACAGCGAGTAGCAGCAGTGTACAAAACAAATGGGAGGGGGTGTCAATGTAAATAGTCTGATGGCCTCTTCATCAGCAGTCTTATGACTTGGGGGTAGAAGCTGTTAAGGAGCCTTTTGGTCCTAGACTTGGTGCTCTGGTATCGCTTGCCATGCGGTAGCAGAGAAAACAGTCTGCCTTTGGTGACTGGAGTCTCTGACAATTTTTGGGGCTTTCCTCTGACTCCGCATATTATATAGGTCCTGGATGGCAGGAAGCTTGGCCCCAGTGATGTACTGGGCTGTACGCACTACCCTCTGTAGCGGTCAGATGCCGAGCAGTTGCCATACCAGGCGGTGATGCAACTGATCAGGATGCTAACGATGGTGCAGCTGTAGAACTTTTTGAGGATCTAGGGACCCATGCAAAATCTTTTCAGTCTCCTGAGGGGGAAAAGATGTTGTTGTGCCCTCTTCATGACTGTCTTGGTGTGTTGGGACCATGATAGTTCGTTAGTGATGTGGAAGCCAAGGAACTTGAAACTCTCGACCCGCTCCACTACAGCCCTTGTAGTCCACTATCAGCTCCTTTGTCTTGCTCACATTTAGGGAGAGACTGTTGTCCTGGCACCACACTGCCAGGTCTATGACCTCCTTCCTAAAGGCTGTCTCATTGTTGTCGGTGATCAGGCCTACCACTGTTGTGTCGTCAGCAAACTTTTTAAAATAAAAAAATAAGACGAAAATGTAACCTTTATTCAGTTAAGAACTGACTTGCCTAGTTAAATGATGAGTTTGTGGGCACTATGGTGTTGAATACTGAGCTGTAGTCAATGAACAGCATTCTCACATAGGTGTTCCTTTGTCCAGGTGGGAAAGGGCAGTGGGGAGTGCGATTGAGATTGCGTTGTCTGTGGATCTGTTGGGGCGGTATGCGAATTGGAGCGGGTCTGGGGTATCTGCTGTTGATATGAGCCATGACCAGCCTTTCAAAGTACCTCATTGCTACCGACGTGAGTGCTATGGGGTGGTAATCATTTAAGCAGGTTACCTCGACTCCCTTGAGCACAGGGACTATGGCGGTCTGCCTGAAACATGTAGGTATTACAGACTTGGTCAGGGAGAGGTTGAAAATGTCAGTGAAGAGTAGAAGTCCTGGTAATCCATCTGGCCCCGCTGCTTTGTGAATGTTGACCTGTTTAAAGGTCTTGCTCACATCGGCTACGAAGAGTGTTATCACACAGTCGTCCAGTCATAACTGTTAGACCATTTACTTTCAATCACAGACTTGGCAGTCAACAAGATAAATGAAGATACATTTTCATGGACATGTTTGTGATCAAAACTATTAAAACCTCTGGGATTTAATCAGATTTCTAATTTCTGCCTCTATCAAATCAGAATCCATCTGGAGACTGAATACCTTAGAGACTACCTCAGAGACTCTGCCTCAGAGACTCTACCTCTACCCTCCTGTAGACAACACTGCAGTATGTCGCAACTGAGCATGTGTGAAACCCTAGGCAGCTAAGCAGAAAAAAACATGTCAGTTTCAACCAACATTGTCCTTAGATCAAATGAAAAGATTTAGAAGTATAGAAAACATAATGTGAAGCTTGTTGGGCGAGCAAGCTGCCTGGGGACAATTTGTGCTCTGTAGATCATATTTGATTTTGTAGTACAAGTAAGACTAATCCTTAGCCTTGGACACAACAAACACAAACCTTCAACCTAAAAAACCATGTTCTGTAGCCTCCCTTGCTTCCTGCATCAGGAAATATGTCCGCCTCCCTACTCACTGTACTAGGAATTCCTCACAGCATTGCATCCCCTCTTCATCTGCCACGTGTATCACAGTAAGACGGCCATATACTACTTAAGAATAATTAATTGTTGGGTCGTTACCATGAACGATCAGTCAATGCTCATCTACACTAGGGATCCAGAATGAACTTAAGCCTCTGAGCTAATGTACTCACACAACATTCCCTGTAGACAGTGCATGTGCTGCTGCCATAGAGTTCACTGTGATTGATATTCTAATACAGACACAGTCTCTCAGAGGAGCCCGGGCCTGATCGTTGTACATTCATAGCGCACCTTCGCACATAACAGCTGTCCAATCGATGAAAGGGGAAAAGGAGGAAAGCACCCATTTCAGTACATGTGTAAATGTAAGAGGCATCTATCAGCGACCTGCTTTGAATAATACACTGGTTCAAAAGTGAAGGCGCAGCAGAGATCGAGAACCATTTCAACGTCAAATGGCAATTCAACGAGAGAGAGAAAGAAAGAGAGAAGAGAGAGACTTTTGGGAGCGCAAAAGTGCATGATCTTTCAGTTAATCTAATACATGAGAAGCAGAGAGACAATTAACTCCATATTTGTACACACACCCCTGCAGCCCACTGGCGTACCTCACAACCCCGCAGCCCGTTGGCCTACCTCACACCCCTGCAGCCCACTGGCGTACCTCACAACCCCGCAGCCCGTTGGCCTACCATACACCCCCGCTGCCCACTGGTGTACCTCACACCCCCTAATCCCATTGGCCTACCATGCACCCCTGCAGTCCACTGGCCTACCATACACCCCTGCAGCCCACTGACCTACCATACACCCCTTCAGCCCACTGACCTACCATACACGCCCACAGCCTCTGTGCAAGGTGTGGGGACCTAGAGATCCCCCCCCCACTTCAACTATGACAGACAAAATGAGAAGAAAATGTAATGAATTTATTTGCAAATTATGGTGGAAATAAGTCTTTGGTCACCTACAAACAAGCAAGATTTCTGGCTCTCACAGACCTGTAACTTCTTCTTTAAGAGGCTCCTCTGTCCTCCATTCATTACCTGTATTAATGGCACCTGTTTGAACTTGTTTGAACTTGTTATCAGTATAAAAGACACCTGTCCACAACCTCAAACAGTCACACTCCAAACTCCACTATGGCCAAGACCAAAGAGCTGTCAAAGGACACCAGAAACAAAATTGCAGACCTGCACCAGGCTGAGAAGACTGAATCTGCAATAGGTAAGCAGCTTGGTTTGAAGAAATCAACTGTGGGAGCAATTATTAGGAAATAAAAGACATACAAGACCACTGATAATCTCCCTCAATCTGGGGCTCCACGCAAGATCTCACCCCGTGGGGTCAAAATGATCACAAGAACGGTGAGCAAAAATCCCAGAACCACACGGGGGGACCTAGTGAATGACCTGCAGAGAGCTGGGACCAAAGTAACAAAGCCTACCATCAGTAACACACTACGCCGCCAGGGACTCAAATCCTACAGTGCCAGACGTGTCCCCCTGCTTAAGCCAGAACATGTCCAGGCCCGTCTGAAGTTTGCCAGAGAGCATTTGGATGATCCAGAAGAAGATTGGGAAAATGTCATATGGTCAGATGAAACCAAAATGTAAATTTTTGGTAAAAACTCAACTCGTCATGTTTGGAGGACAAAGAATGCTGAGTTGCATCCAAAGAACACCATACCTACTGTGAAGCATGGGGGTGGAAACATCATGCTTTGGGGCTGTTTTTCTGCAAAGGGACCAGGACGACTGATCCGTGTAAAGGAAAGAATGAATGGGGCCATGTATCGTGAGATTTTGAGTGAAAACCTCCTTCCATCAGCAAGGGCATTGAAGATTAAACGTGGCTGGGTCTTTCAGCATGTCAATGATCCCAAACACACTGCCCGGGCAACGAAGGAGTGGCTTCGTAAGAAGCATTTCAAGGTCCTGGAGTGGCCTAGCCAGTCTCCAGATCTCAACCCCATAGAAAATCTTTGGAGGGAGTTGAAAGTCCGTGTTGCCCAGCAACAGCCCCAAAACATCACTGCTCTAGAGGAGATCTGCATGGAGGAATGGGCCAAAATACCAGAAACAGTGTGTGAAAACCTTGTGAAGACTTACAGAAAACGTTTGACCTCTGTCATTGCCAACAAAGTGTATATAACAAAGTATTGAGATAAACTTTAGTTATTGACCAAATACTTATTTTCCACCATAATTTGCAAATAAATTAATTAAAAATCCTACAATGTGATTTTCTGGAATTCTTTTTCTCATTTTGTCTGTTATAGTTGAAGTGTACCTATGATGAAAATTACAGGCCTCTCTCATCTTTTTAAGTGGGAGAACATGCACAATTGGTGGCAGACTAAATACTTTTTTTGCCCCACTGTATCTCCCAATTTCATTATCACGCAGTAGCTTTCGCTTGCCCACCCGCCATTTAAAAAAATACCCAGTGGAGATCCATTGCCTTCTTCAATCATGCAGAGACAGGCAGCATGAACGTCTCGTCATTGATTTTACTGGAATTTTATTGTGCTTTACAATGGTATTCCTCTTACAGTTGACCTGGAAGTATAAGGTCAAATTAAGGTCAAATAAGGTCAAATTTACGGAACAGTGCGATGTACGAAGCTGCAGTACAATACTACCTATTTATTATGGGTTGCAACTACTGTTTGTACAAACACAGCTAACAGCTAGCAAGAAGAAAAAGTGTTTATGTTAGAAGGCCTGAAGGAATCATACTGTGGGTGGTTGGTCCTCAAGCTAATCATGCTAATTAGCTAACAGCTAATCTACTAGCAGTAGCCCAACACCTAGCACAATGTTACATGAAATGGAAGTGTTTCTGTTTGTGGTAGGCATCTTACCTGAAGTCCCAGTAGCTTCTCGCTGGGCTTTATGTGTCTCTGGATCTCACATGCCACTGGCTGGATGACTTTGATACCATCCTCGTAAAACACATAGAACATATTGGCAATTCCAAGACCTGGGTGAGAAATACAACCTTGTTACAAGTCAGACACAGGGTTTATTACAAGGTGAACAACAAACTACTATGGCAACTGGCATGTAGCATGACATACAGCACAGTTAAAACCAGTGGTGGAAAAAGTACTCAGTTGTTCTACTTGAGTAAAAGTAAAGATACCTTAATAGAAAATGACTCAAGTAAAAGTGAAAGTCACACTGAACAAAAATATAAAGTGTTGGTCCCATGTTTCATGAGCTGAAATAATAAATCCCTTTTTTTATTTATTTTTTATTTCACCTTTATTTAACCAGGTAGGCTAGTTGAGAACAAGTTCTCATTTGCAACTGCGACCTGGCCAAGATAAAGCAAAGCAGTGTGACACAGACAACAACACAGACTTACACATGGAGTAAACAATAAACAAGCCAATAACACAATAAACAAGTCAATGACACAGTAGAAAAAAGAAAGTCTATATATACATTTTCCTTATACAAAAAATATTATTTTCTCAAATTGTGTGCACAAATTTGTTTACATTCCTATTAGTGAGCATTTCTCCTTTGCCAAGATAATCCAGCCACCTGACAGGTGTGGCATATTGAGAAGCTAATTCAACAGCATGATCATTACACAGGTGCACCTTGTGCTTGGGACAATAAAAGGCCACTCTAAAATGTGCAGTTGTGTCATAGAACACAATGCAACAGATGTCTCAAGTTTTGAGGAATGTCCACCACAGCTGTTGCCAGCGAATTTAATATTAATTTCTCTACCATATACCGCCTCCAACGTCGTTTTAGAGAATTTGGCAGTACGTCTAACCGGCCTCAGAATCACAGACCATGTGAAATCACTCCATTCCAGAACATCCACATCTGCCTTCTTCATCTGCAGGATCGCCTGATACCACCCACCCTGATGAAACTGAGGCGTATTTCAGTCTGCAATAAAGCCCTTTTGTGGGGAAAAACTCTGATTGGCTGGGCTTTTGACACCCAAAAGTAGTTTTGGGTGTCAGGGAAAGTGTATGGAGTAAAAAGTAAAAATAGTCAAAAATAAAGTAAAGTACAGATACCCATAAAAACTACTTAAGTACTACTTTAAAGTATTTTTACTTAAGTAATGAACTTTACACCACTGGTTAAACCTTAACAGTGGAGGTAATTAGCTAGTTCAATATACCTAGAAAAATTACATATTATTAGCTGTTCACTATCAGTAAATGTATTTTCTTTGGTTGCATACACTTTAGTGGGTAGTTTCAGAAGTTAGATACACCACTGACATGGCAAAAAATAATAATAGTAAAAGTAACTACTGAAAACACTACGAAAATTTGAATTCAGTTAAACTACCAAAAAGCTACTACAAAATGTATTTAAATTACTAGTTGAATTACATGTAGTGGAACTACTCCCCAACACTGCTCGTTAGACAGTGTCATTATAGAAACTAATGTACAGTATCCATATTAGGACAGCTTGACATTTCCATTGAATTTGTGTCAATCAATGTAATTTAATCTACCTCATAACATGATACAGTAATTCACTGTTCAATAAGCTCAGGGCCCTGGGTCTGAACCCCACCCCGTGCAACTGGGTCCTGGACTTCCTGATGGGCTGCCTCAACACAGGGGCCCCACAAGGGTACGTGCTCAGCCCCCTTCTGTACTCCCTGTTCACCCATGACTGCATGGCCATGCATGCCTCCAACTCAATCAACGTCAACAAATGAAGGAGCTGATCGTCGGACTTCAAGAGACAACAGAGGGAGCAAGCCCCCATCCACATTCATGGGACCGCAGTGGAGAAGGTGAAACGCTTCAAGTTCCTCGATGTACACATCAATGACAATCTGAAATGATCCACCCAGTGTGGTGAGGAAGACGCAACAGTGCCTCTTCAACCTCAAGAGGCTGAAGAAATTTGGCTTGCCCCCTAAGACCCTTAAACTTTTTCAGATGCACCAGTGAGAGCATCCTATCGGGCTGTATCACAGCAGGATACGGCGACTGCACCGCCTGCAACCGCAGGGATCTCCAGAGGATGGTGTGGTCTGCTGAACGCATCACCGGGGGCACACTGCCTGCTTTCCAGGAAACCTACAGCACCCGATGTCACAGGAAGGCCAAAAAGATGATCAAGAACATCAATCACATGAGCCACTGCCTGTTCACCCTGCTATCATCCAGAAGGCGAGGTCAGTACAGGTGTATCAAAGCTGGGAGCGAGAGACTGAAAAACAGCTTATATCTCAAGGCCATCAGACTGTTAAAAAGCCCTCACTGGCCTCTACCCATTACCCTGCCCTGAACTAAGTCACTGTCACTAACCGGCTACCACCCGGTTACTCAACCCCGCGCCTTAGAGGCTGCTGCCCTATGTACATAGACATGGAATTACTGGTCACTTTAAAAATGGAACACTGGTTACTTTAATAATGTTTGCATACGGTTTTACTCATTTCATATGTATATACTGTATTCTAGTCAACTATTGCTGCATATTTTTTTATTCTATCCTACGTATTCTACAGATATACTAAATATTCTATCCACATACTGTCCATAATGTCTATACATCACATCACATGTATTTTTACTCCAAATAAATACAGTACCAGTCAAAAGTTTGGATACTCCTACACATTCAAGGGTTTATCTTTATTTTTCCTATTTTCTACATTGTAAAATAATAGCGAAGACATTAAAACTATGAAATAACACATATGGAATCATGTAGTAATTTTTTTAACTCTTCAAGTAGCCACCCTTTGCCTTGATGATAGCTTTGCACACGCTTGGCATTCTCTCAACCAGCTTCATGAGGTAGTCACCTGGAATGCTTTTCCAACAGGAGTTCATACATATGCTGAGCACTTGTAGGCTGATTTTCCTTCACTCTGCGGTCCAACTCATCCCAGACCATCTCAATTGGGTGAAGGTCGGGTGATTGTGGAGGCCAGGTCATCTGATGCAGCAATCCATCACTCTCCTTCTCAGTCAAATAGCCCTTACACAGCCTGGAGATGTGTTTTGGGTCATTGTCCTGTTGAAAAACAAATGATAGTCCCACTAAGCACAATCCAGATGGGATGGCTTATTGCTGCAGAATGCTGTGGTAGCCAAGCTGGTTAAGTGTTCCTTGAATTGTAAATAAATCACTGACAGTGTCACAGCAAAGCACCCCCACACCTCCTCCTCCGTGCTTCACAGTTGGAACGACACATAAGCAGATCATCCATTCACCTATTCTGTGTCTCACAAAGACATGGCGGTTGTAAACAAAAATCTTAAATTTGGACTCATCAGACCAAAGTACAGATTTCCACCAGTCTAATGTCCACTGCTCGTGTTTCTTGGCCCAAGCAAGTCTCTTCTTCTTATTGGTGTTCTTTAGTAGTGATTTCTTTGCAGCAATTTGACCATGAAGGCCTGATTCACACAGTCTCCTCTGAACAGTTGATGTTGTCTGTTACTTGAAGCATTTAGTTGGACTGCAATCTGAGGTGCAGTTAATTGCTGATTTCTGAGGCTGGCAACTCTAATGAATGTATCCTCTGCAGCAGTGGTAACTCTGGGTCTTCCTTTCCTGTGGCAGTCCTCAGGAAAGCCAGTTACCTCATAGCGCTTGATGGTTTTTGCGACTGCACTTGAAGAAACATTCAACGTTTTTGAAATGTCCCACATTGACTGACCTTCATGTCTTAAAGTAATGATGGACTCTCGTATCTCTTTGCTTATCTGAGCTTTTCGTGCCCTAATACGGACTTGATCTCTTACCAAATTGGGCTATCTTCTGTATACCACCCCTACCTTGTCACAACACAACTGATTGGCTCAAACACATTAAGAAGGAAAGAAATTCCACAAATGAACATTTAACAAAGCTCACCTTCATGAAGCTGGTTGAGAAAATGCCAAGGGAGTGCAAAGCTGTCATCAAGGCAAAGGGGGGCTACTTTGAAGTCTCAAATATAAAATACTACATGATTCCATATGTGTTATTTCATATTTTTGATGTCTTCACTATCATTCTACAATGTAGAAAATAGTAAAAACAAAGAAAATCCCTGCAATGGGTAGTACTTCACTGGTACTGTATACAGTGGGGCAAAAAAGTATTTAGTCAGCCACCAATTGTGCATGTTCTCCCACTTAAAAAGATGAGAGAGGCCTGTAATTTTCATCGTAGGTACACTTCAACTATGACAGACAAAATGAGAAAAAGAAATCCAGAAAATCACATTGTAGGATTTTTAATGAATTTATTTGCAAATTATGGTGGAAAATAAGTATTTGGTCAATAACAAAAGTTTATCTCAATACTTTGTTATATACACTTTGTTGGCAATGACAGAGGTCAAACATTTTCTGTAAGTCTTCACAAGGTTTTCACACACTGTTTCTGGTATTTTGGCCCATTCCTCCATGCAGATCTCCTCTAGAGCAGTGATGTTTTGGGGCTGTTGCTGGGCAACATGGACTTTCAACTCCCTCCAAAGATTTTCTATGGGGTTGAGATCTGGAGACTGGCTAGGCCACTCCAGGACCTTGAAATGCTTATTACGAAGCCACTCCTTCGTTGTCATGCTGAAAGACCCAGCCACGTTTCATATTCAATGCCCTTGCTGATGGTAGGCTTTGTTACTTTGGTCCCAGCTCTCTGCAGGTCATTCACTAGGTCCCCCCGTGTGGTTCTGGGATTTTTGCTCACCGTTCTTGTGATCATTTTGACCCCACGGGGTGAGATCTTGCGTGGAGCCCCAGATCGAGGGAGATTATCAGTGGTCTTGTATGTCTTCCATTTCCTAATAATTGCTCCCACAGTTGATTTCTTCAAACCAAGCTGCTTACCTATTGCAGATTCAGTCTTCCCAGCCTGGTGCAGGTCTACAATTTTGTTTCTGGTGTCCTTTGACAGCTCTTTGGTCTTGGCCATAGTGGAGTTTGGAGTGTGACTGTTTGAGGTTGTGGACAGGTGTCTTTTATACTGATAACAAGTTCAAACAGGTGCCATTAAAACAGGTAACGAGTGGAGGACAGAGGAGCCTCTTAAAGAAGAAGTTACAGGTCTGTGAGAGCCAGAAATCTTGCTTGTTTGTAGGTGACCAAATACGTATTTTCCACCATAATTTGCAAATAAATTCATTAAAAAATCCTACAATGTGATTTCCTGGATTTTTTTCTCTCATTTTGTCTGTCATAGTTGAAGTGTACCTATGATGAAAATGACAGGCCTCTCTCATCTTTTTAAGTGGGAGAACTTGCACAATTGGTGGCTGACTAAATACTTTTTTGCCCCACTGTATATGTTTATACATTGCTCATCCTAATATTTATACATTTCTTAATTCCATTATTTTACCTGTAGATCTTTGTTTATTGTGTATTGTTAGATATTACTACACTGCTGGAGCTAGGAAAACAAGCATTTCACTACACCTGCAACAACATCTGCATGTGACCAATACAATTTTTTAAATTTTAAATAGTTTAAATACAAACATACCTTCCTCTCTCCACAGAATGTTTGCCACTGAAGGGAAGACAAGAAAAGAAAAACCAAGAATGAGCATTAGTGGGAAATCGATGATTTTCCCTTTTTGAGCATTCACACACCAACTAAGATAAAACAAAATGAATGTTTTATGAAAAGTGTCTCTTTGACCAATAGAAACCCCCAGTTTGAGAATAATTTGATACAAAAAACTTGAGGGCGAAACACAGTCCAGGTGGTATATTGTAAATACACATACACAGAAAAACATTTTACAACATTTGTTCTTGTTTTGTTGTCAGCCCCACTAAAAAGCCATCCTTAGAAATCTGTACTATGTACTGCAAAAGCATGTACCACGTGCTATAAAATTGACATGATATTGAATTAAATAAATGTACACCTCAGGTAAATTATCCATCAATAAATATGTGTTTTACGTATTAGGGTATTAGCCATCATATCATCAAATCTACATATATCTCAAGCGTAGATGAGTTCTAGAGGTCATTAAAGAGGATTATTTTGTGAGACTATTTTTGGCTGACTAAAACTGCCGTAATTTCTCATTAAATTCACTTGGAGACAACTAATGACATGGAATTGGAAACTACAGCTGCGTAATAACCAAGCGGCTTTAATGCATGAACTGGAATACAACCCCACAAAGCCCTCAAAGCCTTTTGGAGATGAGAGTGAGGTGCCTCTTAAAAGGATGTGCTCATTTCGCGACAAGTACAGATGAACACCCAGAGCCTGTGCACTGAGTGAGCTCGGCCTTTCACAGAAAATGTGAAGATTTTGCCATTCAGGAGCAGATGCAAATAAGAGACCCATTTCTTTGTCTTTACTATCCTCATTTTCCCGCTGTATAAGCGCGATGACCTTCTACTATTGTTCATCCATCCCACAACCCCCTCTGTTTCCATTCCATCTTCCATTTTCCTGACCGTCTGCAAACCAATCTCGGGCCCCAATTCAGTTCTGATTTTAATCTCCCCCTATTCTGATGCTGCTCATTCTCTCACCCTCTCTTCTGCTGTGTGGAGAGCGATGGGGAGAATAGAGAAAGAGAGAAAAGTAAAAAAGAAAAGAAGCTTTGGCAGTGGCATGACAGACCTGTTAGTCAAGCCTAATCGTTCAAAAGTGCTTCGTCAAGTCCCACTCTGTTGCACTCATGCATACATTTTGTTCTCATTAAAAAGTTACACAAGAGAACTGATGTAGAGGAATGATTAACATGGGAAGAAAAAGGGAGTGTTAGGCAGACGCTGCACTGTTCCAGTTACTGGTGATGTTCCAAAAAGCGTCAGATTGGTACTGCTGGGGGACATGGAGGAAGGAGTATGGTAGTGAGATGAGATCTTGGTGCCCAAGTCTTTTCCAATAAAGCAATGATTAGATGCTATTCATCACAAGGAAGAAAGATTGTGCTCGTTCTAAAACATACGAGTGGCCCCTACATCACACTCGTCATCCATATTAGAAAACAGCTATGTGCCACTTTCTGCAGCGGCAGAGTTCACTACACTGGTCCTGAATAACTGTTCCCAAATGAAGAGCGCCATAATTGTGCAGTTGTCAGGTGGACTCTACACTCCCCACACAACAACACCTTCCCGTCAGCAAGGTTACAACACAAACTCGATTTGTTTACAAGGGCACACGGATGCGACATTTGGGCACAGTGCCTGTGGATAGGAACATCCTGGCATCACAGCCAGCAGACTTCCTGACTGCATTAACAGGTGAAGCCAGGCAGCCCCAGTTTATCTAATTAGGCTGGCAGATGCAAATGGGAAAAGGCATCGTGACACAGTCGCCCTGGGTGTCTTCCTCTCTGTTCTTCTCCCACTGTGATTCATTGGATTTATCAGCCTGTGTTTGGGATTGAGTCACCTGGCAACATTGGCACGTTGTGTCTGCTTTGTGTGTCAGTTGTTATGCAAATTGATCTGGCAGCGTTGTATAATCGAGACTGAGGATATGTTTTAATTATAGCTGGCTATAAATACCTTTGTCCAAATACTGCCTGGATTTATTGACATGATGATGACACTGTTGTGGTGAGCTGAATGTTCCATGTTCAGCTCTGTAGCTCAGCTCAGTATTTCATATGGATCCATTACTACACATTAACATTTCTGTTTCATGGTCTGACTGTTATGGATCGATAGAAAATTATGGAAAGATTGAAAATAAGTTTCTAAAATACCATACAAAGAATTGAGAGAATGTGATTACCTACACTAAATATGGACATGTAATGTTTTTTAAAGGGAATGATGAAAAGTCTGTTCAGACACGAAAGTTTTGCCCACTAACAACTATGCTGTATCACCACCAACTTTAGTGTACATCAACCTAAATGTTTCCTGTTCCAATTCCATGAATCGCTGTAAATGGATTAATGTTCAACTAGGGTTTATTTTTTATTTTTTTGCTGCAGTTACTTTTAGCAGCTTAATCCTGAAGATTGAATTAAGGACGCTTCGTTACTGGAGGGATAACTTTAGCTGGATTGAGAAACACCCTGGTCATACGATACAGAGTAATGCTGAAATGGAATTCTTCGAAGGCGCAAGACAGTTCTATAATTGGAGGATGAAGTCTCTGGAGAGAACTGACTACAGTGGGGGAAAGTATTTTTTTTAAAGAAGAAAATATCCAACCGTTTAATCCTGGGTTGGAAATATCCTTGAATATTTCAAAAGTGCAAGTAATTGGTCAGCGAGAAGTTGAAACGCCCATTGAAAATCTGGTCCCCCATGGAGCTACCCATGTGATTTTACATCGTCAGGAGAAAAAGCAGGATGAATGTGTTGGATGGTTTCAAATAAGTGCTTTCCAGACAGCAATATGTTAAGTCTCCCAGTGATGGAAACTTCACTTTTTGAATTGTAGCCTCACTGTACCTTTTGAATCATATATACACTGAGTATACAAAACATTAGGAACACCATCTTAACACTGAGTTTCACCACCTTTAGCCCTCAGAACAGCCTCAATTCGTCAGGGCATGCTCTACAAGGTGTCGAAAACATTCCACAGGGATGCTGGACCATGTTGACTCCAATGCTTCCCACAGTTGTGTGAAGTTGGCTGGATGACGTTTAGGTGGAGGACCATTCTTGATACACACGGCAAACTGAGAGTGAAAAACACAGTAGCGTTGCAGTTCTTGACACACTCAAACCGGTGCGCCTGGCACCTACTACCAAATCGAATCAAAATCAAATCAAACTATTGGCCCCTACCATACCCTGTTCAAAGACACTTCAATATTTTTGTATTTTAAAAGAAGGGTTGATGCAGGAGATGAGAAGCAGGTACAGGGAGTGAAGGTTTAATAACTGATGGACATGAAACAGTACAGGAACAGCGTCTGGACAGGAACACATAACAACAATTAATGAGGACACCGGGAACACCACAGAGGAACAGACAGATATACAGGGGCAATCAACCACGTGAAGGTGTCCAGGTAAGTCCAATGAGCGCTGCTGCGGGTAATGATTGTGACAGGTGTGTGTAAAGACGGGTAGCCGGGCGCCCCATCTGAATGCCACACATACAATCCATGTCTCAATTTTCTCAAGTTTAAAAATCCTTCTTTAATCTCTCTCTTCTCCTTCATCTACACTGATTGAAGAGGATTTAAAAGGGATCATAGCTTTCACCTCGATTCACCGGGTCAGTCGATGTCATGGAAAGAGCAGGTGTTCTTAATGTTTTGTACTCTCAGTGTATATCTCTCTATTATGTGTGGGAATACTTTGGAACAGATTTCCAAAATTACAATCTCTTGGAGCTGATTTGCTGGTGTTTTTACAGTCTTTTATGTCCAACAATTAAACAAATTTTATTATACACAGTACCTGTCAAAGGTTTGGACACACCTACTCATTCAAGGGTTTTTCTTTATTTTTACTATTTTCTAAATTTGTTAATAATAGTGAAGACATCAAAACTATGAAATAACACATATGGAATCAAATAGCAATCAAAAAAGTGTTAAACAAATGAAAATATATTTTATTTTTGAGATTCTTCAAAGTATCCACCCTTTGCCTTGATTACATTGTTCTCTCAACCAGCTTCATGAGGAATGGAATATATTCCAATTAACAGGTGTGCCTTGTTAAAAGTTCATTTGTGGAATTTCTTTCCTTCGTAGTGCGTTTGAGCCAATCAGTCGTGTTGTGACAAGGTAGGGGTGGTATACAGAAGATTTGGTAAAAGACCAATTGCATATTATGGCAAGAAATGCTCAAATTAGCAAATAGAAATGAGAGCCCATCGTTACTTTAAGACATGAAGGTCAGTCAATGTGGGAAATTTCAAAAACGTTGAACGTTTCTTCAAGTGCTGTCGCAAAAACCATTAAGCCCTATGATGAAACTGGCTCTCATGAGGACTGCCATAGGAGTTACCTCTGCCGCAGAGGATATGTTCATTATGTTCATTAGAGTTACCAGCCTCAGAAATTGCAGTCCAAATAAATGCTTCGAAGAGTTGAAATAACAGACACTGCGTGAATCAGGCCTTCATGGTTGAATAGCTGCAAAGAAACCACTACTAAAGGACACCAATAATAAGAAGAGACTTGCTTGGACCAAGAAACATGAGCAATGGACATAAGACTGGTGGAAATCTGTCCTTTGGTCTGATGAGTCAAAACTTTAGATTTTTGGTTACTACCGCCGTGTCTTTATGAGATGCAGAGTAGCTGAACGGATGATCTCCGCATGTGTGGTTCCCACTGTGAACCATAAAGCAGGTGTGATGGTGTGGGGGTGCTTTGCTGGTGACATTGTCAGTGATTTATTTTGAATTTAAGGCACACTTCACCAGCATGGCTACCACAGCATTCTGCAGCGATACACCATCCCATCTGGTTTGCGCTTAGTGGGACTATCATTTGTTTTTCAACAGGACAGTGACCCAACACACCTCTAGGCTATGTAAGGGCTATTTGACCAAGAAGGATAGTGATGGAGTGCTGCATTAGATGTTATTTCATAGTTTTGATGTCTTCCCTATTATTCTACAATGTAGAAAATAGTAAAAAAATTAAGAAAAACCCTTGAATGAGTAGGTGTCCAAACTTTTGACTGGTACTGTATAACTATTTTTAAGAAAGCTTGGCCGGGCCAAATTAAATGTGGCCTGTGGGTCGGGTCGCCAGTTGGGGAACCATACCTCTATACCCTACCCTACATGTTCTTAATGTTTTGTACACTCAGTGTATTTACGTCTGGGAGAAAAGTGACAGCCTTCACTGAGTTGTCATAATGCCACACACTGGCCTTACAATACAGTCATTAGCAATGTCCTTTGAGGCTGATTTAACTTTATGATTCATTGAAATTGGCAAGTTAGTGCTGGGCCGTAAAATAAAACTGTGGTTCTCCTATTCAAAATACCCTATAAAGCCAAAATCACCCCAGAAAATAAATGTGAGAGTAGAGAGCGTCTATTTATTTACACTGCGTAGCGTAGTCTACTTAGCATAGGGAAGATCATAGCAATTCCTCTAATTCCTTTTCTACAAATGACCCAAGCAATTTATCTTCTTATTTTACCAGCATTGCTCTGCGTAGACACGAGAACAATAGACTCGCTTTCTAATTTGATGCGCTATGACGCCATAGACACCGTTGACTCTGGAGCCCATCTGTTTTCTTTCGTTCACATCTGTGCATTCTAATTCCAGTGTGTACACGCTCGTTCACATCTCTGCATTCTAATTCCAGTGTGTACACGCTCGTTCACATCTCTGCATTCTAATTCCAGTGTGTACACGCTCGTTCACATCTCTGCATTCTAATTCCAGTGTGTACACGCTCGTTCACATCTGTGCATTCTAATTCCAGTGTGTACACACTCGTTCACATCTGTGCATTCTAATTCCAGTGTGTACACGCTCGTTCACATTTGTGCATTCTAATTCCAGTGTGTACACGCTCGTTCACATTTGTGCATTCTAATTACAGTGTGTACACGCTCACTCAAGCGCGTAAAAAAAAAGCTTTCCGTTTGATTTGGGCTTAAGGCTGATTCAACTAAGGGCTTGATAATGTGTTGAATTAGGTGTGTTAGTGCTGGGCTATAACAAAAGTCTGCACTCACTATGGGTTTCCTGGACCCAAATACTGCACAATAATGCACCATATGTGTATGACACAAGCTCAAAGATGCCATACAAAGGCCTTACAAATGCTTCACAATGGAGCACCTGCAGATAGACCCACAGCCAGAGAGACAGACCCACAGCCAGCCAGACAGACAGTCCCACAGCCAGCCAGACAGACTCACATCCAGACAGACAGACCCACAGCCAGACAGAGTTGCTTTAGACAAGTGTTCTCAAAAGTGGCGTAACACATTCAGTGACAGACAGTCATCCCAAAGCTGGAGCCTTCATAGACACAGCCTCTCCAGGACTGTGGCATCACCTGTTACAGTGTGTGACTGTGCACAATTTGACCGCCAAGCGCTGCACATCATGAAATTGCCTCATTTCGGACAAGCATTGGTGACAAAAAAGCTGCCTTCCTCAGAAACGGCCGAATGAATAAAAGATAAATGGCTGCTAGCCCTAGCCCAGGGGATATGAAGGTCAGTGTCATCAAAAGACCTGGACACACAGGGACAGACAGACAGACAGACAGACAGACAGACAGACAGACAGACAGACAGACAGACAGACAGACAGACAGACAGACAGACAGACAGACAGACAGACAGACCCACAGCCAGTCAGACAGACCCACAGCCAGTCAGACAGACCCACAGCCAGACCCACAACCAGACAGACATACCCACAGACAGACAGACAGACAGACCCACAACCAGACAGATAGACCCATACAGACCCACAGACAGACCGACAGACAGACAGACCGACAGACAGACAGACAGGCCATGGCACTGCTGACCTGGACACACAGGGACAGACAGACAGACAGACAGACAGACAGACAGACAGACAGACAGACAGACAGACAGACAGACAGACAGACAGACAGACAGACAGACAGACAGACAGACAGACAGACAGACCCACAACCAGACAGACATACCCACAGACAGACCCACAACCAGACAGATAGACCCACACAGACCCACAGACAGACCGACAGACAGACAGACCGACAGACAGACAGACAGACAGGCCATGGCACTGCTGTTTCTGGCACCACAGGTTAGGTTTCTGCATAGCTTGGGACTGTGAACCATGGCCAACACAGTGTGAAAGCTTGATGTGATCAACTGTGTTGGGCATCGATTGACACCCACCTGCACACACACTCGTTGACCCACACACACACATTGACACACGCATTAATACACTCAAGTTGACGCACACTCAAACATACACACAGTACACACATGCATAGGCCGTAGGCCCATGTCCCTCTCTCTGTGCCTTGGCTGGTGTTAACCTACACCAACACCAACAAACACCCCTGCCTCACGGACGTCCGACGCTCCAGAAATAATTGGCGACCATTTTGAAGTGAAGGGCAGATATTCATGCCAGTTTAACAGCGATTCCTGTCAGATTAATTGCGCTCCACCACGGGTGACAGTTGACTAAAGACCACTCTGAATATAGTCTGCTCATTTATTCGAAGGCGATGAAGCGCACCAACGACGTCAAGAAAACAATTAACTTTAACGTGGTGGCGAGAAACAGGTTTTTGACTTTGAACGAGCTCTGGGTGAATCTGCTGAGTGGTGTTCACTTTTCGCTCAGACTATCATGTCTCTCACCTCATCTGCTGCTTACTATTACGGTGACCACTTCAGCAATCTATCAACACTATGTTGAATAAGGCTGTCAAGATATCACATTTATTTCTATAAACTAGATATCTGATGTATGAACCATTTATGTAGCCGAATGAGCCATTTGCAAGTGATAACTCACAAATTGGAAATAGTGGACAGGAGAAAATAAAATATAAGATGTGGAATGACACCACATCTACCTAAAAATGGAATGGATGATATGAAGGAGACCAAACTCTAACAAATGCTGGTAGACTACATTGGGGATGAGTTTGAATCGTTGTTTCGTTGTTTCGTTCCCAGATGGGAGGTCATTGGGGGGCCGACATCTACTGAGGCACAGCAGACAGTTATCCAATCGGAGAGAGGGATTGTGGGAGGAGAGGGAGGCAGGAAAGAGAGAATGGGCAGATATCTAGGAATAGGTTAAAGTCTGCCAGCCTAGGGACACTAGTTACCCTGGTTATATGGAGGGCATTTCACACAGACCATATCACACGTGTCAGCTGATCACAAGTCTCTTTCACAAGTGGATGTTAAAATATGGGTATGAGAAAGTAGGCTACAGTATGTCAGTAAATAACTCAAAGGTGTCATTAACATAGTGGTGTTCAATTTCCAACTGTAAGGCTACTGTATATTGTAAGGCTACTGTATATTGTAAGGCTACTGTATATTGTAAGGCTACTGGTGATATTATACATTGAATTCAGGTTAACAAAACATAGAATACTAGTTGACATTACCAGGCTATTTCAGATTCTCTCTCTCTCTCTCTCTCTCTCTCTCTCTCTCTCTCTCTCTCTCTCTCTCTCTCTCATGCTGATAAGAGAGAGTGGAGGGATGCATCCACAGCCGAGCTTCAGTTTACACACTAACTCAGAGCGCTAGCATAGCCTCGGGGCTAGAGATGCAACCCAAGGAAGCCAAGCTCTTGGATAAGCAGGCACTCCACTGGGGTAATAAGGAGAGACCAGACTAGGTCAAACATGCATTCGGGAGTGCTGCTGGGTAGTTGAACTGTGCGCCCTATCCATTTAATTATTTGTTTTTCCTTCTAATATAATGGTGGACTATTTCAAAATGCTCCGTGCTATCTCTTTGTTGTTGACTATGGGTTGTGGATGTAAAATGGTCACCAACATGCCAACCCCCTCAGCAATTTCATCATACACAGTGGCTTCAAAGTTTCAAATGAGGCAACTGATTGACTTCTGACCCCAGAGAGTAAGTATGTTCTCTGGGTTGGGGATGATCCAAAATGGTTGCCAGTGTGTGTTTTAACCCCCTAGCAGTTTCATCACACTCGGTGGCTTCAAAACTTCAAAGGAGGCATCTGACTGACTTCTGACCCCAGCGAGTTTGATCCTGTGATGTGTGACGGCACGTTTGGAGTGTATCACTGCCACTGGGACAGCAGCTAAACCTATTGTATCATCGAAGGGGACATGTGAGTGACTTGAAAGTAAGAGTTGCAGTGTTTGCTTTTTTGTGCCGTTATTAGGAGAGGAGAGAATTAGCGACAACGTGGTCACAATCATTGGTTGAACATAAAAAACTGATTTTGACATTTTGGAAAGGCCAACAATAATGACAGAGTCAATGAATGGTACTGTGTCTGATCTGAGCACGTATTTGTATCATAACTCTATGTTGTCCCTTAGGGCCACCATACAATTCCTCCTAAAGCTGTATTCATTTCAATTAAAGACATTTCTGAGTTGGAAATAAACTTAAGGATTCTACACAACACGACCATTAACATTGTACTAGAAGAGGTCCCACTGGTCTCTGTAGCCTAACCACCTGAGCACTAGATAATACAGAATGTAGCTATCTCTGTTATTTCTCTAGCATAAGTTCTATTATTACTTTGGAGGTTATAAACTATTAAGAGACTGGATGAATTATTTAGTGTTTTGAGCTGCGTGTCTCCATTATCCCCAGGAAAGGACACACAGACAGACAGAGGGACAAAGTAGACATCATGACATACGGGTCTTGCGCGCTGAGTCCTCCACAAACAGAGAGGAGATGTCCTCGTCCACCCCGGCGTCGTTTTTGGCAATGCAGCTGTATGCCCCCGTGTCCTCGAAGTGGACATTGCTGATGTGCACCTCGCTTCCGTTAGCTGGTTGACAAAAAATAACACGAGTGCGTGTTCACACTCACACACACACACACACACACACACACACACACACACACACAGACAGACACACACACACGCAGGCACGTACACACACTGTCAGTAAGTGTGACACAGACAAATAAAATACCATTTGCAGTTCCTCTCTCAGCGACGCCTGGCAAGTCACCCCTACATAACTGAGTCTAATAAGATAGGAGACAGGACAGTGAGGGGTTTTAACAGAATTGCAAGAAGTCAAAATGAGAGACTTTTAAGAGTTGTCCCATGCAGTAGGAGTCATTGTGTATTGAGTTGATCTAGTTGTCGCTAACGCTAGGGTGTCTGCACATCTGGGGATTGATTTAGGTATGACACCACTGAGAACTGATTCAGGGGTTGAACACTGGACCTGTCATTCATGTGGAAGAAAGCACTAGGAAAAGACGAGGTATATCCAGTATACTAAACCAGGGTTTTGTTCAGTAGGTGGAAAAAGCTTTGAAATGGAGTGAAACAGAGTGGTAACAGCTGTTCAATAATTCAAATCAAATTGTATTTGTGACATGCGCCGAATACCTTATTGTGAAATGCTTACTTGCAAGCCCTTAACCAACAATGCTGTTTTAAGAAATCACCCCCCCCCCAAAAAAAAAAAGTAACAGATAAGAAAAACATACAATTAAAGAGCAGCAGTAAATAACAATAGCGGGGCTATGTACAGGCGGTACCGGTACAGAGTCAATGTGTCAATGTGTGGAGGCACCAGTGTCGAGGTAATTGAGGTAATTATGTACATGCAGGTAGGTTATTAAAGTGGCTATGCATAGATAATAACAGAGAGTAGCAGCACTGTGTGTAGGGGGGTGGGGTGCAAATTAGCTGTTCAGGAGTCTTATGGCTTGAGGGTAGAAGCTGTTTAGAAGCTTCCTGGACCTAGACTTGGCGCTCCGGTACCGCTTGCCATGCAGTACCAGAGAGAACAGTCTATGACTAGGGTGGCTGGAGTCTTTGACTATTTTTAGGGCCTTCCTCTGACACCGCCTGGTATAGAGGTTCTGGATGGCAGGAGCTTGGCCCCGGTGATGTACTGGGCCATTCGCACCACCCCTCTGTAGTGCCTTGCCGTCGGAGGCCGAGCAGTTGCCATACCAGGAAGTGATGCAACCCATCAGCATGCTCTCGATGGTGCAGCTGTAAAACCTTTTGAAGATCTGGGGACCCATGCCAAATCTTTTCAATCTCCTAAGGGGGAATAGGTTTTGTCGTGCCCTCTTCACGACTGTCTTGGTGTGTTTGGACCATGTTAGTTTGTTGGTGATGTGGACGCCAAGGAACTTGAAAAGGAGGGGACTGAGCACGCACCTGAAGGGTCCGCGTGTTGAGGATCAGCTCGGTGGATGTGTTGTTACCTACCCTTACCACCCTGGGGGCGGCCCATCAGAAAGTCTGGGATCCAGTTGCAGAGGGAGATGTTAAGTCCCAGGGTCCTTAGCTTTGAGGGCACTATGGTGTTGAACGCTGAGCTGTAGTCAATGAATAGTATTCTCACATAGGTGTTCCTTTTGTCCAGGTGGGAAAGGGCAGTGTGGAGTGCAATAGAGATTGCACCATCTGTGGATCTGTTGGTGCGGTATGCAAATTGGAGTGGGTCTAGGGTTTCTGGGATAATGGTGTTGATGTGAGCCATGACCAGCCTTTCAAAGCATTTCATGGCTACAGTGCTACGGGTCGGTAGTCATTTAGGCAGGTTACCTTAGTGTTCTTTGGCACAGGGACTATGGTGGTCTGCTTGAAAAAATGTTGGTATTTCAGACTCAGACAGGGAGAGGCTGAAAATGTCAGTGAAGACACTTGCCAGCTGGTCAGCGCATGCTCGGAGTACACATCCTGGTAATCCGTCTGGCCCAACGGCCTAGTGAATGTTGACTTGTTTAAAGGTCTTACTCACATCGGCTGCAGAGAGCGTTATCACACAGTCATCCAGAACAGATGATGCTCTCATAGGCTCATGTCACTTGGCAGCTCTCGGCTGTGCTTCCTTTTGTAGTCTGTAATAGTTTTCAAGCCCTGCCACAGCTGAAGAGTGATGGAGCTGCTGTAGTACGATTCGATCTTAGTCCTGTATTGACGCTTTGCCTGTTTGATGGTTTGTTGGAGAGCATAGCGGGATTTCTTGTAAGCTTCCATGTTAGAGTCCCGCTCCATGAAAGCGGCAGCTCTACCCTTTAGCTCAGTGTGAATGTTGCCTGTAATCCATGGGTTCTGGTTGGGGTATGTACGTACAGTCACTGTGGGGGGGGACGTCCTCGATGCACTTATTGATAAAGCCAGTGACTGATGTGGTGTAGTCGTCAATGCCATTGGAAGAATCCAGGAACATATTCCAGTCTGTGCTTGCCAAACATTAGTTTAGAATCTGCTTCATCTGACCACTTTTTTATAGACTGAGTGATTGGTGCTTCCTGCCTTAATTTTTGCTCGTAAAAACAGGAATCAGGAGGATAGAGTTATGGTCAGATTTGCCAAATGGAGGGCGAGGGAGAGCTTTGTACGCATCTCTGTGTGTGGAGTAAAGGTGGTTGAGAATTTTTGTCCCTCTGGTTGCACATTTAACATGCTGATAGATATTAGGTAAAACTGATTTATGTTTTCCTGCATTAAAGTCATCGGCCACTAGGAGTGCCACTTCTGGATGAGCGTTTTCCTGTTTGCTTATGGCGGAATACAGCTCATTTAGTGCCAACCTTGCTCTGTGATGGAATGTAGACAGCTACAAAAAATACAGATGGAAACTCTCTCGGTAGACAGTGTGGTCTACAGCTTATCATGAGATACTCTACCGCAGGCGAGCAATAGCTTGAGACTTCCTTAGATATTCTGCACCAGCTGTTGTTTACATAAATGCATAGGCCCCCGCCAGTATCTTACCAGGAGCTGCTGTTCTGTCTTACCGATAGAGGGTATAACCCGCCAGCTGTATGTTCTTAATGTCGTTGTTCAGCCGCGATTCGGTGAAACTTAAGATAATACAGTTTTTAATGTCATGTTGGTAGGATATATGTGCTTTCAGTTTGTCCCATTTATTTTCCAGCGATTGAAAGTTAGCTAGCAGAATGGAAGGCAAGAGCAGATTAGGCACTCATCGCCTGATCCTCCCAAGGCACCCTGATCTTTTGCCTCAATTTCTGTTTCCTTCTCCAGCAAATCACGGGGATCGGGGCCTGGTCGGGTGTCTGCAGTATATCCCTCGCATCAGACTCATTGAAGAAGAACTCCTCGTCCAATTTGAGGTGAATAATCCCAGTTGATGTCCAGAAGCTCTTTTCGGTCATAAAAGCCGGTAGCAGCAACATTATGTACAAAACAAGTTACGAACAACGCAAAAAAACAAACAAAATAGCACGATTGGTTGTGAGCCGATAAGACGGCAGCCCTACCCTCCGGCGCCATCAGGAATGTAATTACACAGATCTTCCATTTTGGTTGCAAAACATTTTGCTTCAGTGAACCCTACTGAACACTACTCAGATGTATGCCAGCTAGATCTGATAACCCACTTCCCCCCAGAAACTAGATTGTACCCACCTTGCAGGGTGAGCTGCTTAGACAGCTTGGTAGTGATGTCCATGCCATTCTTCAGCCATGCCAGTTGTGGGTTAGGGATACCCTCAGCATGGCACCGGAGACTGGCCGTCACCCCTGGCTCCCGGGCCTGGCTCTCTGGGTAGACTCGGATGACGGGAGGAACTGCATTGTGGGAAGAGGGAAGAGAATACAAGAGAGGAGATAAATGCAGGCCCACATACTCCATTGAAATTGAAAGGGCTTTTGAGGATCGAGGCAGCCTTATTGGATGAGAAGTTTTCTTTTAGAGTGTCTGCCAAGTCCATTTAACTTCTCACTCTGCATTAAATACTATCAATAGGATCAAGTGCATTTCCAGCATACATTGAATGCCGTTAAAAACATTGGTGTGCTCAGCGAGAACCGCGCAAACCAAACAAATCTAGATCAATAAAAAAGAGAACCTCGATGGGGCTGGCCATTGATTCTGTGCAACATTTTGTCAGGCAAGGTTCATCACTTGTTAACACAGCCACAAAGTCATAAACACTGCCCATTTCTACAATCTAACTTCTGATTTTAAATCTAACCCTAACCCTGACCCTACACCTAACCATAACCTTAATCACACTGCTAACCTTATGCTTTATCGTAACCTTCAATTATTTTTTCATACATTTTTACGATATACCTCCTTTGTGGATGTGTTATCTAGTCAAAACCTCAGGCAAGGGGATGGAGGAGAAGGAGCTGAAAGAAATAACAGATTTCTATAACACTTGTTTGGTAAAACTGTGTTTGACAGAAATGCCAGTAATTCTATTAAAAATAGACATCCAAAAGAGCAGTAACACCAAGGCTGCAGAGTAGAGTGCTGCCCTGGCAGGCTGTCATTGGAAAGAGAAGAGGAGAGCCACTGGATGCAGAGAATACTTCCTGTTGGCTTGATTGGAGAGAGGAAGTCTTTGGCCAGCCAGGTGAGTGTGAGACTACAGGGTGGTTTGGTCCCATGGCCATCTGCTTTCCAGTAGCATTCTGGTTCCTAGAACCTAGTGCCAACAACCTGCCTCAGCTTGAAGGAATGCCATCCAGGAATGCCAAATATGCCAACAGGAATGCCACCCAGAACACCAACGGTAACGAGCCATGTTAGGTGTTAGGTAAAGATAGTCAGCTGACAGAGCTAACTAACATTGAGTTTAAAATATTGTTTGACTTTATATATCAAGCATCATAAAAAGTTACTTTTGTAGGTGTATGCTATGCAAGCAAGTATGTAATTTGTTCAGGTATCAGAGGTGATTCAAAGTTTTATTGAACTGGGACCTCGGTTCAATTCCCACCGGTTACACTGATAGCAAGTAATTAGGAGACCATTTAAGAGGTCATGCTGTCTTTAGACAGGGAAGACCTTTAAACTGCACTGTTCTACTCCCAATGGATATTCTACAGTCAGCATGCCTTGTATAAGAGACCCTAAGGTCTTATTCAAACATACATGTATTTCTCTATTCATTTCTTATTTTTCATGAAAGTAAAACATTTCACAAATATTCCTCTTTGGTGCTCCTCCCCCTCCTCCCAAAAATCGTTCTGCTGTGCATGCATTTGTAAACACACTTTTTGCTCCTGTTCGAATCACCATTTCCTTTAGCCCCAGACAGGCATGAATTGAAAGGAAATATAGTCAGTAAGATTTTTCCACTCAAATCTAGATTCCGACAGGATTGGAGCCTGATGTCTGCCTAGGAGAGACAAGAGACATAGTTATAGGACGATGGGACACAGCACCATCATAAATATCCCCTGCTGTCAATCACACAGCAAGCCTCCCCTCTGCACTGGTTGGTTGCAAAGGAAGTGTTTGTGTCACACACACACACATAGGCACTCACACATTCACGCATCACAAACAGACACACAAACACACCTCTCCCACAAACACACACACAGCCCTTCAGGGGGACAGCCTCGCCATCATGCTCGAGGGTGTTTTCAGATTGACTCTTAGCCCCTTTGAGACCTCTGTCCTCTCTTTGTGTTGCATCTCAAGTATCACCACCAAGGCAAGCCCCATTGTAGGTGCCCACAAAGTTCTCTGACCACCAACCATGGAGAAAGCTTTTTTCTTGGCCCAGACTCATCTCTGAGAAGTGATTACTCTTTCAGCAGGCCTGTTCTCACAGCTAGCTCTGAGCCACCCATAGAGGGTTCCAAACACCAGAGAGCGGGAACCAGACACGGATGCCCCACAGCCCTAGAGACAATGGTGAACACGAATGTGAAAGATGACTTTATCAAATCAAGGGATTCTTTGTGAATACGTATACAAGTTAGACCATGAACATCCCGGGCACAAGAGTAATGTTCATGTGGCTTATTTCACTAATTGGCACCGCAATTCCTCAGTGCTGCTTTATTAACTTGCCTGTAAATCCTGTGATACTAATCAATGGAATAATATGTAGAAAGCCTGATTTGGTTGAGTAATCTGGCTGAAAGCAGTTGTTTTGCATTACCGTTATGGATCATAAGCATTCGACCATGATGAATGCATTGCTTACAGCTAAAGTTTTCCCATGTTATATTCTCCCTCCCTTTTATATATTATAATGCATTTCTATATAATATAAAGCAGTGGTTATCAAAGTACGTATTACCAGTTAAAGGGGGATGTTGTGGCGCATAATTGAGTGAAAGCCCATCAGTGAACACCGATGGCTGTTCACACAAAAAACGAACTTTCCCCCCCTCCATTTCCGAAATCAATTGCCAGGCAGCATTTCCCTGGCCAGGCAAAAACAAATTTGACCAATTAAAGTGAGACATTACCATTAACTATACTGTGAGTGATACAGTTGAAGTCGGAAGATTTCATACACCTTAGCCGAATACATACTCAAATACAAACTTTAAACTCAGTTTTTCACAATTCCTGACATTTAATCCCAGTAAAAATGCCCTGTTTTAGGTCAGTTAGGATCACCATTTTATTTAAGAATGTGAAATGTCAGAATAATAGCAGAGAGAATGATTTATTTCAGCTTTTATTTCTTTCACCACATTCCCAGTGGGTCAGGAGTTTACATACACTCAATTAGTATTTGGTAGCATTGCCGTTAAATTGTATATCTTGGGTCAAATGTTTCGGGTAGTCTTCCACAAGATTCCCACAATAAGTTGGGTGAATGTTGTCCCGTTCCTCCTGACAGGTGGTGTAATTGAGTCGGGTTTGTAGGCCTCCTTGTTTGCACACGCTTTTTCAGTTCTGCCCACACATTTTCTATAGTATTGAGGTAAGGGCTTTGTGATGGCCACTCCAATACCTTTACTTTTTTGTCCTTAAGCCATTTTGACACAACTTTGGAAGCATGCTTGGGGTCATTGTCCTTTTGGAAGACCCATTTGTGACCAAGCTTTAACTTCCTGACTGATGTCTTGAGATGATGCTTCAATACATCCACATAATTTTCCCTACCTCATGATGCCATCTATTTTGTGACGTGCACCAGTCCCTCCTGCAGCAAAGCACCCCACAACATGATGCTGCCACCCCCGTGCTTCACGGCTGGGATGGTGTTCTTCGGCTTGCAAGGGTCCCCCCTTTTCCTCCAAACATAATGATGGTCATTATGGCCAAACAGTTCTATTTTTGTTTCATCAGAACAGAGGACATTTCTCCAAAAAAGTATGATCTTTGTCCCCATGTGCAGTTGCAAACCATAGTCTGGCTTTTTTTATGGCGGTTTTGGAGCAGTGGCTTCTTCCTTGCTGAGTGGCCTTTCAGGTTATGTTGATATAGAACTCGTTTTTAAAGTGGATATAGATACTTTTGTACCTGTTTCCTCCAGCATCTTCACAAGGTACTTTGCTGTTGTTCTGGGATTGATTTGCACTTTTCGCACCAAAGTGCGTTCATCTATAGGAGACAGAACACATCTTCTTCCTGAGCAGTATGATGGCTGCGTGGTCCCATGGTGTTTATACTTGCGTACTATTGTTTGTACAGATGAATGTGGTACCTTCAGGCATTTGGAATTTGCTCCCAAGGATGAACCAGACTTGTGGAGGTCAACAATTGTTTTTCCGAGGCTGATTTCTTTTGATTTTGCCATGATGTCAAGCAAAGAGGCCCTGAGTTTGAAGGTTTGCCTTGAAATACATTCACAGATACACTTCAAATTTACCCTATTGATGCCAATTAGCCTATCAGAAGCTTTTAAATCCATGACATTGTTTTATGGAATTTTCCAAGCTCTTTAAAGGCACAGTCAACTTAGTGTATGTAAACTTCTGACCCACTGGAATTGTGATGCAGTGAATTATAAGTGAAATACTTGTGTCATACACAAAGTGGATATCCTAATCGACTTGCCACAACTATAGTTTGTTCACAAGAAATTTGTGGAGTGGTTGAAAAATGAGTTTAAGGACTCCAACCTAAGTGTATATAAACTTCCGACTTCAACTATATGTGCTTTAAAGTCATCATTAATGGAAACTGTCTCTTTGCAACTGAAGGTCAAACGAAATTCGCCAGGCAGTGAGTGTTTTTAGACAGCAGCAAACGTCATATTTTTCTGCGTGCCTAAACTCATGTCTCTAATATGAAAATGGCATCGACAAGACATGGTTTCCTTTCCAATTAGAAAGAAACTCAATTCAAAACTACAGTAGCACTTGACAGCGTTTCCACACAACTAAGGTGTATTTGACTGGCTAAACCTGACTGATTGATAATCCTGAAAGATAGGAAAGAGGTTTGATCACTCTGACAGATTTATCAATCAAAACAACACTCTCAACAATCTAATGTTGTGTTCCCAAGCTCTGTAAGCAGAGCAGAGCATTTCAGCTTGCCTGTCTCTATACTGACGGTGGCCTGTCAGAGTAGCCGGGTGCACCCTCAGGTGGGATTTAGCAGCATTTGGCAGCGAAAATACTTTGGGTTTGACTCAGTAGAGACAGGAAGTGTGAGAGTGACCATTCTGTTCCCGCAGAGCGGCAGTGACTGCTTACCGTTCACCTGAAGCATGTGCGTCTGCGAGAGCTGCTCGTACCCGTCGGCATGGCAGCTGTAGTTCCCCATATGGGTGGTGGTCACCTTGGTGACATACAATGAGCCATCATCGCCGAAATCCTGCAGGAGAAGAAAGAGGAATGCCACAATGACTGTATAAGACAAAAACTCATGGGTTCAAAATGTAATTCACACCATCATGAATAACTATGGGTGCACGGATTAGAAAATGAAAATGTTTTGTGAATGTGCACAATGTGCTTAGGCAACATGGATGTGGGTGTTGCAGCAGAGAAAATGGATGTGTTATTGAAACTTTTGTAAAGCAGTAAAATAACAAGTAAAATGGACAAGGAGATCAATAAAGACACACCGTGACACACATTTCTACCCGTTTCAGTCAAAGACAAGCATTTGTTCGCTTGTCAATAATTATCTTCCAATTATTGTTTTTTGTATGCATGGTAACATAGAGCAAAACAAATCAATCCTTGGTCCTTAATGACACTAACATTTATATGTATTATCTTATTTGAGAAAAAAATAAATCAAAAAAAAAAAAAAAGGTTTAACCCCAATTTCGTGGTATCCAATTTTTAGTAATTATTATCTTGTGTCATCGCTACAACTCCCGTATGGGCTCAGGAGAGACGAAGGTTGAAAGCCATGCGTACTCCGAAACACAACCCAACCAAGCCACACTGCTTCTTAACACAGTGCGCATCCAACCGGACCAATGTGTCAGAGGAAACACCGTGCACCTGGCGACCTTGGTTAGAGTGCACTGCACTCGGCCTGCCACAGGAGTCACTGGTGCGCGATGAGACAAGGATATCCCTACCGGCCGAGCACTCCCTAACCCGGACGACACTAGGCCTATTGTGTGTCCCAGGGTCTCTGGTGGCTACAGCTAGCGCTGTAATGCAGTGCCCTAGACCACTGCGCCACCCAGGAGGCCCCGAAAAAATACATTTTTAACTAGGAAACAACTATAATCAGCCTTTGGTTTAGGGCTGAAATTCAGGTTAAAGCAAGTCTGTCAGTAATTACATTGAAGTGCCATTTTGAGTAATCACTGAAATGAGCAAGATGAGAGGATGTTCCATTTTGTGAACAGGCATGCACCACAAAAACAGTTTCACTATGTTCTCCAGTATAAAAGCACAGGCAACTTTATCTGTGAGGTTAACAAGGTCACGAAGAGCAACTAAAACCAATTTAATGAATGTTGTGTCATGATTGCAGCCATTACACCGAAAGAATCCCCAAAGTTAATGAATCCATACACTGTGTTCAAGTAGTGCAACCATCTAGAAATAACTAAAATTAACTTCCTCATTAGACGCCTACTAACGTTCACACTTTCCAAGGTAATTTGCTATTTCCCCTGGGAGTATTTCTTCGTTCAGTTCGTTGATTAACATCTATTCATTCTAATTTGATCAGGAAGCTTTCGCAGCTGAAAACCCAGACAGACCTGAAGAAAGATAGCAAATCTTTTAAGTGTTTCTTGTCATAATCCAATTAGAATTCCAATCACGTCTGATGGCATTGTTCAGGTCTCAGAGTCAGTACATGTCCTCGCTTACATACACCTGCTAGACTGCTGTAAAGCATGGGCATGGGCCACCATGTTTGTCAGGTACAACCTCTATGATCAGATAAACAGTGTTCAGGGGTGGGATACTGAGGCTCAGGCTGTACCGGATCATCAGACCTTCGCTGTGTGAGGGGAATTGATGGCTCGTTTTGGCCCCTCGGCGACGAGCATATTGTGTCACCCTTTTAAATGAAAAATGAATGAGGGGAGAAATGAAACTCGGAGGGGTGGAACGAGAAGCACTGGAGGCGATCAAATCCCCCACTCCTCTACCCCTCGTTCCCACTCCACCACCCCTCCTTCCCTCTCCACTCCTCCACCACCAATGCTTTCCCCTCCACTCCTTTACCACCTCCCCTTCCTTCTCCTCCACCCTCCTCCCCCCTCCACTCCCTACCCCCTCCACTCCTTTACCACCTCCCCTTCCTTCTCCTCCACCCTCCTCCCCCTCCACTCCTACCCCCTCCACTCCTTTACCACCTCCCCTTCCTTCTACTCCACCCTCCTCCCCCTCCACTCCTACCCCCTCCACTCCTTTACCACCTCCCCTTCCTTCTCCTCCACCCTCCTCCCCCTCCACTCCTACCCCCTCCACTCCTTTACCACCTCCCCTTCCTTCTCCTCCACCCACCTCCCCCCTCCACTCCTACCCCCTCCACTCCTTTACCACCTCCCCTTACTTCTCCCCCACCCTCCTCCCCCTCCACTCCCTACCCCCTCCACTTCTCCTTCACCCTCCTCCACCCCTCCTTCCCCCTCCACTCCTCCTTCACCCCTCCATCCCTCTCCTCCTTCACCCCTCCTCTCCTCCTCCACTCCTCCTTCCCCCTCCACCACCCCCCTCCTTCCCTCTCCACCCCTCCTTCCCCCTCGAGTCCTCCTCCACTTCTTCTCCCCCCCCTCTTCCACCCCTCCTTCCCCCTACTCCACCTATTCTTCCCCCTCCTCCACCCCTCCCCCCCACCCCTCTTTCACCCCTCTACTCCTCCACCACCACTCTACTCCTCCTCCACCCCTACTTCCTCCTCCTCCACCCCTCCTCCAGACCACCCTTCCTCAAGGTCTGGTGTATCCGCCACAGAGTGATGTCAGAATTCATTAGCTTTGTGGCCTTTTTATTGAGGATGACATAGTAGACAATTCTGTGGTGATTTCAGTTCTGATAAAAACCTACCTGTGTCGGAATCTGCTGGGGGGAAAGAACACAATCGAAATATTTGGATGTTAGTTGAAATGCAACATCGAAAACAGGCAAAAGGACCTATCTTTCCACCATGTAACACTATACATCATATAGCTTAATTGATTCATATTTTTTTTGTATCAGTTGATGGATATTAATTATTTACAGAGGACAGAGTTACAAAAGTCTTAAAGCTCAACATATACATGAGGTTAATGCCTAGATTCAATCAGCTCAAGCCTTAACAGGCGATAGCTGACACCCGCATAGCGGATGTTTTGGTGGTGTCGGAGGTGGAACTGCGTTGGAGCCATCAAATCGGTGAGCAGCTGTTCTTGCGATCATTGCTACTAAGCTGCAGCCGCCCCAATCGGAACGAGAAAGTGTAGGCTACAGTGCCTTGCGAAAGTATTCGGCCCCCTTGAACTTTGCGACCTTTTGCCACATTTCAGGCTTCAAACAAAAAGATATAAAACTGTATTTTTTTGTGAAGAATCGACAACAAGTGGGACACAATCATGAAGTGGAACGACATTTATTGGATATTTCAAACTTTTTTAACAAATCAAAAACTGAAAAATTGGGCATGCAAAATTATCTACCATATACAGAGGCCAAATGACATCAAAGTCGACCTAACTTGGCCTCGCTTGTACTCTGTTCCTTTACTTTACTCAAGAGTTAAATCTAGCTCTCTCACTTTAATCCAACTTGGCATAGACTGGTTTCAACGCATTCCCATGTCAGCGAAGCCGCGCTTGATGTACAAAATTATGAATAGCTTATTGTAGAGAAGACTGGGGGACAAAATGGCAGTGGTTTCACATGCAAGTCATCAAAAACCTCGGGGAGAAGGCGATGGCCCAAAAGAAATGGAGGATCGTAAGAAGCTGAAGCACTCAGAAACAGTGGGGGCAGAAATTCAATTCCAGGAATGATGGTGCTCGGCGATGACTGGCGACAGCTGTGCGCCTCCTCGCACAGTTTTAAGGGCCATCAACATTTAATGTTACATTAGTGGCTTTGCTGGTCCTCCTTTATCTACTACGACAGTGTTGACTCCATTATGCATGGTCGAGTCAGCCACAGCTCTGTCAATCCTGATGAGGGACAACGGAGAGAGTGGGCAGCCTTTCCTGGTGACTCCCTGAACCTTCAAGTCTTCAAGTGTCCTGTCTTTGAAGAAGGATGAAAGCGTCATGGTGGTAGATACTGCACACAGACGATGACACAAGCTCCACTGGAAGTAAAAATAGGAGCTATCCCTCAGAGCTGAACCCCTTTGGTATCCTCCTTCATCCTGCCTGCCATTTTTTACCCATACTCCTTTGCTGTTCTTTGGCTGAGAACACTGTCCCTCTCAGCAGTGTACAGAGACTGGATATCTGACATTGTGTATAACTGTCAAGCCCAAAATGCTGTTCAAAAGATCTAGGTCTGCATTTTGATTAGTCCAGGTTAAAGTGCGCAGGCGTTCTAGTGATGGTGAGAAGCTGAGCAGGATATTACAAAACTGTTGGTCATACTTTATTAGGATGGTCTCATATGATGTACCGATGGTCATACTATCAACACACTATCTGTTGATAAGAAACTGCTTGCTAAGGTTACGGTTACAGTGAAATAACAGTTAAGGTACGGATTAGGGCTAGGATTAGGATAAGGTTTAAGGTTAGTGGATAGTTATTATCCAAATAAAGTGTTACCAAAGTGTGTGTGTGTGTGTTTGTGTGCATGTGTGTGTGTGTGTGTTTGTGTGCGTGTGTGTGTGTGCATGTGTGCGTGTGTGTGCGTGATAAGGTAAGCTATCCTAGATAAGAAAAGGCCGGTAGTCAACCTGTCCTCGACACAAAGTGTCTTACAAAGCTAGAAGAAACAACAGGTGGGGCTTCAGGCAGCTCTTACATTGATGTCCTCCAGATCCAGAGAGTTGAGGACCTGATTGTTGCGTTTCCAGATGATGGGAGGTCTCTGCTCCCCCTTGATTGCACAAGTCAAGACGGCACTCTGGCCAACGGTTACCGTGGTGATGCTCAATTTCTGGTCATCTGGCAGGGTGAGCTGGAACACTTCTGTAAAGAAAAAAGCAAAGCCGGTAATTAGATCACCTGTTAGTCATAGAGAGCTGTGCCACTTCTGTTCCACTAGGGTGCTTGAATGTAAAAATTCAAGTGTGTGTGTGTTTGTATCCCCATGTGCACTTGCGTGTGTGTGTGTGTGTGTGTGTGTGTGTGTGTGTGTGTGTGTGTGTGTGTGTGTGTGTGTGTGTGTGTGTGTGTGTGTATATTTTAAAAATAATGTTTGTGTGCATGTGTTCAAGTGTGTGTGCACGTGTGTGTTTGCTTGCACGTGTATGCATTTACTTCTACATATCAGTGAAGCAAGCCAAATTACTTTTCCTGTGTGTGTGTGAGTATACAGCACACTGAACAGACGAGTGATTGTTGTATCGTGTGTATGCCCGTATTCTTTAAATTAATGGACCTGAAAACAGTTGAATACACAGAGAGAGACTCAATTAGCCAGTGTTTTGTTGCCGAGGCAAAACATTACTGCAGATGTTGTTTGGTTTATGCATCGAGGAAACATAATGAGTTCATACGTCAAGAGAAAATGGATGAAATTAGGTGCTACGTAAATACATCAAGTAAACAAGAGATTTAATGTACATTTCATTAAACCATGCCAGTACTGTATCTCCGAGGATTTCTTCCACCTACCTAGCTATCCATCTTATTATGTGGACTTTTCCAAAGGGATTGTGGGTGTTCTATTCAATGTCCCACAACGCCACCACATTTATGTATTTACATGAAGAGATTATTTGAAATGCATCGACAACTCAAAATGAATTGCAGTTCTCCACATATTGCTATAATCACTGATTGCTTAAGTGAAAGTGTATATATACCACCAAAGGCACAGAAAATATCCTGGAAAAACAGAGACATTTTGCGTGTGGCCGGTAAGGGTGCCGATGGTTAACGACTATAATGCTTCCAGTTCTTCAATGAGACAATGAATGAACACAAAGCCGTTACTCAAGCGTCCCCTTTAATTCTGTTATGTAACTAGACTTGTAACTAGTGTGTGCCTTTGAATTTTCCTCTTGGGCTAATGAGCAACAGAGAAAAAGGAAACACTGACTCAATTTGTTCTGCTCCTGAGGCCATGAAATACAAAACCTAATGAAAGAAAAGCCCAGGTCCAGAGACTAGCGGTTAGCTTAGCTCAGCGAAACCAACTGGGGGAAGAAAGAGATTGAATAAAAATGTATCTGGTGTGTACCTTTTAACTTGAGTCTAGAGTTAATGCATAACAATCTGTCTGTTATGTCCTGAACTGGAATAACCCCCATGTGATCAATGCTTGAAGACTGCAAACACCCCATTCTGTAGGAAAGACTAATACAAATATACCTTAGCACACAATTGCCCTGAGAAAATGTTTTACTATCTAGTGCTTTTAAATGGTTCATAACCCCAATAAATACATGTCCAGTATTTCTATAGTGTTTAAAAGATCAATAAAAAACTTGAACAGGATGGCTCTTTTGAAGATTGAAAGAAGCTGTGTCATTAAGTCAAAAAGATGTACAATTACAATTCTACATAGTCTCTCGGGGTTTCAAGAATGCATGTTTTTCATGGAGAGATGATTGCATTCGATTGTCCTCAATCAATTTCTAGTCTTTTGTGAATATTCCCATGCGGGATGGTGTATCCAAGACGCAAGAGGACATATGTGTTAACATGCTCAAACACACTCTTGTTGATTAGCCTTTCATTTCTCAAGAGTGCGAACATCTGTCAAATCATTAGCGTGACCCTTCCTGCCCGACGATGAAGCATCTTGTGTCTTGATGACGATGATGTTAACCCTTGATCTTTGAAAGCTGACGTGCTACATGGAAAGCGACTAATTTTGTTATGTGGAAATTGCAACATAACAACAATGATGTTTAATGTGACACAGACAATCTTAATAGAAGAGTATAATTGAGCTACGAAAGAACAAGAATGGCCAACAAGATTCCAGTTTCTCAAATGTGTTTAATGGGGATTTACCACTATACAGACCATGGAAGTTATAAGATGCTGAAATGTTTGAGACAAATATATCTCTCTCAGCACATACTGCAGTTTCTAACGTCTACAGGGCTTCATTAAATCTTAATTTCCCAAATTAGGCTGCAATGTGTCCTCTCTTTTTCTCCAAGCTCAGAGGAGGAAATTAGCAAAGTACAAATGCATTTCCTACACAGAATTCATTGGCGCCAGTGGAGATATATTACACATAATTGACTTCAAACTTACTCCATCTATTGAGATGTTAAGCGTTTGAAAACAATTAAATAACTAATTTTCAGAGTTCAGCTCTGGGTTTATTGGATACATCAGAGATGAAAAAGTGACTTGATGTTTTCCTACTAGCAGATCAAGATACTGGTTCAATGATTACATGAACACACCTCTTTTAAAAATAACCTAAGCAAAATCTTTGCAGAAAGCAAACGGCGGTCATCTTTTGACATGCTTACTGAACTCTGTCGGCCCATGTCACATACACAAAGACAGATGCACACAAGGGACATACTACTCCACAAATAAAACAATACAATGTCCTAGTGGGAGCTTCCTATTGTGGCTCTGTTATGATGCTGCTCCCCCTCGATCCTGCTGGCAAAACAACCCTGACAACATCACTGCTAACACGACGCATGGACATTTCAAAACTCAGTAGGCTTTGTAGCTGCGGTGTTGAGGCGGGACATACCCATACAATCTCCTCCCTAACCATTCAATTACAGTCCCTTGTATCTTAATGGCTTTGGAAATGCGTTTAGAGCGACAATCTCGATTCGCAGGCTATCTCGGGGGAACTGAAACGGGGGAAGTCATGGGGGAGATTTTAAAAAGAGAAATCGGCAGGCAGCAGGCTGCATCATACTGTTGGAGGGAAACCAGCAAACCTCATGCATGCGAAGTCTGTACAGGCACAGAATGGGCAATTTCTTATTGATCGAATCGAACTCAGTGTGGGCTGCTGGACATTATATCCGATCTTCTCTGGCCTCTGATTTATCAGAACGACTAGTGACCCTGGCTGCTCCTTTCGTCTTGTTTTGGACTTCCATGGCTTTTCTCCTGGGAGGGACCTAACCTTCAACATCCAGCCTGTAATTAGTGATTAACGGCTGGGTCTAGTTTTTGATTTACTCCCCAACTGTTCCTATAATGGGATGTTGGTCCATGCCCACCGCCCAAGACTAAATCACCTATGGCACAGTAGAGGAACGGTTGTCAGGGAAAATAGCTGTCACTGTCGTTTAGCTACTCCCCTGCTCACCTAGCTCTTTCTGTTTCTCTCTCTCTCCTTCCCTTTCTGTTTATCTCTCTCTCCTTTTCTTTCTGTTTCTCTCTCTCCTTTTTCTGTTTCTCTTTCTATTTCTCTTTCTCCTTCTCTCTTTCCGTTTCTCTCTCTGTCCTTCTCTTTCTGTTTCTCTCTCTCCTTTTTCTGTTTCTCTTTCTGTTTCTCACTCTCCTTCTCTCTTTCCTTCTCTTTCTGTTTCTCTCTCCTTCTTGTTCTGTTTTTCTCTCTGTTTCTCTCTCTCCTCTCTCTCCTCTTTCTGTTTCGCTCTCTTTCTGTTTCTCTCTTGTGCTTTCCCAAAATCATATCTATCATATATGTGGCACACATCCTCCAAAGAGGTGTTATCTGACCAGGTGGGTGTATCTCCATTGCTGCTGTTTTTTAAGATATATTGTCTAGTGCTGTTACATCATTTTGAACAACCCCCAAATCACTCCACTTGGGTTTAGGGTTCCCTAGACCGATAGGAGGGTTAGCTCGACTGAATTACCTGCTCCAATATCAACGTCTGCAGACAGGAACAGCCCTGCCAATACCAGTAATACTTTGATCAAGACTTAAAGCTTCATAAAGCAGACTGCAAGTAAAGCCAATTGAAATAAAAACCTCTGCACCAAGGTTATAAATGTGAGCGAAGCCTGTAAAAGTGGAACTTACTGAGTGCATTACCTCACCTGATCAGCCTGGAGCCTAGTTTATAGAGCAGCTGGTGAAGGAGCCTCGTGGGACCGACCACACATGGCTGAAGACCATTCTAACTGGACTAATTTGATCAAAACTACCTTGTGAAAAAGACATTGAGAGAAAAGCTATTCCGTCAAAATGCAAGGTATATTTGGGGTTTGGGTTTATCATAAGGGGGCCATGCTGATTTGGCTGTGATGCCTCTCTCACCCACTCAAGTGAGTTATATTCCTTATTCTAGGATTCGTAACAGTGAATAATATTGAGCGCCTTCCCACCTGTGTGTGCGCGTGCGTGCGTGCGTGCGTATGTAATTGCGTACGTGCGTGTGTATTGTGTGTGTGTGTGTGTGTCTATCTGTAAGTGTGTGTACATGTCTATGTGCGTATGTGTGTTTTAAAGGCAGGTTTGATTGAGGTGCACCAGTAAGCCATCTCACCAGCGGGCTCAAGAAAAGCAAGAGGGAGTGAGTTCAACACACAGTTGAGTGTCCAGATATGCATTAAATAATTGCCTTCTAGCTCCACGGTAGGGATCTTAATAGCATCATTATGTTCAAAGTACAACGTTGCTCCAATAGCTGCATACCTCTCTAGACTGCAATCCGATGTGATCGCGTCAACAGCATACCCCTCCTTGACAAGAGCCGTGAAATGTTTGAGAGGCATGGAGCCTGTGCGTTTGTTTACATGGAAATGCTTCCCTTCTGTCTGTATGTCTGTCAACAGTGATAGGAAGGAGGACTAACGTCTATAAGAAAGATTATGGTACACATGATAATACATTTTGTAGAGATGTGGTTTTTCTATCATGTAGCTTTCCTACACACTGTGTGATTCATAAACTGTATGTATCACATACACTCAGTGGCCCGTTTATGAGGTACACCACCCTGTTGACGAAAATGGTTATCTCCTACAGACAGTGAGTCACGTGGCCCTGGCTTGCTATATAAAGCAGGCAGACAGGCATCAAGCCATTCAGTTACTGTTATATTGAAAGTTAGAATGGGCAAAACGAGTGACATAAGCAACTTTGAGCATGGTATGATCGTCGGTGCCAGTCATCTCAGAAACGCCTCCTGGGTATTTCATGCATGACAGTGTCTAGGGTGTACCGAGAATGGTGCGACAAACAAAAAACGTCCCGTCAGTGGCAGTCCTGTGGCCAAAACAGCTATTTGATGAGAGGTCGAAGGAGAATGGCAAGAATCGTGCAAGCTAACAGGCGGACCACAAACAGACAAATAACGGTGCAGTACAACAGTGGTGTGTAGAACGGCATCTCAGAACGCACACCTCGTCGATCCTTGTCACGGATGAGCTATTACAGCAGACAACCACACCGGGTTCCACTCAGCTAAAAGAAGAGAAGAAGAAGCGGCTCCAGTGAACACGCGATCACCAACACTGGACAATTGAGGAGTGGAAAAACATTGCCTGGTCCGGTTCCTGTTGCATCACGCTGATGGCAGAGTCAGGATTTGGCATAATCAGAGTCCATGGCCCCATCCTGCCTGGTGTCAATGGTACAGTCTGGTGGCGGTTGTGTAATGGTGTGGGGAAAGTTTTCCTGATATGTTAGGTCCCTTGATACCAATTGCGCAAGGTTTGAATGCCACACCTTTTAGAATCTATCCCCCAAATAATTTAGGTTGTTCTGGAGGGAAAGGAGGGTCCGACCCATTACTAGATGGATGTATCATATATATCATATCTTAATCATAAGCTTTCCAATCCTACCCAATATCACAGAGAGCTCTGATTGTAATAAATCCAGTCAATTGCAATGTTCTGGAATTATAGTTTACATATAGAAATTCAGTCCACACTTCAGGTAATGACTTCTTACTAATCAATATAGTACATCACTGATCAAGCATATAGTGAAACGTTAAGTCATTCAATCTCATTTGATGTCAAGGAATATATACATTAATGGACTACAAGATACAAGACTACAAGATTCACTAAAGGCATGTGAATACGCAAGCTATATTTGATAACGGACCAAACTTCTGGAAGACAAGACATTCTTGTATCCTATTGTGAAACAACGAGTACTCTTCTACAAAGGCTATATCCTGTTAGAATTGGTTCCATGTCGCAAAAATGCAATTTGTCATGGATTTAAGTTAGAAAGGATGTGAAATCCTCCCGTGGAGATTGATAAGGCCCAATTGGCTATCGTCTCAGTACTATTATTATCAGTACAGTAGTATTTCCAGGGGAAAAGAGAAAGATTTTTTTTTGTTAAAAGCATTTCAAATTTTTCTAATACATAACACATTCTGCAAAAATCACACTTTTGGAAAATGGATCCAATTTAACAGCACTCCTTGAAGCCAGTGAGCAGAATGATGCATGGGAGCTTGTCGTGAGAAAGCATGATGATCCATTAATTGTCAATGCGCCGCGAGCAATGAATAACACCAGAGTTGTCTTAATGGAGGCAGGCAGGCCCAGAAACCATTTTCATCTGCCACTGCCCTGGAGAAGACGAGGCTGTCTCCTTTGGTTGTCTAATAATGATCCATAGAGAAGAGCCAGAGTTTAAGTAAACTAATTTTCTATCTTTGCAAATCCACATTCAGATCGAAGAGTTTTGGAGCTCATAAGAATCGGCAAATTAAAGAACAAATAAGCTGCTGAGAACGTTATTATGTTCTATATGTAGAAAGAACAATACTTTAACTGTTTACTTAACTACCAGCATGAATAACTTCCTTCGCTGACATCAATGTGGTTCATTCCAAATAAAAAGGGATAACTGATTAACATAGGCTACTGAGGTGTGAATCCTCTTAATAGATGATATGCCATATGACATTAACTGGTATACTCTAGACTTATATAACTTGGCCTGACGTTTTCCACACCGATCACCTTTGGGGTGCGTCCCAAATGGCATACTATGCCCTAGTTAGTGCGCTGCTTTTGACCAAGGCTCATTAGGGCCCTGTAACGGCTGATTTCTTCCTCTTCCTCTGAAGAGGAGGTGTAGCAGGGATCGGACCAAAGCGCAGCGTGGTTAGTGTTCATCATGTTTAATAAAGACGATAAACGTGAACACTACAAAATACAAAACAACAAATGTGAAAAAAAACCGAAACAGTTATGTCTGGTGCAGACACACGAAGACAGAAGACAACCACCCACAAAACCCAACACAAAACAGGCTACCTAAATATGGTTCCCAATCAGAGACAATGACTAACACCTGCCTTTGATTGAGAACCATATCAGGCCAAACATAGAAACGGGAAAACTAGACACATAACATAGAATGCCCACACAGCTCACGTCCTGACCAACACTAAAACAAAGAAAACACAAAAGAACTATGGTCAGAACGTGACAGGCCCGTTCAAAAATTGGTGCACCATATAGGAAATAGGGTGCCATTTGGGACGCAAGTTTAGACTGTGCAATGGCAAGCTACTACGCAAAACACAAGTGACACGTTTCAAAGCCATGGGGTCCATCAGCCTGTCACCAACCATCAACCTCTGGATCGATACTTCAGCCACTGACTACTACATACAGTCACTGGCAGACAGCCACTGACGGACAGCCACTGACGGACAGCCACTGACGGACAGCCACTGACGGACAGCCACAGACAGACAGCCACTGACAGACAGCCACTAACAGACAGCCACTGACAGACAGTCACTGACAGACAGCCACTGACAGACAGCCACTAACAGACAGCCACTGACTGACAGCCACTAACAGACAGCCACTGACAGACAGCCACTGACAGACAGCCACTGACAGACAGCCACTGAGAGACAGCCACTGAGAGACAGCCACTAACAGACAGCCACTGACAGACAGCCACTGACAGACAGTCACTGACAGACAGCCACTGACGGACAGCCACTAACAGACAGCCACTGACAGACAGCCACTGAGAGACAGCCACTAACAGACAGCCACTGACAGACAGCCACTGAGAGACAGCCACTAACAGACAGCCACTAACAGACAGCCACTGACAGACAGTCACTGACAGACAGTCAGCCAGGAAGAAATAAAGCATGTACACCAGCAGCTCTTTCCTTCTCCTCATCTATTCAGAAGCTGCCAATGGGTTCTCATAGATATAAACCCTCTAATATTTAGTGTTTGATCCTACAATCAAGACTTAGCGATACAGTGACATCTGCAACCTTGGAATTTTACCATTCCCACGCCCTAAGGTTAAGGTGACATCAAATGTACAGGACGTGAATGCCTTATCTGTCCTAAACCCAGAGTGCATTACATTCACCAAGTTATTCAAGGATGGCAATACATACGACTATCTGTAGTGTGGCAGACATCATTTCATTTCTATCAGTAACTTGGTCTAATTAAAATCCATCATTCCTGCTAGATATTTACCTTACTGCTAGCTGAAGCGATTGATTTTTATTTTCTTGAATATGGGATGGAGTCAATGAATTATGCATGGACGTTAGTGTCTTATCTTTAACAGTGACAAACAACGTTGCTGTGATTTGAATATTCCAAGTTGTATGCAAGGCCTTATTAGCAAAACAGACATACATCCTGTGAAAGACAGGTCTCATTTTCATCGGGATTGTTGGCTAGTTCTGCATTTACTGCTGTTATTTGCAAAATGGTACTATATTTCTAAATATACTGAATCAACAAATGTCCTATTCATGTAATCTTATGGTATTATATTTTATTGGAGCGCATTGACTTGGCTAATGAGACCTGTGAACTGGAAAAATAGGACTCAAATAACATTTAGTTGTGTAGTTAAGTGCTACACGATCTGAAGCGACAGTAGTCAGCGCCATCATTGAGGTTCACCTAACTTTTTGTTTATCTTCTTATTTTTTACGTTCACTTACATAAAACATCTGCAAACAAAACCTTTTGCAAGGCTGGTGGTATTTAAGGCTTTGGTATAGCGGCTATCTTTACTGTGGTAAAGGGAACACAGAGGCATTGTGTTCATAATGCACATGAAAGCTGGAGGTCTGTAGATTTAATGGGTTTACCTGTTCAATATAATCCTAACTGAAAACTGTTTCTACCTCTGGACGTGTAACACATTCTTAGCCTTATCTGAATTTAGCTTTGGGTGAAAAGAGGGCATTCAAAAGGACTATGAATGCTAAGGGACTGAAAGGCTGGAATGACATTCAACTCCATAGTGTATAGTAGGCTGTCTCACATAGACTAAGAGACGGGTAAATCATATCAAGCTCACCATTGCTTGGTTGGATCCTACAGAGTAAATGGGCACGAGCATTAATACACGTTGTGCAATTTCATGACGGGGTTCATGCTTTCTCAGTCTTATATTTTAGTGGTTTGTCATGAATATTAACTAAGTAAAAGAACTAGCTGCCATAGACAGGGAGAAAGAAAAGCTCTCCCTTAAATAGCCTATGATGAATTGTAAATCTCCCACAATTAAAGCTCGAGCGATGAGAACTGGTCTGGTCATTCAGGGAGATATTAACAACTTTTGGTAGTGTAACTATTGTATAGGAATGTATAAGAAAAATTCAACCATGGTTTTGAGTAAACAGTAGACATTGTAAACAGTTTTATCCACTTTGCTGTCACATAAAGGCATAGGTTACTTATAAAGTTTTTAACTCTATGTGTCTGAAAGCATGTCTATTGTCCAATTCAACACAACCTGTGGAGGGTATATTCTTCAAATATCCTTGTCAAAAAAGGAAAAAGGAAATGGTAATACACACTTGAGTATTTTACACAACCTTACTGCCCTGAATGACAAAACATAAGCATGATCAGTTGACCCTGCCACTCACCAAAAGCTGTATAGAACTCGTCCTTTGCTAGGTGCTCATCGTCGTTGATGTCGTTGTATTTGAGAAGGTCAAACAGGGTGCACTCAGAGACCTCCTTGAACAGACCTTCCTGCTTGATGACCTGCAACAGAAAAATGCATTGAGACGTGGGCATGTAAGTAACTTATAGTTAAAGCTCATTCTAGACCTGGGCAAGTAGGTAACTTACAGTTAAAGTTAAGTCTAGACCTTGACTAATATGTAACTTACAGTTAAAGCTAAGTCTAGACCTGGTCTAGTATGGAAGTTACAGTTAAAGCTAAGTCTAGCCCTGGTCTAGTATGGAAGTTACAGTTAAAGTTAAGTCTAGACAGTAAGTCTAAGTCGGGTATTTTGGCATCTGGGGTTTGCTTTTTTCTTGTACCTTTTCCCGCCATCTCCATTTCTTAGTGCTGAAACCCGGGAACCAACCATGGAACTTGGATTTCTAATGTTACAGCATAGAGCATGCAATGTAACGCGATCAATTCTCTTTCTAAGTATGTGGTTTCTAACCTAAACTCAATTTCACATTTAAGTTTGACCTTGATAGTCTATTGATCTCTTATTTCTGGAAGTAAATATGCTGAGGAAACCCTTTTTCATGGTGCAAAGACCTGTTATGTTTTATATAAGGTTTGAAATAAATCACATCTCGGGGCGACATTCACTCATCCATCATTCTAGATCAGCTGTCATAAAGCTTGACAAAATGTTACTGCTTAATGAATCATCCTCTACTTTGTCTTTTTCCCTGCAGCGTTTTGGCTATGCTTTCTGAACACTTATTGAACTAAAAGTGTAAGCTATGTAGAATGATCACAATTTGTTTGACGATTGAACCTCATTAGTTACATTTGAAAATGTTCTTCAAGCCATCTGTGTACAGTGCATTACAAGCATTCATAAAAGTCTATGTCTCCTTTTAGAAAATCTATAACAATACTTGAATGGCAATTGTATACATTCATAATGCATTACCTCGGCACAATTGGTTCAGAGAAATTATTATCAAAAAACATGGTATTCCAAAGTATTCTCTGGCTTCCTGATTGGCCCCATGGCAGATGGTTTGATTAAGGGAGATGGTAATATCAGAGTGGCTGTGTGTCACCCTAGTCTTTGGTGATTCTCACACCATCTTTTAAATGTTTTATGTCCCGGCCTGAAATCAAACCATCTTTCCCATGCTCTGTAGTTGATGTTCGGGTTGGATGTACTGGCAGAATCGACCCATCTGATTGCAACAACATAAAGAAGGGGATCAGTGTCTGAAGATTGTGTGGAGGGAGGGAGTGCACCACCCCCTCCACCCAGACATGCACACACACACAAGCATGGAAGTACACACACACACACACATACCCACACATAAACACACACCATGCCAAGCCTGAACCTTTTAACTAAACTGACAAAATGACACGCATTATGTTAGAGAAACAGCTGTAACGTGTGTTCGGAATGCAGCCACAGTCCGTGTCAAATTAACACCCCATTTACAGAGGCGACGGGACATTAGACGGTCAGTCAAATGTAACACCTCTTTTACAATGAACAATTACACAAATAGCAGACTCGTAAACGAGGTCTGAAATTATCGGTCACATCAAATTTGTATAATTTAACATGGCAAGAGTGAAGAGCGAGGAAATTAGTTATTTTACTGATTGAATTCTCGGCCATAAGTGACCTCTGTGATGTGACATAGATTAAGGTCAACTGTGTCAACGTCTGAGATTCAGAATGAATGACTGCGATGTGCTTTTGTAAACAAGACATTAAAAACTTTGCCTTAAAATAGCTACAACATGTTTGTACTGTATACCGTATGTACTGTGTGTCAACATCACCATATGCCTCAAGGATTAAGAGAGACTGTAGCATTCTCCTGTGAGGAATGCTTTAAAACCAACATGGCGTTACTCAATCTGTGCAGTGGATGTTTATGGACAGACTGACATTCAAACACTTGGATAGACGATGGCTCATAGCTTGGTGTCTAGCCCTCAGTGTCATCCGTAGTTTAATGCCTTTGGTATCTATGGTTACTACCTAAAGCAACTTTCCAATGTGTCAACGGGGCATATTTGCATATTCAAAGAAAGCCTAACACTTTATTTCACCCACTTTGCATTGATTTGTGCTCTCATCTCTGAGCTGAAAGCCTCGTTGTTATGTAAAAAAAAATGCAAATGATATGAAAATATAGTTTAATAATATCAGAGCTGTTGGCAGTAATCAAATGGGGCACTTTGTATAAAAAAAAGTGAATGCATAAGAATATGAATCAAGCTAGTTTCCTCTCTCACATCATTCCAATAGAGACTGGCGGAATCAGAGTGCCGCTGGATATATTAGTATGAAACTGACCTGAGAGCAGTTTAAAGGCTATTTAAACCAGTAGTAGTTGCCTACCTATTCATTATTTAAATGAATGGCATATAAACTAGTCCTCAGGTACTGTGAGACATGTATTTATTATGCATAAAATGTCTCCTTTTCTCACGAAAGCATCTCAAATCTCCCTTTTCAACCACACTTTCTGGCAACAACAGTCAAAGCCAGCATTCTCCCATGAGCGGAAAGTTCCTTGACTTGGATTATTATATTTCGAAAGATTTAACGGCAACCCTTTGCACCTCGCTTTACGAATTAAAGACCAAATGAAGGGAAAAACATGGAAAATAATGCTGAGGGCATTAAGATGGCTCCTAGTATAGTAAACACAATGTTTAGGTTCTGTTTGTTTAAGCTTTTCAATTCAGGGAAGGTGCGATGGCATGGCTACTGACATGTGGGAAAGACATTTACTATGGATTTATAGTCTACCCTCATGTCCACACTTGTGACAGTTCACTACTCCTTGGTGTGTAGCAAACACAATGTTGGGATGTCTTTGGTTTTCCCTTTTCTTTGAAGCACTTATTGACATCCAAGTCCCATCCTCATCTCCTCACCTGTGATAGTTCACTACTGTCTACTCTCCTGCTACCATCGGCGTCGAAGCGCTTAAACACAACATCGACCAGTCTCTTCCTGGTGGCCATGTTATTTTTATGGCTTCCCTGGTTGCCGGTTGCCATGTATCTCTGGTCATACATGTCCAGAATCTTGGTCTTCAGCCTCTTGTAGTCACTCAGTCTGCAGTTGTCATCTGAGGAACAACAACAAGAGAGAATAAGTTAGTGTCTACAATTTCTGAATCATGTAAGACACATATTAAGTCAATGGGCACACCTGTGTGCTAATGAGTCTCTGTTAATGCAGAATATTAAGGTAAAAGCTTTCATGAAAGGAGCTGTTTGAGTTAGAAATGTCAGTTGTGTCACTTCATATGTAAACCACCCAGTACATTATGCAAACAGGACACTGTAATTCAAATGTCAGTTGTGTCACTTCATATGTAAACCACCCAGTACATTATGCAAACAGTACACTGTAATTCAAATGTCAGTTGTGTCACTTTATATGTAAACCACACAGTACATTATGCAAACAGTACACTGTAATTCAAATGTCAGTTGTGTCACTTCATATGTAAACCACCCAGTACATTATGCAAACAGTACACTGTAATTCAAATGTCAGTTATGTCACTTCATATGTAAACCACCCAGTACATTATGCAAACAGTACACTGTAATTCAAATGTCAGTTGTCACTTCATATGTAAACCACCCAGTACATTATGCAAACAGTACACTGTAATTCAAATGTCAGTTGTGTCACTTCATATGTAAACCACCCAGTACATTATGCAAACAGTACACTGTAATTCAAATGTCAGTTATGTCACTTCATATGTAAACCACCCAGTACATTATGCAAACAGTACACTGTAATTCAAATGTCAGATGCCTTGTTTTCCACATAATATGTAAAAAGAATTACATGTGAGGCAGAATGTTTTCCTTCTTATTTTGGTCTCTGCCAAGGGTGTGTTATTAAGCTCTTAACTTTACCATATGTACGATATCAATTAATTATGTTAATATTCTGATCAAAAGCATTGGCATTCAAATCATAATAGCAACAACCTTACATGATCAACTCTATTTAGATTTTGTCAAACCTACCTGACATATTTAACCTAACTGTCAAAACCCCACCAGTGAATACCTAACACTCATTAAACTTCATCCTGGAATACACTGTTTTCTGTATTGCATGTTCAGGGGGGGGTGTATCAGCATTGTGAGTGTGCTAAATGGCAATGCTTTGTATGACTGCTTTCCCTAAGATAACATAAACAATGACTTCAAACTTACAGCAGTGCACCTCCAAAAAAGCCACATCAACGTCAACAGAAAGCCATCGATGAGCGAAATCATTGCTCAATGTCAAACACCATCTCTGACAGTAGGAGGAAAGCTTATGATTTGTATTTGCAATGCACCATCAAAGCAGACTCGTCAAAAGAGTCAACTACAATAAATATTTAGCATAGAAGTGTTGCGAGCAAAAAATAATGACTGGAACTTGTTGTTCCAACACATGACATATAGTAAAACTTATTTTCTTGTATGTAGAGAAGTGTCACTCTCATAATGACTGTTCCATTGGCTGTTGTCAATTACGAAACACCTGAATAGACGTTGCTTTCATCCAATCCAAAAAGAAAATGCTAAAGTATGAAAGAAAGTTTCAGGGAATGTTTTGAGTTGCTTTAGACAAGTGTTCTCAAAAGTGGCGTAACACATTCAGTGACAGACAGTCATCCCAAAGCTGGAGCCTTCATAGACACAGCCTCTTCAGGACTGTGGCATCACCTGTTACAGTGTGTGACTGTGCACCATTTGACCACCAAGCGCTGCACATCAGGAAATTGCCTCATTTTTGACAAGCCTTGGTGATAGAAAAGCTGCCGTCCTCAGAAATGGCCGAATGAATAAAAGATAAATGGCTGCTAGCCCTAGCCCAGGGGATATGAAGGTCAGTGTCATCAAAAGCCCTGGACACACAGGAACAGACAGACAGACAGACAGACAGACAGACTCGCTCTCTTTTTATATAATACAAACACACACAGGTACAGACATTAGTGAGTATTCATTAAAGGGATTCTTCAGTATTTTGGCAATGAGGCCCTTTATCTACTTCCACAGAGTCAGACGGACTTCTAAAATGCAGTTTGAAGGAAATTGCTATCATGTGTTGGCGCAATGTCTATGGCTATCTGCTTGCAAGGACTTCCAATCATTGCGCTAATGCTAGTTAGCATTGGCTCTTCCTCCTCATTTCCAAAATCCCAAAGTATCCATTTAACAGCCATGGTAGCAAATAAAAAACTAAACTAAAAATATATACTTAATGGGAAAATGTGCTACTTTTCAACCTTATATTCATTATCTCCACCACCATACCAGTGACTATATATGTGAAAACAGCGGGTTTCTATTATCTGTGTTTAAAAATATAAGAAGTTCCTAAAAAATGTCACCGCGAATCTCATAAGCTGTGAAGGAATACCCATACTAACACACTGTCTATTACATACTTAATGAGTATATACTACAAAGTATATATTAGTAGTTCATTTTAGAATACCGTAAACAAACAGTATCCTTTCAGTTGAGCGTACTAGCATGCTGTTGCTATGCAACCTCTTGCTAGTTAGTTAGCATAACAAATTATTAGTTAGACATTTTACAACATCGGGTGTGTTCCTAAATTCAATCTGGAGTGCCAGAGTGTGCTCTGTAAAATCAGAGCATTGTCAGATTGTTAGTTTGTAAATTAGGAGCATTTCACTCTCGGAGTGCACACTGGACGCTCAGGCTGAGGAGTAGGGTTGATTTGAGCATTCTGACCTTACAACAGCAGGCAAGCATCTAAGCTAACGTTGGCTAGCTTGCTAGCTACTTCCAGACACAAATGAGGCCACTCTGACCTTTTACTCGCCCTTGCAGAACTGGTTTGGCAGTTTTCATGTTATCCAGAGCGTTGGTAACTGTACTGTAACTGTGCTGATGGCACCAATTTAATGACGCTTTTTTGCCAACATTTAATGACACTGGCCATATTCAACGGGTGTTGGGGAGCTCGTAAATTCATTATTCTGTGCTGTGGTACACTCAGAAGAGAGTGATGTGAAATTAGAGTAGATAGCCAGAACAAATGTCCATTGAGAACGCACAACGACTATACCATTAAGCTAAGCTAAATTTGACGGGAATAATCAAGTCAATAAACATTGGGTAGTTGGTTAGATAGCCTATAGTTAATACACTGGAAAGTTTGATAACTGGGGCACTAGATACTTTAGTCAATAGGAGGTGTACCTGTGGATGTATTACAAGGGACTTACCTTCAAACTCAGTGCCTCTTTGCTTTACATCATGGGAAAATCAAAAGAAATCAGCCAAGATCTCAGAAAAACAATTGTAGACTTTTGTAGAATTTCCAAACGCCTGAAGGTACCACGTTCATCTGTACAAACAATAGTACACAAGTATAAACACCATGGGACCACGCAGCCGTCATACCGCTCAGGAAGGAGATGCGTTCTGTCTTCTAGAGATGGACGTACTTTGGTGTGAAAAGTGCTAATCAATTCCAGAACAATTCCATTTAGATTTTTTTTAAATGTGTACTTTCTTTTGTCAAACCTACCTGACATATTTAACCTAACTGTCAAAACCCCACCAGTGAATACCTAACACTCATTAAACTTCATCCTGGAATACACTGTTTTCTGTATTGCATGTTCAGGGGGGGGGGTGCATCAGCATTGTGAGTGTGCTAAATGGCAATGCTTTGTATGACTGCTTTCCCTAAGATAACATAAACAATGACTTCAAACTTACAGCATTGCACCACCAAAAAAGCCATGGTATTGTAGCTCCCTTCAGTAACCACGAGCACAACCGTTCCTTGATTTTAACTGGCGGCTTTATTCTGTAGTTTTAGTCAGAATTATCACCTTCCGTGAGAACTATAAAGTAAATGAAAAATACAGTTAAGCACACTCTTACAACCTTATCTTACGAGTGACATATTAGCTTGGTATAACTCTGAAGTGCTTACATACATAACAGTTTAACCGGCGTTATAACGGGTTCAGATTAAACACATGAATAAAGAAAAAGATACCTCATTGGCTGCTTATTACAGAAGGGAGGAAATCCAACTTCACACTTATTATTCCTGGCATGAATTCACACTTCATCCTAACATACACTCTTCAACCTTTATGAACTACACCCGATGACATGAAAATTTAGCTAACGCAACGCAGGATTGCCTTCCCTTCAAAAGTGTGTTGCTACAATAAGGATCCCCGTTACAACAGTATTAGCTACGTAGTTCCGCTTGTATTATAATTTCCCCCGCACAGCGGACACATAAACAATTCAAACAAAAGACAACGACATAACCTGTAAGTCTAACTGTCAGTTACAGGTATACTACACCAAACACCAACTCTGACAGTAGGAGGAAAGCTTATGATTTGTATTTGCAATGCACCATCAAAGCAGACTCGTCAAAAGAGTCAACCACAATAAATATTTAGCATAGAAGAGTTGCGAGCAAAAAAAAATGACTGGAACTTTTTGTTCCAACACATGACATATAGTCAAACTTATTTTCTTGTATGTAGAGAAGTGTCACTCTCATAATGACAGTTCCATTGGCTGTTGTCAATTACGAAACACCTGAGTAGACTTTGCTTTCATCCAATCCAAAAAGAAAATACTAAAGTATGAAAGAAAGTTTGAGAGAATGTTTTGAGTTGCTTTAGACAAGTGTTCTCAACAGCAAAGTACAACAGCAGCAAAGGACCTTGTGAAAGTGCTGGAGGAAATAGGTATAAAAGTATCTATATCCACAGCAAAACGGGTCCTACATCGACATAACCTGAAAGGCCGCTCAGCAAGGAAGAAGCCACTGCTCCAAAACCGCCATAAAAAAGCCAGAATACGGTTTGCAACTGCACATGGGGGCAAAGATTGTACTTTTTGGAGATATGTCCTCTGGTCTGATGAAACAAAAATAGAATTGTTTGGCCATAATGACCATCTTATATTTGGAGGAAAAAGGGGGAGGCTTGCAAGCCGAAGAACACCATCCCAAATGTGAAGCATGGGGGTGGCAGCATCAAGTTATGGGGTGCTTTGCTGCAGGAGGGTCTGGTGTACTTCACAAAATAGATAGCATCATGAGGAGGAAAATTATGTGGATGTATTGAAGCAACATCTCAAGACATCAGTCAGGAAGTTAAAGCTTGGTCGCAAATGGGTCTTCCAAATGTACAATGACCCCAAGCATACTTCCAAAGTTGTGGCAAAATGACTTAAGGACAACAAAGTCAAAGTATTGGAGTGGCCATCACAAGCCCTGACCTCAATCCCATAGAAAAAGCGTGTGCGAGCAAGGAGGTCACAAACCTGTTTCAGTTACTCCAGCTCTGTCAGGAGGAATGGGCCAAAATTCACCCAACTTATTGTGGGAAGCTTGTGGAAGGCTACCCAAAACATTTGACCCAAGTTAAACAATTTAAAGGCAATGCTACCAAATTCTAATTGAGTGTATGTAAACTTCTGACCCACTGGGAATGTGATGAAAGAAATAAAAGCTGAAATAAATCATTCTCTCTACTATTATTCTGACATTTCACATTCTTAAAATAAAGTGGTGATCCTAACTGACCTAAAACAGGGAGGTTTTCCTAGGATTAAATGTCAGGAATTGTGAAAAACTGAGTTTAAATTTATTTGGCTAAGGTGTATGTAAACTTCTGACTTCAACTGTAGTGCCCTAGCTAGGTTATCCGTGTGTATTACCCCAAAAATGTTTATTAAAGTGTATTTTGCCCCAGCTATATTGTCTAGTGCCCCAGCTATGTTATTCTAGTTAGTGCCCCAGCTATGTAACTGTAGTGTCTAGTGCCCCAGCAATGTTATCGAAGTGTCTAGTGCCCTAGCTATGTTGTCTAACGTCCCATCTATGTTATTCCTAGCATCTAGTGTCCCAGCTATGTTATCCTATCTAGTGCCCCAGCTATGTTATTCTAGTGTCTAGTGCCCCAGCTATGTTATTATCATATCTAGTGCCCCAGCTATGCTATTCTAGTATCAAGTGCCCTAGCTATGTTATTCCAGTGTCTAGTGCCGCAGATATGTTATTATAGTGTCTCGTGCCCCAGCTATATTGTCCAGTAACCTAGTTATTGTGTTATAGTGTGTAGTGCCTTATCTATGTTATTATAGTGTTTAGTGCCTATAATAACATAGCTAAGACTCTTGATACAGCGCAATATTGGACTCATCTGGACTCCTTCACTTTGTTGATTGCCCCCTCTATATCTGTTCCTCAGTTTGTTCCCTGTGTCAGCATTAATGTCATTATGTTTTTCATGTCCAGACGCTGTCCTGTCTTGTTTAATGTCTGTTTATTAATTAAATGTTCACTCCCTGTACTTGCTTCTCGGCTCCAAGTGTCTGTCCACACAGAATGCTGACAACATTTGAAGCATCAGGGAGTTTTGTTTTTTGTTTTGGTTGGTGAAGTCAGGTCTGGGGTCGCTGTCGAAGAAACCAGGGCTGCCTCAGCTGGCTCGAGAGGTTTCCTTGCCTCGGTTAGCTCGGCAGGCTCCCACCCCACTTTATGCCTCAGCCGGCTCGTCAGGCTCCCACGCCTCGGCCGGGCCATCAGGCTCGCCCAGGTGGGATGCAGGGTGGCACCCCTAGAGGGGGGTACTGTCACGACTGCTCCCGTTCCCCCTCTATAGCACTTGAGGGCGCCAGGTGGCCCATCTTTACGCAGACCTGTCACCATCATTACAGGCATCAGGGGAATATTGGACTCACCTGGACTCCTTCACTTAGTTGATTTCTTCCTCTATATCTGTCTGTTCCTCATTTTGTTCCCCATGTCGACATTAAGGCCGTTTTGTTCCCCTGTCCAGATGCTGTACATGTTTTATTTCTTGTCCGTTATTTATTAAATGTTCACTCACAGTACTTGCTTCTCGCCTCCCAGCGTCTGTCCTTACACTAGTGTCCATTGCCCCAGCTATGTTGTTCAAGTATCTAGTGCCCCAGTTATGGTAATATAGTGTCTAGTGCCCCAGCTATGTTGTTCAAGTATCTAGTGCCCCAGTTATGGTAATATAGTGTCCATTGCCCCAGCTATGTTGTTCAAGTATCTAGTGCCCCAGTTATGGTAATATAGTGTCTAGTGCCCCAGCTATATTATTCTAGTGTCTAGTGCCCCAGCCATGTTATTCTAGTGCCCCAGCTATGTTGTCTAATGCCCCAGTTATTGTATTATAATGTTTAGTACCCCAGCTGTGTTGTCTAATGCCCCAGCTATGTTATTCTAGTGTCTTGTGCCTAAGCTATGTTATTGTAGTGTCTATTGCCCCAGATATATTACTATAGCGTCTAGTGCTCCAGCTATGTTATTCTAGTGTCTAGTTTAGCATCAATGTTATTCTAGTGTCTAGTTCCCCAGGTATGTTGTCTAGTGCCCCAGCTGTGTTATTCTAGTGTCTAGTGCCCCAGCTATGTTATTATAGTGTCTAGTGCCCCAGCTATGTTATTCTAGTGTCTAGTGCCCCAGCTATGTTATTATGGTGTCTAGTGCCACAGTTACGTTATTGTAGTGCCTAGTGCCCCAGTTATGTTACTATACTGTCTAGTTCCCCAGCTATGCTGTCTAGTGCCAGCAGATCCACAGATGATGCAATCTCAATCACACTCCACACTGCCCTTTCCTACATGGACAGAAGGAACAGCTATGCCAGAGACCTGGCAGTGTGGTTCCAGGACAACAATGTGAGCAAGACAAAGGAACAGATCGTGGACGACAGAAAAAGGAGGGCCGAACATGCCCCCATTCACATCGATGGGGCTGTAGTGGAGTGGGTCGAGAGTTTGGTGTCCACATCACCAACAAACGATCATGGTCCAAACATACAGTCGTGAAGAGGGCACAACAATGCCTTAACCCCCTCAAGATTTTCAAAAGATTTGTCATGGATCCCTAGATCCTCAAAAAGTTCGACATCGGCACCATCGAGAGCATCATGACCAGTTGCATCACCACCTGGTATGACAACTGCTCGGCATCCGACCGTAGGCGCTACAGAAGTTAGTGCGTACAGCCCAGTACATAGAGCCTCTTCACCCTCAGGAGGCTAAAGAAATGTGGCTTGTCACCTAAAACCCTAACAAACTTTTACAGATGCACAATTGAAAGCATTCTGTCAGCTGTATCACTGCCTGGTACAGCAACTACATCGCCCGCAACCGCAAGGCTCTCCAGTGGGTGGTGCATTCTGCCCAATGCATTACCAGGGGCAAACTACCCACCCTCCAGGACACCTACAGCACCCAATGTCACAGGAAGGCCAAAAAGATAATCAAGGACATAAACCACCCGAGCCACTGCCTGTTCACCCCGCTATCATCCAGAAGGTGAGGTCAGTACAGGTCCATCAATCCTGGAACTTAGAGACAGAAGCTGTTTTCAATCTCGAGGCCATCAGACTGTTAAACAGCAATCACTAGCACATTAGAGGCTGCTGCCTATAGGCATAGACTAGAAATTACTGGCCACTTTAAGGAATGGAACACTAGTCACTTTAATAATGTTTACATATCTGGTGTTACTTTTCTCATATGTAAACTAAAAATAACTTCATAGATCTTCATTGTAAAGGGTTTAAACACTTTTTCCCATGCTTGTTCAATGAACCATAAACAATTATTGAACATGCACCTGTGGAACGGTCATTAAGACACTAACAGTGTAATGCTCCGGGTGTCGTGGGTGTGGAGTCAAACGCAGGAGACAGAGAATGCAATGCTGTGCGTCTTTAATAGCACCAACGCACCACAGGGTGCTCACAATAGTAACGGCCCCAAACACAGGGAATGAAAATGTACAACGGAAAAATCACGACCAGGCACTAACACGTACCTCTACAACAGAGCCGAAGGTTACACTGAAATAATCCCGCACAACAACCAGGCGGGCCGGCTGTCTAATAAAGACAAACTAATCATACATAAACAGGTACTACCAATAAACATACAAGGAGGGGGAGGAAAGACAATCAGTGGCAGCTAATAGGCCGGTGACGACGACCGCTGAGCGCCACCTGCCCGGGAAGGAAAACCACCCTCGGTCGGACTCGTGACAAACAGCTTATAGACGGTAGGCAATTAAGGTCACAGTTATGAAAACTTAGGACACTAAAATGCTTTTCTACTGACTCTGAAAAACACCAAAATAAAGATGTCCAGGGTCCCTGCTCATCTGTGTGAACGTGTCTTAGGCATGCTGCAAGGAGGCATGAGGACTGCAGATGTGGCCAGGTCAATAAATTGTAATGTCCGTACTGTGAGATGCCTAAGACAGCACTACAGGGAGACGGGACAGACAGCTGATCGTCCTTGCAGTGGCAGACCACATGTAACAACACCTGCACAGGGTCGGTACATCCGAACATCACACCTGCGGGACAGGATGGCAACAACAACTGCCCGAGTTACACCAGGAACGCACAATCCCTCCATCAGTGCTCAGACTGTCTGCAATAGACTGAGAGAGGCTGGACTAAAGGCTTGTAGGCCTGTTGTAAGGCAGGTCCTCACCAGACATCACCGGCAACAAGTTCGCCTATGGGCACAAACCCACTGATTTGGAGGTGGAAGGTCCGTCATGGTCTGGGGCGGTGTGTCACAGCATCATCGGCCTGAGCTTGTTGTCATTGTTGTCATATTCTCAACGCTGTGCGTTACAAGGAAGACGTCCTCCTCCCTGATGTGGTACCCTTCCTGCAGAGTCATCCTGACATGACCCTCCAGCATGACAATGCCACCAGCCATACTTCTCGTTCTGTGCGTGATTTCTTGCAAGACAGGAATGTCAGTGTTCTGCCATGGCCAGCGAAGAGCCCGGATCTCAATCCCATTGAGCACATTTGGGACCGGTTGGATCAGAGGGTGAGGGATAGAGCCATTCCCCCCAGAACTTGCATGTGCCTTGGTGGAAGAGTGGGGTAACATCTCACAGTAAGAACTGGCAAATCTGGTGCAGTCCATGAGGAGGAGATGCACTGCAGTACTTAATGCAGCTGGTGGCCACACCAGATACTGACTGCTACTTTTGATTTTGACCCCCCTTTGTTCAGGAACACATTATTCAATTTCTGTTAGTCACTTGTCTGTGGAACTTGTTCAGTTTATGTCTCAGTTGTTGAATCTTGTTATGTTCATACAAATATGTACACTTAAGTTTCTTGAAAATAAACGCAGTTGAAAGTGATAGGGTGTTTCTTTTTTGCCGAGTTTATGTACTGAACTCTGTACTATTCTACAGTATCATAGTCACTTAATGTTTACATATTTGGTATCACTCATCTCATATGTATATACTTTTTCTATTCTATTTTACAGTACCTCATTCACTTAAAAATGTTTACATGTCTTGCATTACTCATCTCATATGTATATACTGTTTTCTATATTATTCTACTGTATGTTAGTCTATTCCGCTCTGACATCGCTCGTCCATATGTATATAGTCTTAATTCATTCCCACGTAGATTTGTGAGTACTGTGTATATGTTGTGTAATTTGTTCGATATTTCTTGTTAGATATTACTGCACTGTCGGAGCTAAAAGCACAAGCATTTCGCTACAGCAGCAATAACATCTGCTAAACACATGTAGGTCCAAAAGGCTCATTACCAGCTTCAACCCACAAGCCATAAGACTGCTGAACAATTAATCAAATGGCCTACTATTTACATTGACCCCCCCCTTGTTTTTAACACTGCTGCTACTCGCTGTTTATTAGCTATACATAGTAACTTTATTCCCATGAACATGTAGAAATGACCTCAACTAACTTGTACCCCTACACATTGACTCTGTACTCCTACATATACAGTTGAAGTCGGAAGTTTACATACACCTTAGCCAAATACACTTTTTCACTTTATGATAAATAGTGTGCCCAATTTCAACTTCCTGCTACTCATGCCAAGAATATAAGATATGCATATTATGCATAGAAAATACTCTGAAGTTTCTAAAACTGTTTGAATCATGTCTGTGAGTATAACAGAACTTATGTAGCAGGCAAAACCCCAAGGACTAACTGTTCAGAATTTTCTTTTTCCAACTCTCTGTTCCCTGTATTGTCTTTGCCATGGGATATTTCATAGGAACCTATTTTCAGTTCCTACCGCTTCCACTGGATGTCGCCAGTCTTTGGAATTTGGTTGAGGTTATTCCTTTGTGCAATGAAGAAGTAGGCCAACTCGGAATTGGGGACAATTTTGTGAGTTGCGCAAGACGTGAAAAGCAGCGCTGGTTTGTTTTCTTTCCTGTATTGAATAGAGATTGCCCCATCTACAATTTGATCGATTATTAACGTTTAAAAAATACCTAACGTATTACAAAAGTAGTTTGAAATATTTAATCCATCATCCTATATATAATCATATACATCATCCTATACATAATTCTATACATCATCCAATACATCATCCTATTTAGCATCATACAGTTGAAGTTAGAGGTTTACATATACCTTAGCCAAATACATTTAAACTCAGTTTTTCACAATTCCTGACATTTAATCCTAGAAAAAATGCTGTGTTTTAGGATCACCACTATATTTTAAGAATGTGAAATGTCAGAATAATAGTAGAGATAATTATTTATTTCAGCTTTTATTTCTTTCATCACATTCCAAGTGGGTCAGAAGTTTACATACAGTCAATTAGTATTTGGTAGCATTGCCTTTAAATGGATTAACTTGAGTCAAACGTTTCGGGTAGCCTTCCACAAGCCTCCCACAATAAGTTGAGTGAATTTTGGCCCATTCCTCCAGCCAGAGCTGGTGTAACTAGACAGGTTTGTAGGCCTCCTTGCCCACACATTTTCTATAGGATTGAGGTCAGGGCTTTGTGATGGCCACTCCAATACCTTGACTTTGTTGTCCTTAAGCCAATTTGCCACAACTTTGGAAGCATGCTTGGGGTCATTGTCCTTTTTGGAAGATCCATTTGCAACCAAGCTTCAAATTCCTGACTGATGTCTTGAGATATTGCTTCAATATATCCATGTAATTTTACTTTCTCATGATGCCATCTATTTTGTGAAGTGCACCAGTCCCTCCTGCAGCAAAGCACCCCCACAACATGATGCCGCCACCCCCGTGCTTCACGGTTGGGATGGTGTTCTTCGGCTTGCAAGCCTGCCCTTTTTCATCCAAACATAACAATGGTCACCATGGCCAAACAGTTATATTTTTGTTTCATCAGACCAGAGGACATTTCTCCAAAAAGTACGATCTTTGTCGTACTTCATTTTGGTTTTCCCATGATGTCAAACAAAGAGGCACTGAGTTTGAAGGTAGTCTTTGAAATACATCCACAGGTAGACCTCTAATTGACTCAAATGACATCATTTTCTGGAATTTTGAAAGCTGTTTAACTTTTTATGGCTGCAGGGGCAGTATTGAGTAGCTTGGATGAAAGGTGCCCATATCAAACGGCCTGCTCCTCAGTCATAGTTGCTAATATTAGCATATTATTAGTAGTATTGGATAGAAAACACTCTGAAGTTTCTAAAACTGTTTGAATTATGTCTGTGAGTATAACATAACTCATATAGCAGGCAAAAACCTGAGAAATTCCACTTCCTCTTTTTTTTCTGGAGGTGGCAGATTTTAAACCAAGGTCTCATTGAAATTACAGCAAGATATGGACGAGTTTTCACTTCCTACGCCTTCCACTAGATGTCAGCAGTCAATAGAACTTTGTCTGATGACTCTAATGTGAAGGGGGGTCGATTGACACAGGAAATAGTCACCACAGCCATGAGTGGACCGCGCTTTCACCAGGCGCGTTCACAGATGAAGGACGTGCGATCCATCGCTCATCTGAAGTCATTCTAATTCTCAGGTTGGAACGTTATTCAAGATATATGTAAACAACATTCTAAAGATTGATTCAGTACATCGTTTGACATGTTTCTACTGACTGTTACAGAACTTTTGGACATTTCGTCACGTTATAGTGGACGCGCGTTGTGACTTTGGAATTGTTTACCAAACGCGCTAACCAAAGTAGCTAATTGGACATAAATAATGGACATTTTTGAACAAATCAAGCATTTATTGTGGACCTGGGATTTCGGGGACTGCATTCTGATGAAGTTCATCAAAGGTAAGGAAACATTTATCATGTATTTTCAGGTTTCTGTTGACTCCAACATGGCGGCTAATATGGCTAATGTTCTGAGCTCTGTCTCAGATTATTGCATGGGTTGCTTTTTCCGTAAACTTTTTTTGAAATCTGACACAGCGGTTGCATTAGGAGAGGTGTATCTATAATTCCATGTGTATTATCATCTACATTTATGATAATTATTTCTGTTTAAACGATGTGGCTATGCAAAATCACTTGATGTAGTGAATCTAGTGAATCTAACGCGCCAATGTAAACTCCGATTTTTTTATATAAATATGAACTTTATCAAACAAAACATGCATGTATTGTGTAACATGAAGTCCTATGAGTGTCATCTGATGAAAATAATTCAAGGTTAGTGATTCATTTTATCTTTTTTTCTGGTTTTTGTGAATGCTATATTTTGCTGGAAAATGGCTGTGCTTATTGTGGTTTGGTGGAGACCTAACATAATCGTTTGTAGTGCTTTCGCTGAAAAGCCTATTTGAACTCGGACACTTTGGTGGGATTAACAACGAGAATAGCTTTAAAATAATATAAGACACATGTATGTTCTAGGAATTGTAATTATGAGATTTCTGTGGTTTGAATTTGGCGCCCTCTATTTTCACTGGTAGTTGTCATATCGATCCCAATATCGGGATTGCAGCCATAACAGGTTTTAAAGGCACAGTCAACATAGTGTATGTAAACTTCTGACCCACTGGAATTGTGATACAGTGAATTATAAGTGAAATAATTTGTCTGTAAACAATTGTTTAGTTTATTTCGTAAATCTTTTTTTTGTTGAACTGCATTGTTTGTTAAGGACTTGTAAGTAAGCATTTCACGGTAAGATCCATGTAACAAATAAAGATTTGATTTGATCTATGTTATTCTAGTGTTTATAGACAAAGTTATGTTGTCCGGCACATGTAACAAATACACATTTGATTTGATCTATGTTATTCTAGTGTTTATAGACAAAGCTATGTTGTCCGGCACATGTAACAAATAAACATTTGATTTGATCTATGTGAGGAATCAGCCCAAAACTACACGGCAGGACCTGGTCAATGACCTGAAGAGAGCTGGGACCACAGTCTCAAAGAAAACCATTAGTAACACACTATGCCGTCATGGATTAAAATCCTGCAGGGCACGCAAGGTCCCCCTGCTCAAGCCAGCGCATGTCCAGGCCCGTCTGAAGTCTGCCAATGACCATCTGGATGATCCAGAGGAGGAATGGGAGAAGGTCATGTGGTCTGATGAGACAAAAATAGAGCTTTTTGGTCTAAACTCCAATCGCCGTGTTTGGAGGAAGAAGAAGGATGAGTACAACCCCAAGAACACCATCTCAACCGTGAAGCATGGAGGTGGAAACATCATTCTTTGGGGATGCTTTTCTGCAAAGGGGACAGGACGACTGCACCGTATTGAGGGGAGGATGGATGGGGCCATGTATCGTGAGATCTTGGCCAACAACCTCCTTCCCACAGTAAGAGCATTGAAGATGGGTCGTGGCTGGGTCTTCCAGAATGACAACGACCCGAAAAACACAGCCAGGGCAACTAAGGAGTGGCTCCGTAAGAAGCATTTCAAGGTCCTGGAGTGGCCTAGCCAGTCTCCAGACCTGAACCCAACAAAAAATCTTTGGAGGGAGCTGAAAGTCCGTATTGCCCAGCGACAGCCCCGAAACCTGAAGGATCTGGAGATGGTCTGTATGGAGGAGTGGGCCAAAATCCCTGCTGCAGTGTGTGCAAACCTGGTCAAGAACTACAGGAAACGTATGATCTCTGAAATTGCAAACAAAGGTTACTGTACCAAATTAAGTTATGCTTTTCTGATGTATCAAATACTTCTGTCAGGCAATAAAATGCAAATGAATTACTTAAAAATCATACCATGTGATTTTTCCTTCTCCGCTGTGCAATCCGGTTTTCAAGCTGGTCACTGGTGCACCTCAGCCACGCTCAAGGTACATCATAACCGCCATCGATAAAAGACAGTACTGTGCAGCTGTCTTCATCGACCTGGCCAAGGCTTTCGACTTGGCCAGGTCAATCACCACATCCTCATCGACAGACTCAACAGCCTTGGTTTCTCAAATGATTGCCTCGCCTGGTTCACCAACTACTTCTCAGACAGAGAATAATTATTATAATCACAGCCGTATATATCCCCCCCCAAGCAGACACGTCGATGGCTCTGAACGAACTTTATTTAACTCTTTGCAAACTGGAAACCATTTATCCGGAGGCTGCATTCATTGTAGCTGGGGATTTTAACAAAGCTAATCTGAAAACAAGACTCCCTAAATTTTATCAGCATATCGATTGCGCAACCAGGGGTGGTAAAACCTTGGATCACTGTTACTCTAACTTCCGCGACGCATATAAGGCCCTGCCCCGCCCCCCTTTCGGAAAAGCTGACCACGACTCCATTTTGTTGATCCCTGCCTACAGGCAGAAACTGAAACAAGAGGCTCCCACGCTGAGGTCTGTCCAACGCTGGTCAGACCAAGCTGACTCCACACTCCAAGACTGCTTCCATCACGTGGACTGGGACATGTTTCGTATTGCGTCAGATAAAAATATTGACGAATACGCTGATTCGGTGTGCGAGTTCATTAGAACGTGCGTTGAAGATGTCGTTCCCATAGCAACGATAAAAACATTCCCTAACCAGAAACCGTGGATTGATGGCAGCATTCGCGTGAAACTGAAAGCGTGAACCACTGCTTTTAATAAGGGCAAGGTGTCTGGCAACATGACCGAATACAAACAGTGCAGCTATTCCCTCCGCAAGGCTATTAAACAAGCTAAGCGTCAGTACAGAGACAAAGTAGAATCTCAATTCAACGGCTCAGACACAAGAGGCATGTGGCAGGGTCTACAGTCAATCACGGACTACAAGAAGAAACCCAGCCCAGTCACGGACCAGGATGTCTTGCTCCCAGGCAGACTAAATAACTTTTTTGCCCGCTTTGAGGACAATACAGTGCCACTGACACGGCCTGCAACGAAAACATGCGGTCTCTCCTTCACTGCAGCCGAGGTGAGTAAGACATTTAAACGTGTTAACCCTCGCAAGGCTGCAGGCCCAGACGGCATCCCCAGCCGCGCCCTCAGAGCATGCGCAGACCAGCTGGCCGGTGTGTTTACGGACATATTCAATCAATCCCTATACCAGTCTGCTGTTCCCACATGCTTCAAGAGGGCCACCATTGTTCCTGTTCCCAAGAAAGCTAAGGTAACTGAGCTAAACGACTACCGCCCGTAGCACTCACTTCCGTCATCAGAAGTGCTTTGAGAGACTAGTCAAGGACCATATCACCTCCACCCTACCTGACACCCTAGACCCACTCCAATTTGCTTACCGCCCAAATAGGTCCACAGACGATGCAATCTCAACCACACTGCACACTGCCCTAACCCACCTGGACAAGAGGAATACCTATGTGAGAATGCTGTTCATCGACTACAGCTCGGCATTCAACACCATAGTACCCTCCAAGCTCGTCATCAAGCTCGAGACCCTGGGTCTCGACCCCGCCCTGTGCAACTGGGTACTGGACTTCCTGACGGGCCGCCCCCAGGTGGTGAGGGTAGGCAACAACATCTCCTCCCCGCTGATCCTCAACACGGGGGCCCCACAAGGGTGCGTTCTGAGCCCTCTCCTGTACTCCCTGTTCACCCACGACTGCGTGGCCACGCACGCCTCCAACTCAATCATCAAGTTTGCGGACGACACAACAGTGGTAGGCTTGATTACCAACAACGACGAGACGGCCTACAGGGAGGAGGTGAGGGCCCTCGGAGTGTGGTGTCAGGAAAATAACCTCACACTCAACGTCAACAAAACTAAGGAGATGATTGTGGACTTCAGGAAACAGCAGAGGGAACACCCCCTATCCACATCGATGGAACAGTAGTGGAGAGGGTAGCAAGTTTTAAGTTCCTCGGCATACACATCACAGACAAACTGAATTGGTCCACTCACACTGACAGCGTCGTGAAGAAGGCGCAGCAGCGCCTCTTCAACCTCAGGAGGCTGAAGAAATTCGGCTTGTCACCAAAAGCACTCACAAACTTCTACAGATGCACAATCGAGAGCATCCTGGCGGGCTGTATCACCGCCTGGTACGGCAACTGCTCCGCCCTCAACCGTAAGGCTCTCCAGAGGGTAGTGAGGTCTGCACAACGCATCACCGGGGCAAACTACCTGCCCTCCAGGACACCTACACCACCCGATGTTACAGGAAGGCCATAAAGATCATCAAGGACATCAACCACCGAACCACTGCCTGTTCACCCCGCTATCATCCAGAAGGCGAGGTCAGTACAGGTGCATCAAAGCTGGGACCGAGAGACTGAAAAACAGCTTCTATCTCAAGGCCATCAGACTGTTAAACAGCCACCACTAACATTGAGTGGCTGTTGCCAACACACTGTCATTGACACTGACCCAACTCCAGCCACTTAATAATGGGAATTGATGGGAAATGATGTAAATATATCACTAGCCACTTTAAACAATGCTACCTTATATAATGTTACTTACCCTACATTATTCATCTCATATGCATACGTATATACTGTACTCTACATCATCGACTGCATCCTTATGTAATACATGTATCACTAGCCACTTTAACTATGCCACTTTGTTTACTTTGTCTACATACTCATCTCATATGTATATACTGTACTCGATACCATCTACTGTATGCTGCTCTGTACCATCACTCATTCATATATCCTTATGTACATATTCTTTATCCCCTTACACTGTGTATAAGAGAGTAGTTTTGGAATTGTTAGTTAGATTACTTGTTGGTTATCACTGCATTGTCGGAACTAGAAGCACAAGCATTTCGCTACACTCGTATTAACATCTGCTAACCATGTGTATGTGACAAATAAAATTTGATTTGATTTGATTTGATTTGATTTGAGTTCAGTGTGTCAAATCGGAGGGCCTGTTGTCCGAACCTCTGGCAGTCTCTATGGGGGTGCCACATGGTTCAATTCTTGGGCCAACTATCTTCTCTGTATATATCAATGATGTCGCTCTTGCTGCTGGTGAGTCTCTGATCCACCTCTACGCAGACGACACCATTCTATATACTTCTGGCCCTTCTTTGGACACTGTGTTAACAACCCTCCAGGCGAGCTTCAATGCCATACAACTCTCCTTCCGTGGCCCCCAACTGCTCTTAAATTCAAGTAAAACTAAATGCATGCTCTTCAACCGATTGCTGCCTGCACCTGCCCGCCCGTCCAGCATCACTACTCTGGACGGTTCTGACTTAGAATATGTGGACAATTACAAATACCTAGGTGTCTGATTAGACTGTAAACTCTCCTGCCACACTCACATAAAACATCTCCAATCCAAAGTTAAATCTAGATTTGGCTCCCTATTTCACAACAAAGCATTCTTCACTCATTCTGCCAAACATACCCTCGTAAAACTGACCATCTTACCGATCCTCGACTTCGGTGATGTCATTTACAAAATAGCCTCCAACACCCTACTCAACAAATTGGATGCAGTCTATCACAGTGCCATCCGTTTTGTCACCAAAGCCCCATATACTACCCACCACTGCGACCAGTACGTTCTCTTTGGCTGGCCCGCGCTTCATACTCGTCGCCAAACCCACTGGCTCCAGGTCATCTACAAGACCCTGCTAGGTAAAGTCCCGCCTTATCTCTGCTCGCTGGTCACCACCCGTAGCACACGTTCCAGCAGGTATATCTCACTTGTCACCCCCAAAGCCAATTCCTCCTTTGGCCGCCTCTCCTTCCAGTTCTCTGTTGCCAATGACTGGAACGAACTACAAAAATCTCTGAAACTGGAAACACTTATCTCCCTCACTAGCTTTAAGCACCAGCTGTCAGAGCCGCTCACATACAGTATCTCTGCACCTGTACATAGCCCATCTATAAATAGCCCAAACAACTACCTCTTCCCCTACTGTATTTATTTATTTATATTGCTCCTTTGCACCCAGTATTTCTGCTTTGCACACTCATCTACTGTCAAATCTACCATTCCAGTGTTTTAATTGCTATATTATATTTAATTCGCCACCATGGCCTATTTATTTCCTTTACCTCCCTTATCCCACCTCATTTGCTCATATTGTATATAGACTTATTTTTCTACTGTATTATTGACTGCATGTTTGTTTAACTCCATGTGTAACTCTGTGTTGTTATATGTGTCGAACTGCTTTGCTTTATCTTAGCCAGGTCGCAATTGTAATGAGAACTTGTTCTCAACTTGCCTAGCTGATTAAATAAAGGTAAAATAAAAAAATAAATATAAATAAATATTATACTGCCCCAGCTATGATATTCTAGTGTCTAGTGCCCCAGTTATGTTGTTATCGTATCTTGTGCCCCAGCTATGTTATTATAGTGTCTATTGCTCTAGCTATGTTATTATGGTATCTAGTGCCCCAGCTAGGTTAACTAGTGCCCTTGCTATGTTATTATCGTGTATAGTGCCCCAGCTATGTTGTCTAGTGCATCAGCTACAGTATGTTGTCTAGTGCACAAGCTATGTTGTCTAGTGCCCCAGCTATGATGTCTAGTGCCCGAGCTATGTTGTCTAGTGCATCAGTTACTGTCACGTCCGTTGTTGGAATGAGACCAAGGTGCAGCGTGGTAAGCGTACATCTTTCTTTATTTTGATGAACACCAAAAAATACATATTAAAAAAGATAAACAAACATAAAGTTCTGCAGGCTATACAGCAACTAGCAAAATCAAGATCCCACAAACTAAAGGGGGAAACAAGGATGCCTAAGAATGATCCCCAATCAGAGACAACGATAGACAGCTGCCTCTGATTGGGAACCTTACCAGGCCAAACAAAGAAATAGGAAAATTAGAATGCCCACGCAAATCACACCTGACCTAACCAAATGGAGAAATAAAAAGGCTCTCTAAGGCCAGGGCGTGACAGCTACAGTATGTTGTCTAGTGCACAAGCTATGTTGTTTAGTGCCCCAGCTACAGTATGTTTTCTAGTGCACAATCTATGTTGTAGGTGCCCCAGCTATGTTGTCTAGTGCATCAGCTACAGTATGTTGTCTAGTGCACTAGCTATGTTGTCTAGTGCCCCAGCTATGTTGTCTAGTGCCCCAGCTATGTTGTCTAGTGCCCCAGCCATGCTGTCTAGTGCCCCAGCTATGTTGTCTAGTGCCCCAGCTATGTTGTCTAGTGCCCCAGCTATGTTGCTAGTGCCCCAGCTTGTTCTAGTGCCCCAGTAGCTATGTCTAGTGCCCCAGTTGTCTAGTGCTAGTGCCCCAGCTATGTTGTCTAGTGCCCCAGCTATGTTGTCTAGTGTCCCTGCTATGTTATCTAGTGCCCCAGCTATGTTGTCTAGTGCCCCAGCTATGTTGTCTAGTGTTGTTATCTAGTCTAGTTGTCTAGTGCCCCAGCCTAGTGCCCCAGCTATGTTGTCTAGCTAGTGCTTGCTAGTGACCTAGCTATGTTGTGAGATGAGTGCCGTTGTTTACCCCTACATAATCCTTTGTGAAAAAGTCAAGTGGCTTGAGAAATATATACCGTCTTGTACAGCAGCACTTTTTTGGTCTTTTTTATCTTTATCTTTACCTTTAACTACATTGTTGGAAAAGGACCCGTAAGCAAATGTTTCACTGTTAGTCTACACCTGTTCATGTGACAAATACAATTGTATTTTATTTGTTCTCAATGGTTGTCTCGAACTCAAACACCCCTACATTCAACCAACTTGAACAACATCTGCAACCTTCAAGTCTTTGCTACAACAAGAATATAATAAAGTATATTTATTTCAATTTGAACCAAGGCTTTCTGAAACAGCTCTTCAGCAATGCATTCTGAACTGCAAAAAGACTCCTCTCAAGAGATTTAAATATGTTGTGATAGACCCATCAGCGAGTCGCTTTACCCCTGGAGTGCCTCTGTATAATGCAAGCTCTGTCAACATTGTTCATGACGGAAACGTATGACCGCTCCAAGAGACCCGAGAGACAGCATGTAAAGCAGTCGCCATGGATGATTGGTCCTCTTGATGGGGATTTCTTTCACCCCCGCCACAGACTCTCATTCAGGCTTTGTAACGCAGAGTGTGCAACCTTGGTTTTGAAAAAAGTATTCTGGTCACGGCGGGCCGATGTGACACTAAGTGGCTCGCTAAGCTCCACTGCGAGAGACCCGTTGCATGTTATTAAATATAATGGACTGGTGAAATAATTAGCAGGTCAGCTCCCCCTTCGGGGATGAGAATATTTGGGCGAGCAGACGCACCCATATGCAACATATTGATTGGAAGCGGCTGACGGATACGATTTGGATCCTTCACCAACGTCATCAAGGAAGAACTGTCGATGGAAAAGTGGAATATAGCAATCAAACAGAGAAATAGTTCTCAACACTTGGGGTCCTCATGTTGAATCATTGAATTATGCCTTGTGCAATGGCTTTGCTGCATGGTGAATCTGAAAGAAATCACTTCTCTTTATTCTGTCAAGTCATCTTTGTTTTTCATTCCCCCAATTATAGATAAGAAGAGGGCTCCAGTCAAGATGATAAGACGGAGAATAGATGTAATGTAATTGTGTCTGCTGTTAAGATCAATCCATTCTAATTAAATCCTCAGTTGCCTTTTTAGTTAAAGCTGTTACAGTTCTTTGGGGCAAAGATGATAGATGATCAAAGGAGGTCAGTTCAGGGCTTTTGTCTCTTGTTTCTTCATATGTTATTTGAAATTAATAAGTTAAGACCTAGATTCTATCAGATCAATCGTTCCGAAGATAGGTGAAATCGGTGAGCTGCTGCTCTTGTGATCATTGTCAGGAAGCCACACCCATGTTAGAAGGTTAGAGCGAGAAAGTGTAGGCTATATATAAATAATTACGCTCAAATAGAAAAATCATTCAGTAAAATGTAGATTTTTATCATCGTAGCCCTTTCCTGCAATCGAATGCCCTAGTGGCTTCATGGGTGGAACGTTAATAATATTTTTCATAATTCCATAATTATTTTTATTTTTTTTATGTTAAAAATTCCATGTCAAACGGTTTTGTTATATTTCAGTCTTCTGTGATGTATATAAAGTGTAATATTGGGATACATCGAATACATTTCAACTCTAGATCTGACATGGTACAAATATAAGCCCATGGTACAGATATAAGCCCATAACCATGTGTGTGAGGTGTATAATTTGTTTCAAAGTAGATTTGTTTAAGACTACCAAGAAACACTCCTGATTTAGACCACTGCAGTAAGGGTTTAGATTCCATCTCACATTCCAGTGTTCAAACTTGTAAACAAGACTGCATGGTATTTCTGTTAATGCAATTCCGTGCAGTCAGTGGCAATGCCCACTTTAGGTATAATGCCGGGAGCCACTTGTGGATTTGACAGCTTTTGCACAATTCCACCTCCGACACCTTCAAAACAACTACTATGCAAGTTTTGGCTAATGCGGATATGATTGAATAGAACCCTGATTCATGTTATTCCAATTGACATGTTTGAGTCATCAATAAATCAATAAGTTCACATGTAGTCCATAATCAATTGTAATTGCATGTGTTCAGTAACAACAATCCATGGATTACAGTGTACACTGCCTGCTTATATGCCTCTTTAGCCTGCTTCCACCATACTACACATAACTGACACAAAAATATACATATACATATTTCAATTTGTACGTTAACAATTCAAATCTGGTCTAGGATCAACTCCCGCCACGGTCCATGTAATCTTGTTTATTGTGGTCTAAATGGTGAAACTGATCATAAAGCAGCACTCCTACTCTAGAACGTTATAGGAATAGGGGCCCTGGTCCTTCAGCGCCACCGTGTACACTCTTAGAAAAAAGGTGCTAGAACCTAAAAGGGTTCTTCGGCTGTCCCCATAGAATAACCCTTTGAAGAACCTTTATTTCCACAGAGGGTTCTACCTGGAACCAAAAAGGGTTATCCTATGGTGACAGCAGAAGAACCCTTTTGGAACCCGTCTTTCTAAGAGTGTATGTTGGTTTTCATCCTCACCTAATGTGTGAAACCTATGCCTAATTAGTAACGTATAGATCAAGCTGTCAGCAGTACTATGGCCCTTGAGGACTGTGCCTTTGTAGCCTTGAATCCTTTCACCATTGTTTTGGAGCAAATCAATTTGGATTTTTCTATTATTCCAAAGTGTAAACAGGATATTGTGTATAAAGGGGAAAAAACATACATCAAACCGCCCCGGCATGACAACTCGGCTGCCCAAATCAGAGGTCACTGATTGCAATCTTAAATACCAACTAGAGGTGTCATTGGTGTAACACCTGACTGGATCAGAAATTGATCTCTGAGCAGCGGGCCACAAACTCTCCACAGCTGCTCTCCCGGGGACTGCAGCCGTAGTTGGCCCACTACCGATTTGCCATTTTCTGAGACACAGTCATTGCATTGAATGAGACTGTATCCACCTATAGACTTTTTACCTTAAATTTGTCATAGAACATTCTGATTCTAGCAACCTGCCTAGCTCACTGATTCAGAATCGAATCAAGCTACCCATTGCACCCTCTGATTTTGTCACCTATAACAGCGGTTTAGTTCTATCCTTACAGCTTGTGATTGATACCTCACTCAGCCCCGGGTGAAAAAAACAATCTGTTCTCTTTGCTCTGTCTCTGCCAGTGTCTACCCAGTCTCTGTCTGTCTCTGTCCTTATCTATGTCGGTTGGTCAGTCTTTGTCTCTGTTTGTCTCTGTCTGTCTCTGTCAGTCTCTGTCAGTCTCTGTTAGTCTCTGTTAGTCTCTGTTAGTCTCTGCCAGTCTCTGCCAGTCTCTGTCTGACTCTGTCTGACTGTCTCATTCCATCCTTACTGCTACCTCCGAGTGTGCATTGGCACCTCCAGTTGCACCGCTAATTAGCTTTTCTCACTCCTGTGAGCTGAGCCCACTGTTACTTTCCGTTCTTTAATCTTCAATCACACACATGCACATACACTGAAGGTATGCTCATACACCACATGCCACATACACACACCTACACACACACCCCCTAACCTTTGAGAAGATAATTATCTGCCAGGAGACTTGCATCTCCTTGTTTTCTATACGTGAATTGAAGCTGCAGCTAGCATTAGAGAAGCAGTACACTCCATCTCTTAGTAGTTTAACTAGCATTAGAGAACCAGTACACTCCATCTCCTAGTAGTTTAACTAGCATTAGAGAACCAGTACACTCCTTCTCTTAGTAGTTTAACTAGCATTTAACACTCCTTCTCACTAGCATTAGAGAACCCATCCATCTCCTAGTAGTTTAACTAGCATTAGAGAACCAGTACACTCCATCTCTTAGTAGTTTAACTAGCATTAGATAACCAGTACACTCCATCTCTTAGTAGTTTAACTAGCATTAGAGAACCAGTACACTCCATCTCCTAGTAGTTTAATTAGCATTAGAGAACCAGTACACTCCGTCTCTTAGTAGTTTAACTGCACAACAGTCTTTAGCCGTGGTATTTTGGCCTCAGCTCCTCGGGCCTTATTGCTCAATTAGAAAATCAGTACACTCCCTCTATTAGTAGTTTAACTAGCATTAGAGAACCAGTGCACTCCATCTCTTAGTAGTTTAACCAGCATTAGAGAATTAGAGAACCGGTACACTCCTTAGTATCCTGAAAAAAATATAAACGCAATATGCAACAATTTCAAAGAGTTACAGTTCATATAAGGAAATTGGTCAATTTAAATACATTCATTAGGCCCTAGTCTATCAATTTCTGGGAATACATGTTGGTCACAGATACCTTAAAATAAAAAGGTAGGGGCTTGGATCAGAAAATCAGTCAGTATCTGGTGTAACCACCATTTGCCTCAAGCAGTGTGACACATCTCTTTCGGATAGAGTTGATCAGGTTGTCATTTGTGGACTTTGGAATGCGTTCCTACTCCTCTTCAATGGCTGTTTGAAGTTGCTGGATATTGGCGAGAACTGTAGTACGCGTCAATCCAGAGTATCCTAAACATGCTCAATGTTGAGTATGCAGATTATGGAAGAACTGACGCATTTTCAGCTTTCAGGAGTTGTATACAGATCCTTGCGATATGGGGCAATGCATTATCATACTGAAACATGAGGTGACGGCGACAGAGGAATGGCACGACAATGGGCCTCAGGAACTCAACATGCAATCTCTGTGCATTCATATTGCCATTGATAAAATGCAACTGTGTTCAATGTTTTGGAATTGTTAGTTAGATTACTTGTTGGTTATCACTGCATTGTCGGAACTAGAAGCACAAGCATTTCGCTACACTCGCATTAACATCTGCTAACCATGTGTATGTGACAAATACAATTTGATTTGATTTGATTGATTTGATTTGTTCATAGCTTATGCCTGCCCATACCATAACCCCACCGTCACCATAGGGCACTCTGTTCACAATGCTGACATCAGTAAACTGCTCGTCCACACAAAGCCAACCGGGATTCATTCAGTGTGGATGTGTTTTTGCCAACCCTCACTACCTTGGGGTGGCACGTCAGGAAGTTCTGGATCCAGTTGCAGAGGCAGGTGTTTAATCCCAAACTCCATAATTTAGTGATGAGCTTGGGGGGCACTATGGTGTTGAAGGCTGAGCTGTAGTCAATTAATAGCATTCTCACATGGATATTACATTCTCACGTAGGTGGGAAAGGGTAGTGTGGAGTGCAATAGAGATTGCATCATCTATGGATATGTTGGGGCGATATGCTACGACCAGCCTTTCAAAGCATTTCATGGCTATAAATGTGAGTGTTATGAGGCAATAGTAATTTAGACAGGTTACCTTGGCGTTCTTGGACACAGGGACTATGGTGGTCTACTTGAACCATGTATGCACTACAGACTGGGTCAGGGAAAGGTTGAAAATATCAGTGAAGACACTTGCCAGCTGGTCAGCGCATGCTCTGAGTACGCATCCTGGTAATCAGTCTGTATGTTGACCTGTCTAAAGGTCTTACTACATGCTCTGAGTACTGGTAATCCGCCTGGCCCTGTGGCCTTATGAAAGTTGACCTGTTTAAGGTCTTATTTACATCTGCTACGGAGAACGTGATCACACAGTCGTCCGGAACAGCTGCTCTCATGTACGGTTCTTAGTTGCTTGCCTTGAAGCATAAAAGGCATCTGGTAGACTCGTGTCACTGGGCAGCTCGTGGCTGGGTTTTGCAAGACCTACTACATCCGAAGAACATCAGAGCATGGTGTAGTAGGATTCGATCTTAGTCCTGTGTTGATGCTTTGCCTGTTTGATGGTTTGTCTGAGGGAGTAACAGGATTTCTTATAAGCATCCGAGTTAGTGTCCCGCTCCATGAAAGCTACAGCTCTAGCTTTTAGCTCAGTGCGGATGTTGCCTGTAATCCATGGGTTCTGATTGGGATATGTACATTAATGAAGCCAGTGACTGGTATGGTAAACTCCTCAATGCCATCGGATGAATCTCGGAACATATTCCAGTCTGTGCTAGTGAAAGAGTCCTGTAGTTTAGCATTCGTTTCATCGGTCCACTTCCATATTGAGCATGTCACTGGTACTTCCTGTTTGAGTCTTCGATTGTAAGGAGGAATCAGGAGGATAGAGTTCTGGTCAGATTTGCCAAACACAGGGCGAGGGAGAGCTTTGTATGCGTGGAGTAAAGGTGATCTAGAAATGTTTTCTCTCTAGTTGCATAGCTGACATGGTGGTAGAAATTAGGTAAAACAGATTTCAGTTTTCCTGCATTAAAATGACCCGGCCACTTGGACCGCAGCCTCTGGATGAGCATTTTCTTGTTGTCTTATGGCCCTATATACCTCATTGAGTGTGGTCTTAGGGCCAGCACCGGTTTGTGGTGGTAAATCTTGGTAAATAGTCCTTGTTCTGACACGACTCCGTAAAGCAGTGGTTATTACAGTTTTTCAGGTCCTGTTAATAGGATAGTTTAGAGGGGAGTTCGTCTAGTTTGTTCTCCAGTGATTGTACATTCACCCATAGAACAGAGGGTGAGGCGATTCAGTCATTCGCCACCATAGTTTCATCAGGGTTCCCCCAAGTTGGCTTCTCTATCGTCGTAATTTCATTTTTTCCTTGGGTGAGCAGTATGTTATTGAAGTAGAATACTTCATCTAAATCGAGGTTGGTGATCGCTGTTCTGGTGTCCAGAAGCAATTTTCGGGTCATTTAAAAAAAAGTTAAGATGAGCTAAACAAATACACAAAATAGCATAATTGGTAAGGAGTCCGTGTACATCCCAGCTCCATCATAAGAGCCATGATTATTTAGAAAACATAACTCATTTCAATCATAACCCCACATACTCCAATGACAGCGTGTTTCACCATCGCCATCTCTGCGGCAAACCAAACCACTCTAATTAATCATCAAACACGTAGACAAGAAGCCAAGCAAAGGAAGTAGGGATTCCTTCCTGTAGCTCTGTCAGTCTTAAGTAGTTCAGAATGCCAAGTGCTGCCTCTTGGCTGCTGTCTCTCTTGGCAGTGTGTGTATGACAGAACTGAGACACAGACTGGCACAGACTGATCCCCTGGTGTTCATTGGGTACAGCGGAAGTCCTATGGTGCTTGTTGACATGGAGGACAACCAACCTCAGGGCTCAGGAAGAACAACTGGAGTAAGAACACAGTTATCACACAGGTCAAATCAGCACCAGAGATCCATATCTATATCTGGACTACTGGAAAGATGGTAGGGGGATAACAAGACCACTGCCAAGCCAAAAAGAAAAAAAGCACAGCAACATCCTCACTAATAAATACAACAGTGACTGGTAAAACTGAGTTCTGTTTGTGTGCAACCAAAGATGTACACACCGACTCACAGAAATGCACACCCACAAGACATTCATTCACACATATTATCTGATACATAAACTACTACAGACTACACACTAAACACTCTGTCCTTTTCATACACAAATATGAATGCACACACTTCACCACTGTAGGAAAGGACATAGACTCTTCGCCCTCTGATGGTTGGCAGTACACCTCTGATTACAGCTCCTATGAGGTGATCTTCTATGAGACTACAATCAATCCTTCATGGGGTCACAGACAGGGCACAGTATAGCACACCGACAACCACATCACCTTTGAACGTAACCAGGGAACTACAAAGACATGATTCAAAGAAAGATTACACAGTACTCTCCTGTGGCTCTGTATTGATTGAGACATATCAAGGGTTACAAATATGAGTGCCCAAGGGAATTGTTAGTTTATCATTTACATTTAAGTCATTTAGCAGACGCTCTTATCCAGAGCGACTTACAAATTGGTGCATTCACCTTATGACATCCAGAATTGAAAGAGCATCAGACAGTGGTGCTGAGGGTTTCAACCACTGTAATTCTAAGCAGTGGGGTGGGGGGGTAATTGTTGACATGGAATTGTTTTAAGATGGTCATACTAGGGATCATTTAGCTTTTTGATTTTGAATTGTAGGACCCATTTAGGTATCAAAAATATTATTTGATCAAATATAGAATTTGGCCTTTACTATAGCCCAGAAAAATGCATTGAATAGAACATTCAGAAACTGCAAAAAAGACTGTCAAAAAATGTATAATAAGAATCAAGGTTTTGAAGTATCTGTCCTAAGTCTAGGAGGTATAAGAAAGCTCAGGATTTGTTATGTTCTTTTACACATTTAACCTCTTGTTTTGAGTAGGCACAAAACTACCTTCATTAAAAATATATATATATATTTCACCTCTATTTACCAGGTAGGCTAGTTGAGAACAAGTTCTCATTTACAACTGCGGCCTGGCCAAGATAAAGCAAAGCAGTGCAACACAAACAACAACACAGAGTTACACATGGAATAAAGTAAACGTACAGTCAATAACACAATAGAAAAAAAGTATATATACAGTGTGTGCGAATGAGGTGAGATAAGGGAGGTAAGGCAATAAATAGGCCATAGTGGCAAAAAAATTAGAATTTAGCAATTAAACACTGGAGTGATAGAGACTGGAGTGACAGATGTGCAGAAGATGAATGTGCAGGTAGAGATACTGGCTACAAAATAGTTTTTTTAAAAGTAATAAATAACAGTATGGGGATGAGGTAGTTGGATGGGCTATTTACAGATGGGCTACGTACAGGTGCAAGTTAGTGAGGGAGATATGATTCTCCAGCTTCAGTGATTTTTGCAATTTGTTCCAGTTATTGGCAGCAGAGAACGGGAAGGAAAGGCGGCCAAAACAGGAATTGGCTTTGGGGGTGACCAGTGAAATATACCTGCTAGAGAGCGTGCTACGGGTGGGTGCTGCTATGGTGACCAGTGAGCTGAGATAAGGTGGGGCTTTACCTAGTAAAGACTTATAGATGACCTGGAGCCAGTGGGTTTGGCGACTAGTATGAAGCGAGGGCCAGCAAGCGGGAGTATACAGGTCGCAGTGCTGGGTAGTATATGGGGCTTTGGTGACAAAACGGATGGCACTGTGATAGACTGCATAACATTTGCTGAGTAGAGTGTTGGACGCTATTTTGTAAATGACATCGCCAAAGTCAAGGATCGGTAGGATAGTCAATTTTACGAGGGTCTGTTTGGCAGCATGAGTGAAGGATGCTTTATTGCGAAATAAGAAGCCGACTCTAGATTTATTTTTGGATTGGATATGCTTAGTGAAAATCTGAAAGGAGATTTTACAGTCTAACCAGACACCTAGGTATTTGTAGATGTCCACATATTCTAAGTTAGAACCGTCCAGAGTAGTGACGGGCGGGCAGGTGCTGGTAGCGATCAGTTGAAGAGCATGCATTTAGTTTTACTTGCATTTAAGAGCAGTTGGAGGCCACGGAAGGAGAGTTGTATGGCATTGAAGCTCATCTGGAGGTTAGTTAACACAGTGTCCAAAGAAGGGCCAGAAGTATACAGAATGGTATCGTCTGCTTAGAGGTGGATCAGAGAAAACCAGCAGCAAGAGCGACATCATTGATATATACAGAGAAAAGAGTCAGCCCGAGAATTGAAAACTGAGGCACGCCCATAGAGACTACCAGAGGTTCGGACAACAAGCCCTCCGATCTGACACACTGAACTCTGTCTGAGAAGTAGTTGGTGAACCAGGCGAGGCAGTCATTTGAGAAACCAAGGCTGGTGAGTCTGCCGATAAGAATGTGTTGATTGACAGAGTCGAAAGCCTTGGCCAGGTCTATGAATACACCTGCACAGTATTGTCTCTTATCAATTAAGGTTATGATATCGTTTAGGACCTTGAGCGTGGCTGAGGTGCACCCATGACCAGCTCAGAAACCAGATTGCATAGCGGAGAAGGTATGGTGGGATTCAAAATGGTCGGTGATCTGTTTGTTAACTTTCGAAGACCTTAGAAAAGCAGGGTAGGATAGATATAGGTCTGTAGCAGTTTGGGACTAGAGTGTCTCACCTTTGAAGAGGGGGATGACCACGGCAGCTTTCCAATCTTTGGGGATCTCAGACGATACGAAAGAGAGATTGAAAAGGCTAGTAATAGGGGTTGCAACAATTTCGGGCTGATAATTTTAGAAAGAAAGAGAGGGTCCAGATTGTCTAGTCCTGCTGATTTGTAGTGGTCCAGATTTTGCAGCTCTTTCAGAACATCAACTATCTGGATTTGGGTGAAGGAAAAATGGGGAGGCTTAGGCAAGTTGCTGTGGGGGGTGCAGGGCTGTTGACCAGGGGAGGGGTGGCCAGGTGGAGAGCATGGCCAGCCGTAGAAAAATACTTATTGAAATTCTTAATTATTGTGGATTTATCGGTTTTGACAATGTTTCCTAGCCTCAGTGCAGTGGGCAGCTGGGAGGAGGGGTTCTTATTCTCCATGGACTTTACAGTGTCCCAGAACTTATTGGAGTTTGTGCTGCAGGACGCAAATTTCTGTTTGAAAATGCTAGCCTTTGCTTTCCTAACTGCCTGTGTATAGTGGTTCCTAACTTCCATGAAAAGTATCGCGGGGGCTATTCGATTCTAATGCATGACGCCACAGGATGTTTTTGTGCTGGTCAAAGGCAGTCAGGTCTGGAGTAAACCATGGGCTATATCTGTTCCTGTTTCTAAATGTTTTGAATGAGGCATGCTTATTTAAGATTGTGAGGAAAGCACTTTTAAAGAATAACCAGGCATCTTCTACTGACAGAATGAGGTCAATATCCTTCCAGGAAACACGGGCCAGGTCGATTAGAAAGGCCTTTTCGCTGAAGTGTTTTAGGGAGCATTGAAGACTCATTGAAGACTCATCTCTTCAGTAGGTCCTATTATTGAGTGTAGTCTGGCCCAGGAGTGTGAAGGTGAACGGAAAGGCACTGTGAAGGTGAACGGAAAGCAACGAACCGCCCTTGCTGTCTCTGCCTGGCCGGTTTCCCTCTCTTTTCTGGGATTCTCTGCCTCTAACCCTATAACAGGGGCTGAGTCACTGGCTTACTGGTGCTCTTCCATGCCTTCCCTAGGAGGGGTGCGTTACTTGAGTGGGTTGAGTCACTAACGTGATCTTCCTGTCTGGGTTGGCACCCCCCCTTTGGGTTGTGCCGTGGCGGAGATCTTTGTGGGATATACTCGGCCTTGTCTCAGAATGGTAAATTGGTGGTTGAAGATATCCCTCTAGTGGTGAGGGGGCTGTGGTTTGGCGAAGTGGGTGGGGTTATATCCTGCCTGTTTGGCCCTGTCCGGGGGTATCGTTGGATGGGGCCACAGTGTCTCCCGACCCCTCCTGTCTCAGCCTCCAGTATTTATGCTGCAGTAGTTTATTTGTCGGGGGGCTAGGGTCAGTCTGTTATATCTGGAGTATTTATCCTCTCTCTCTCTCTCTCTCTCTCTCTCTCTCTGAGGACCTGAGCCCTAGGACCATGCCTCAGGACTGCCTGGCCTGATGACTCCTTGCTGTCCCCAGTCCACCTGGCTGTGCTGTTCCGGTTTCAGCTGTTCTGCCTGCGGCTGTGGAACCCTGACCTGTTCACTGGAAGTGCTACCTGTCCCAGACCTGCTATTTTCAACTCTCTAGAGACAGCAGGAGCAGTACAGATACGCTGAATGATTGGCTATGAATAGCCAACTATTTACTCCTGAGGTGCTGACCTGTTGCACCCTCGACAACCACTGTGATTATTATTATTTCACCCTGCTGGTCATCTATGAACATTTGAACATCTTGACCATGTTCTGTTATAATCTCCACCCTGCACAGCCAGAAGAGGACTGGCCACCCCTCATAGCCTGGTTCCTCTCTAGGTATCTTCCTAGGTTCTGGCATTTCTAGGGAGTTTTTCCTAGCCACCGTGCTTCTACACCTGCATTGCTTGCTATTTGGGGGTTTTGCCTGGGTTTCTGTATAGCACTTTGAGATATCAGCTGATGTAAGAAGGGCTTTATCATTTATTTTGATTTCATTTGATGAGGGGTGGTTGTTTGACCGCAGACCCATTATGGACGCTATAGTCTCGTTTTAATCCAACATCTAGAATTTGAGAAATGTCGGCACAATAAATAATATTTCTAATTAATTGCTAAATACCCTGTTCAATAATCCTGTATGTGGTTCTCGGTACCGGCCGGATGGCTCATGAAGAGATGTCGGGAGTGTGTTGTGTACCTCCAGTCAAGTTGATTTGCGAATTGTCATTGAGATTGGCGTCATATTATCTTCGATATGGGGGAGATTTGAATTGAACATTGAGCTTCAATCAATGCCTATATATCATGGTGGCTATCGCCCCACAATAATTAAACATTTCTGCAGAATACAAAGCTCTAAATCACTCAGACACACCTCTCTCTGTCTCCCTCTCTCTCTTTCCTTTTCCCTGTCACTCACTCAACTCAACACACAGCTTCAAGCAATCTTGGCAGCAATTGTTTGCTTTATTTCTCCAAATTTCACAGTGAGGGTGAAATCGAGCAAAGGAGGGAGGAGGAGGAGACAGAACGAGAAACAGAACTGTAAACAATGTTGTATTTGAAGATGTTGAAACATGGTGGCATTCTACAGGTATTCTCACCATGGACAATTTGTAAGGACATTTGGACAAACGTGGTTGTGCCTAGTTTGGCAAAACAATGTAATTTTGTAAAGAAATCAAATACATATATATTTCAAAAGCACCAATGATATGATTTGTCCAATTCCTCATGACATTTACTTGTTAATGAGACTTCGCAGACATACTTAATGTACAGTAGCCCTTCATTTTTGAATAAATGACCACATATACCAGTGAAGCTTTCCAAAGCATAAAGGAAATTAAAAGCTATTTGCCTTTCAAAATGATTAACCTAAAATCTCCTGTTTCTGCATAATTTTTCAGGTAATTTCAGATAATGACATTTCCATTCTGTCAACACATTATTCGGCACATCAGGGGGCCGCAATATCAAAAGAAGTCTAATTAGCTAATTTGTCATATTATTGTTTTTGTCTTTCGTCCGACTTTCTACATGCATGTTTGATGGAATAATTGCCCATTTTAGGTACATAATGAACATGAAATCATTTCTGACTTCGCTAGTACAATAAGCAGCATTGACACTTGGGTGTATATGCAGCCCACCCTTTTGATATGCATTTACAATTGATATAGAGTGCTTCTGTGAGGTTGTTTCTAAATGTGGGAGAGTGGTTCGTAGCCTGGTTCGAAAGCATGCTGGAGAGTATTGATGTTATATAAACAAGACAAGAATCGCTGAAGTAAAATGTTTTTACCTGTTGTAAAAATGTTTTTACCTGTAGTAAAATGTGCATCATTATCGCTTTTCTATCACACGCGCAACACCCCAAATCATCTGACTGTGTGCTTTATGATTTCATTCTGTGATTTATTGATTGAAGTGTCCTCACACCTCGATGTAAACCAGTATCATTCTGAATAGCTAGGGGTACAGTTTTATTTTTCCCAACCTCAATCTAGTAATGTGTTTTACCACATCGGGTAAAAATGGGAATACAGCTGTGACAGTTTGATTGCCCTGTGGTTAAAGTGGTTTAAGCATGGGCACACTCTGATGCAGCAGTCCTCCGAAATACCCACTTGAAGATTTCTGGTTGAACAGTAAAGCTTGGGTAGCGCTGTACCTAACATATTATGGACTTTTAGCATTGGTAATAAATATTTGAGTGATTTTCAAACACTCAAACTTTTCTGGTCCAATTCCATTCAATTCAATGTAACACTAATGTATAAATCCCCTTAGGGGCAATTCAGTTCAAACTTTAACTACATTCCAAAAGAATAGGCTGGCATATAAAAAGCCCAAAAACCTGTCAAACACTTCTCTTCCCTGTTCCTAAATGAAGTTTTACTATTGCAGAAAGAACATTGCTGAATTCTTTCACCTTCTGATACAATGCAAGACAATTAGTTTTTACAGAAGATTTGAAGACTAGGAAAATAGGGGATATCATGCTCTACTGACTCTGTCAAAGCCAGTAACCCTCTTCCTGGAAGTGAAGTGTGTGTCAGGCCTTGGCATAGACTGAGGTGGAGGCGCATGCCTCAGGGTCCTTAGCTGCCCTTTAGCGTTGGGAATGTGATGGATTGCTGATTCAACCTTCTACTCCAGTAGCATGTCTAGGCCAGAGTAGCGGAGGTGGTTCAGTGGATTAAACTCACTGGCACATAATGACTAACCTGAGACCTAAAGAAGCATTATCCTAAAGAAGCATATTAGCTCCCCAAGGCCCAAGCTAATTCCTAAGCTTTAGCTCACTGGGATAACACAGTCTGGAGACATGCGTATAACCCAGGTTTGATACCGACAGGTAGTTGGTCACTCCATAGTACATGAATGTGATTGCAGAGAACTGCAGAGGACTAGACATAAAGAAAAATGAGATCATTTGGAATCAAAATGTCCCTTATAAACATCCATTTTCAACAAATGGGCCATTCCCTGTCCCCAAAGCTATGCAATAAATCTGCAACATCCTCCTACAGCATCTGTCTTCATTTTGCCTTAATAAGAAAGGCTGGCTATGCCATCAAGTGATATGCCTATCATTATGTAGAGTCTCAGAACAAGCCATATGAAGAGCAATACCAGACAAGAACATCTATAATGAACATGATAGACAAGAACTTCTATACTGAACATGGTAGACAAGATCATCTACACTGAACATTATAGACAAGAACATCTATACTGTACATTATAGACATTAACATATATACTGAACTAGATAGACAACAACATCTATACTTGATAGCTCCATTCCAACACACAGCATATTTATCCTAGAGTCCGAGAGTTGAAATGAGACCATGTCCCTCGATGTTGACGTTACCTAGGTTACCTTTAAGACTATTGTAATGGTAAAAAGTGTTGCGTGTTCGGGAAGCTCACCTGAATACGCTTTACAACTGAATTACATGTAACACTCTGCATCACCACCAATCTTCCTCCTGTTAACAGCGAATCACAACCCACTAAAAGTATAGTGTCTGGTCTGATGTTTCTTCCATTAACCACTGCATCAATTCCCTCATACATGTTCCTGTAATTTTGCTGAAACATACTAAATGCTCAGTGTCATAAACTGTACATCAGAGAAATGTGACTCTAAAAGGGATTGATTTCATTGCTGATAAACCTTGGGTGTATTTTCCCCTATTGTAAAAACTCTTATAACTCTGTTCTTTTTTTCTTCACAAATCGTGGCAAACCATAATTCTGAGTTCATCTAAAGTAATATGGCATTGTGAATACTGACTTTGATTTCCTTCAAGCCCCCTGCTTTTCAGAGCAGTGGAGAGGTCTTTCGCTTAAATTAAGCAGTGTTGGAAACCGAAATGCAATGCCTTTAACACCGAAATTATGCCACACAATTTTTCTTAATATAAGACCAAAAGCAATAACTATAATTTTTTATTTGAGGAAGGTTTTGTTCTCAAATGCAGGGTTGACTATCACCATCATACAGAAATCCTTGTGCTGTATGATTTCAAGAAAAGAGGGTACTTAAGCATCTCTGTCTCTTCTCTGAGGTGTCTGTGTGCTGTTAGTTACAAACCAAACTGATCCTGCCTCATATAACTGGATATACAGCAGATGAGCCTCATAATCTGTCTGGATGGGACGGAATGTGTAATCTGGACTCCCCGGACTGTTAGTGCACTTTAGCATTGAACTGTTAGCCACTATAAGCCCTGCAGCGCACCACAAACTTTTTTAAATGGGACCTTGAGATATATGTACAGTGGTTCACACCTTGCATAATTCTATGGCACGTTATTTAATTGTCAGCCATTTTTACCATTAAGGCAAATTAGTGCTAGTTTGACCACCAGAGGGCATCTTTGAGAAGCATTTGATAGTTTTCAATATTGGCATTACTAGAGAAGAACATAAGAACATAGAATATGGGATTGATTTTAAGAAATTTTAATTTGATTCATATTATGGTGTTTCTATTCCAAGAAAAACTAAAAACTAAACCCACAGGGTTTCCTTTAGTAAAAATAAAAATCTCATTGATTTATCAAGATCAGTCCCCATGCTTGTCTCAGAGCAGCACGAAACGATGCTAAAATAGTTGTAGGCTATTGCTTCTAACTTCAATATGCTCTTTAAATAAATAAGACCTACACCACTTTTAACTGCACATTACTCAACAGCAGTGAGACTCATGTCGCCTACGGTAGGCCTACAGTATATCGAGAAAAAAAATGACGTGACTCTCAGCCAATAATTACATATAGAGGATTTGAGGATTCTAAATTAAAACCAAAAACCGCCTGATGGGTCACCCGGCACGGGTATCGAACCTGTAGCAACGCATGTTGCACTGGAATCCAATGTCTTAGACAGCTGCGCCACTCAGGAGATCATATTCACAAAGTATCAAAATACAGTGAGGTGTTGGTAAAGGTATATTGCCCTGCTAATAGCCCATAATGGGCTATTACAATACTGTACAGGTCAGGATAACCTGGTGTCCAGGTCAGGATAACCAAAACATTTCTTTATTAAAGACCATCAGAAAGAATGTTAGTACTTATTTATTTTGATCCAAAACCATGAATGAGTGAGTCACTCAGCTTAATGTAAGTGCCGGCTATATAACTATGCAATCAAGTTGATAACATATAACGAGGTTAGTTTGTCTTCAAAAAACGTAAGTGAGTGATTGTAATCTAAATAAAGGCCAAAATAATATTTGTAAAGGCCAAAACATTTATTTCTGTTTTTAGAGGGAGAGAAACGCTGGGCCAATTGTACGCCACCCTATAGGATTCCCAATCATGCTTGGATGTGATACAGAATAATAACAATACTTTTTGTTCTATTATTTGTTTGGTCTTTTCTGGTGGATTCAACTGAAATTGCAACCAATCACGGCCGGTTGTGATACAGCCAACCTAACAAAGAAATACATTTGACAATAGAATTCTCCCCCTACCCTCCTTCTAGGCAAGTCTATTGTCCAGCTATCTGCTAATAGTCATAATGGCGCTGTACAACGTGACCATGTGTGTTTGAAAGAGTATTTTCCAGTAAGCAACCATTTGTTACTTTCATTAGACAACTTCATTTCAATATTTCTGTAATTGAGTGATATTTATTCCCATAGTAATTTGTTATGGATCCATAACTAAATAAACATTGGCATTTTGAAAGAGTATTTTTATCATTATTTTATTAACGACAGCATAAAGATGCTGATGAAGAAATACAGTACTATACAGTGTATGCTTTTACATTTAGATAATAAAACATTTAAAGCATTTTGAAGATATAAGCCACCTGTATTTCTTTATTAGGCTATAGAAGAACAGCATAACGGACAGGACGGCCCTTGCTGTGCCTGGTGAGCAGTTGGTCAAGTTCTGTTGGATTGGAATGGAAATATCAGGGTGAACCGACAACCTGATGAACCCACCAGGTATGTTGACTCTGCCTGTCGGAGGTGGAGTTCCAGAGCTCACAGGTGTGCCTGGCATGGATTGTGACTCCATCTCGTTCCTCGCCATTCTCTGCCTGACTCTCCACCAATGTCGCCTGGCTCTGAACCAATGCATCAGCTGCCCGTATCTCTGCCCTCAGATAATGTTTATTTTACTGCTGGTCTGCCTTCAATGACTCGATCTCAGTCTTCAAAGTTTGAATCTGATCCATGTGCACCTTCATCAGATGAGCAGAATGGTACCACCCTGAGCTCCCATCGATTACAATGGCCTATGATAGAAACGATAGATCAATTAAGAATTAAACGTGACTCCAACACACAAATGCTGCGTACACATTTTAAGAATCTAGCAAAAATAACTGCTTTCTTGGCAACCATGTGTTTTTTTCGGTGCGGAGTGTTGTCCAGCCATTTGTCCACTGATCTCCATGGATTGTTGTCGGCATGGTTGTATGCTGTTTTAAAATTTAACCTTTATTTAATTATCCATTTTATTACAGTATGCCTACACATTGATAGGTTATATAACATTTTTTTAAAGAAAATGCACTGAAACCAAAATACCTTTAGTTTTGGTGATCCTCTCAGCCCTGCCTCATTTTCAAGTCCCTCTTATGGTTCTAACCCTGGAACAGGAAACATCATAGAAAGAAGCTGGCATGATGAAAATTATGTCCATTTCGTCCATTACCCTTTGGTCGCAATGTCATTTTTCTTAGATAAACAGCTTGTTTTTGAATGGTAACTGTGGAGTTTGGGGTGGGGTGAGGAGTATTGGAAAGGTGTGACTTTCACGCACGCCTACAGTAGCCGGGCTATAAAGAGTCTATTGTCCTGCTAATCTGCCTACAAGTGTTTGGAAAACTGTTTTCAAAATGCCACCAGCTGTCCATCACTACTGTCAATAAAGACACAGCATTTTGTTTACATTCTTTATTGTAACCACAATGTCACAAATAATTTGCATCTACCTTTCCAATTACTTTCAGAGTTTACGATTTACAAATGTGTGCTTTTCATGTAATTTTTCGTTAAATCCCGTTTGGATTTAATTAAGTATAACTTTTGAGTGAAGTCTTTAGTGAGAGGTCTAATCATTTATTTATTATCTTCCCTCCAAATTCATATTTAAGGGGCATTTTTCACACCATTATTAGTTACATTGTTTTAGTGTGAATGTGCAGACTGGCACTAAGAACAGCGGCGACAATTCCCTAGTCAGAACCATTATTTATTTTTAATTTTCAACCTTTATTTAACAAGGCAGGTCAGTTAAAACTTCTTAGGGCTGCAATCCTGTTAACGGGGTCGATATGACAACAGCCAGTGAAAGTGCAGGGCGCCAAATTCAAAACAACAGAAATCTCATAATTAAAATTCCTCAAACATACATCTTATACTCTTTTAAAGGTAATCTTGTTGTTAATTCCACCACAGTGTCCGATTTCAAATAGGCTTTACAGCGAAAGCACCACAAATGATTAAGTTAGGTCACCACCAAGCCACAGAAAAACACAGCCATTTTTTCCAGCCAAAGAGAGGAGTCACAAAAAGCACAAATAGAAATAAAATGAATCACTAACCTTTGATGATCTTCATCAGATGACACTCATAGGACTTCATGTTACACAATGCATGTATGTTTTGTTTGATAAAGTTCATATTTATATAAACAAATCTGAGTTTACATTGGCACGTTCACTAGTTCCAAAAACAGCCAGTGATTTTGCATAGCCACATCGATTCAACAGAAATACTCATCATAAATGTAGATGATAATACAAGTTATACACATGGAATTATAGATATACCTCTGCTTAATGCAACCGCTGTGTCAGATTTTTTTTTTTTTACTTTACGGAAAAAGCAAACCATCCAATAATCTGAGACGGCGCTCAGAAAATAAATAAAATGATCCGCCATGTTGGAGTCAACAGAAATCAGAAACATTAGAAATATTCCCTTACCTTTGATGATATTCATCAGAATGCACTCCCAGGAATCCTAGTTCCACAATAAATGGTGGATTTGTTCGATAATGTCCATTATTTATGTACTTTTGTTAGGGCGTTAGGTACACATATCCAAACGCCCGTGCAGGTCCAGCATAACTTCGGACAAAAACTTCAAAAAGTTATATTACAGGTCGAAGAAACATTTCAAACTAAGTATAAAATCAATCTTTAGGGTGTTGTTACCATGAATCTTCAATAAAGTTCCAACCGGAGAATTCCTTTGTGTCTAGAAAAGCCATGGAACGCAGGTCGATATCATGTGAAATGCACGTGACCAGGAAATGGCTCTCTGCCAGTAACCTGACTCATTCATCTCTTATTCAGCCCCACAACACAGTAGAAGCCTCATTCAAGTTTCTAAATATGGTTGACATCTACTGGAAGCCCTAGTAAGTGCACCTTTCAACCAAGCTACTCAATACTGCCTCTGCAGCCATAAGAAGTTTTAAGAACAAATTATTATTTACAATGACGGCCTACCGGGGAACAGTCTTGTTCAGGGGCAGAACGACAGATTTGTAACTTATCAGCTCGGCGATTCAATCCAGAAACCTTTCGGTTACTGTCCCAACATTCTAACCACAAGGCTACCTGCCGCCCCTTATTAGTGCAATGCCCCTTAAAGTGTTGCTCTGTGCTACCTAGTGGGGCACACTGGTAGCACCTCCCCCTTCCTCCTCCTCCCTTTTCCATGGGATAGGTCCATCTTCTGTGCACAGCTCTGCGGCTCATCCCGTGCCCCCTGCCCTCGTGCCTTGAACCTCGCGCGCCCAGCAATATTTGAGTGGATACAGCTGGAGAACTGCAAGGCAATCCCATTGTGCGCCACTAGGGAGCCATGACCAATTTGACCAATATATATTGTCCTGCTAATTACAGGGTTAATAATATATCTGTGAGAATATCCGAGGGGCTTTTACTTAATTCTACATTAATAATAATAAGCGCTTTGTTTAAAAAATAATAATATTTTTGAGATGATTTACTTTTCAAATAACGCAAAATGAGTGAGAAAATGATTTATTTCTGTTTTAAGAGGGCGAGATACCAAAAACCTACAGTTATCTCTAGCACAGGTATTGAACCAGCATCTGTAGCAACACAGCTTGCACTGCGATACAGTGTCTTAGACCACTGCACGCACCACTAAGGCACTATACAATGTGACTGGTCAGAAGTAGGCTACAGTAGTACAAAGACACAGTAGCGCCTTGAAAAAGCACAATCAGTGCTCTAACTCCCCCTTGCGCTGGTCTGGAGAAATTAAGTGACGCAGGGTACTGTACTGAATGACAAATCACCTCTAAGTCCTGCAGCAAATTGCAAAACTTTTAGTGGATCTTTTACTGGAGCAACCACTGTACAAATAGGTAAGATGCATCAAAACCGTCTTGAAGACCGACCCAGGGGTTCAATTTGCAACCGGTGCCCTTGAAAACAGGTCAGTATATAATGAGGAGCCTTTCTTTGGTGGCTGCCGGTGACAATGCGGGTGTACAGGAGGGGACACACCCAGGGCCTCATGGGGAGGTCGCTGCATCAGTGCCAAGCCTAGTCATTAAAAAAGGTAAAGCTTCTGAGGTCTTACGGTACATAAACAGGCAAATCCCACTGTGTTGTCTCACTGGGATTGAAAGGCACAGACACCTCATTAAGGGAGAAGGTTTCCAGGGAAAAGAAGCCATGATGGCTTCATGTGCATGTTTTTCTGAAGTACAGCAGGTCACCAGGGAATCCTCCACAGGGAAGAGTTTTGATGCCAGGCACACTGTGAAGGCCAACGGGATACTGCAGGTTGTGGTTGACAACAAAAAAATGTTTTCCACATATTCTCTGATAATAAATTAAGAGAAAAGGACAACAGCAGAATACTCGTCAGAACCATTTTGGACAATCAGAGCCTGAAAAAGGGTGCCAACCCCGTTTCCAAAGTTGCCCGGTTCCGAGAGATACACGGCGAACCAAGGAATTGCACGTAAATACATTCATGATTTCTTACTCCAAGCGGCGGCAGTTCGTGCAAAGTGTAGTACTATTTACAACCTACCCAAGCCAAACCGTAAACCGGACAACTGTGTGCCGCCCTATGGAAATCCCAATCACAGCTGGTTGTGATACAGCCTGGAATCAAACCAGGGTCTGTAGTGATGCTTTTAGCACTGAGACTACTGCACCACTCAGGAGCTACTATTTATTTTGTATTTTTGTATTTTTAACCTTTACTTAACTAAACAAGTCACTTACAAACAAATTCTTATTTACAATGACGGCTTACCCCAGACAACGCTGAGCCAATTGTGCACCACCCTATTTATTTATTTATTTTTTATTTCACCTTTATTTAACCAGGTGAGCTAGTTGAGAACAAGTTCTCATTTACAACTGCGACCTGGCCAAGATAAAGCAAAGCAGTGCGACACAAACAACAACACAGAGATAAACATGGAATAAACAAGCGTACAGTCAATAACACAATAGAAAAAAACAACTTCTATATACAGTGGGTGCAAATGGCGTGAGGAGGTAAGGCAATAAATAAGCCATAGTAGCGAAGTAATTACAATTTAGCAAATTAACACTGGAGTGATAGATGAGCAGATGGTGCAAGTAGAAATACAGGTGTGCAAAAGAGCAGAAAAGTAAATAAAAAACAATATGGGGATGAGGTGGGTAGATTGGGTGGGCTATTTACAAATGGGCTATGTACAGCTGCAGCGATCGGTTAGCTGCTCAGATAGCTGATGTTTAAAGTTAGTGAGGGAAATGGAAGGAAAGGCAGCCAAAGGAGGTGTTGTTATCGTGACTAGTGAGCTGAGATAAGGCGGAGCTTTACCTAGAATAGACTTATAGATGACCTGGAACCAGTGGGTCTGGCGACAAAAATGTAGCGAGGGCCAGCCGACTAGAGCACACGGGTCACAGTGGTGGGTGGTAAAGGTGCTTTGGTGACAAAACGGATGGCACTGTGATAGTCTGCATCCAGTGTGCTGAGTAGGGTGTTGGAAGCTATTTTGTAAATGACATCGCCAAAGTCGAGGATCGGTAGGATACTCAGTTTTACGAGGATATGTTTGGCAGCGTGAGTGAAGGATGCTTTGTTGCAAAATAGGAATCCGTTTCTAGATTTCATTTTGGATTGGAGATGTTTAATAAGAGTCTGGAAGGAGAGTTTACAGTCTAGCTAGACACCTAGGTATTTGTAGTTGTCAACATATTCTCAGTCAGAACTGTCCAGAGTAGTGATGCTAGTCGGGCGGGCGGGCAATGAATGGTTGAAAAGCATGCATTTGGTTTTACTAGCGTTTAAGAGCAGTTGGCCACGAAAAGGGTGTTGTTTTTGCATTGAAGCTTGGTTGGAGGTTAGTTAACACAGGTTCCAAAGAAGAGCCAGATGTTTACAGAATGGTTTCGTCTGCGTAGAGGTGGATCAGAGAGCGGCATCATTGAAATATAAAGAGAAAATAGTCGGCCTGAGATTTGAACCCTGTGGTACCCCCATAGAGACTGCCAGAGGTCCGGACAACAGGCCCTCCAATTTGACAGACAGAACTCTGTCTGAGAAGTAGTTAGTGAACCAGGAGAGGCAGTCTTTTGAGAAACCAAGGCGGTTGAGTCTGCCGATAAGAATACGGTGATTGACAGAATCGAAAGCCTTGGCCAGGTCGATGAAGACAGCTGCACAGTACTGTCTTTTATCGATGGCGGTTATGATGTACCTTGAGCATGGCTGAGGTGCACCAGTGACCAGCTTGAAAACCGGATTGCACAGCGGAGAAGGTAGGGTGGGATTTGAAATGGTCAGTGATCTGTTAATTAACTAGGCTTTCGAAGACTTTAGAAAGGCAGGGCAGGATGGATATAGGTCTATAACAGTTTGAGTCTAGAGTGTCATCCCCTGTGAAAAGGGAGATGACCGCGGCAGCTTTCCAAACTTTTAGGGATCTCGGACGATACGAAAGAGAGGTTCAACTGGTAGTAGAGTTTGCAACAATGGCGGCAGATCATTTTAGAACGAGAGGGTCCAGATTGTCTAGCCCAGCTGATTTGTACAGGTCCAGGTTTTGCAGCTCTTTCAGAACATCTGCTATCTGGATTTGGGTGAAGGAGAAGCTGGGGAGGCTTGGACAAGTAGCTGACTCCCAATCACAGTAAGATGTGATACAGCTTGGATTCAAACAAGGGACTCTTGCATTGCAATGCAGTGACTTAGGCCAGTGCGCCACTCGGGAGCCAAGGTGAGAGTAGTTTCTAAATGTACCAACCTTAAGTGTCTTCGACCTGTTTTTAATGTATTTAGTGTGTATGTTTATCCTGTTTTACCATTTAGTTAGCGAGTTAATAAATAATTAAACCAATTTGTGTAGTACTGAATCATAAGTAAGGCTCAGGTTTTTGCAGATGCAAGGAGATTACAACTGTTCAGAATGATGATATGATACGAGGTTATGATTAATAAATTGACTGTTTATAGATGTGCTAGGTAAAGACTTTTAGAGATTAATTCGGAAGATGGTAACTCTTTACAGAACCGCTCTCACGGTGCCCCAGATCCTAATGAGTTAATTGTTACATTATTAATTTAATCGGATGACAATTAAACATATTTAGGTAATTAGATAAATAACTGTCATCAGATTTAATGTTAAAAGTTAAGTCACTGCACTTGGTTGCTGAATGGAACATATGGATATTCAAACAAAGACTAAGTAATCAAGATGACTTACTATGATAAAACATTCTTGACTATGTATGATAAACGACTTGCATTATGTTAAATATGCTATATGTGTTGAGAGATATAGAAAAACATGTACATTTTTTAGACACTTCATATCCATGGAGAATTCCGTCCATATCACCACAAACCTAGCAACAGGTAACATTGACAGTTGACTGGCGTTTTTTTCAGGTTAACATTTTGCCAGAAACTATTTCTGTTTTGCAACACCATATATACTATAACTTTGGATGAAACACTAAAACCTTAATTGCTTCCTCTACATACATATACAGCAGTCAACGTGAAATGTAATTTCTTGAATGTAAATAAATGCAGAGAGGACCACGCGTACTAACTCACTGTTAATTTCCCTGGAGGTAAAATCCTATAAAAGGAAATACTCAATAACACTGTGACACATTCAGGATGAAAACATGCACTATAAAGGTGAGACGCTGAAGATGTTGCACATTCCAAACAACTTATTTTGGTTTTAATGAAGGAGTGCATCTTCGTCTCACAGAAAACATTGGACTTTCTCTACAGTGGCACGTTTCTGCAATGCGTGTTTGATTTGACTCCAGTCGCTAGTCACATATCAAGACGTACATAACCAAATACTCCTTAGGCTATTGTAATTAAGCATATCTTACCTTAATTTTAAGGTAAGTCCTAGGGTAATCTTAAACCTGTCTTTGTCGGCACAATGAAATTACATAGATCTTTTCTATTTTTTACTTTAGTTTATTTGGTAAATATTTTCTTAACTCTTCTTGAACTGCACTGTTGGTTAAGAGCTTGTAAGTAAGCATTTCACGGTAAGGTCTACACATTCGAGGCATGTGACAAATAAAGTTTGATTTGATATGCTATATCACTACTCAACATCCAAATAGCCACACATTAATGCAATAATACTGGTTCTATGATTGAACTCTTGCTCCGGATGAGTGACGTCATTGGCTGTCACATAAAAATAACAACACAAACTAAAAATGTCATCCCACTGATAAATGGATGTGACTGAAGCAGAGAGAGCACTCGATTGGTATGCCAGGGCCTCATTGTTAATTGTCTACGGTTGTGTCAATTGTCTGCTGCTGAGATTGCCCTGCATCCATCCACCAAACTTCCCCCATGGATTGGACAAGCTTTTGTGCGCCACTTAATTTTCAATCAGATCCAATCCCTACTCGGTTGCAGAGCAGCACGAGGGAGTAGACGGGGGTCATACGTTATCCAAAGGCCTAATGAGAAACCTTCAGTCAAAGCACGGCTGTCATTTTTTATCCTGTTCTTCCTAGTAGATAAGAGCGAGAGAGGTGCGCTGTGCAGATAGAGGCTGTCCATTTCCACATGTACTCATTAAGCTGAGGCCAACTCAAAAGAGCCTAGCGGGTGGGGGGGGGGGGGGGTTCTTCTCTAGGGTGTCATTTGAAAACAATCAATGCTGCTAGGCATGCCTAAATCCAAACCCCGGGTGCTAATTGTCCGTCTATCAACCTAATCTGGCATTTGCAACTTAACTAAAGTATTTTCGAGAGGCCTGTACAGGCCTGGATGTCTGTTTCTTGTCTTGCTATAACATAAGTGTGACATCAGTGTGACATTATACAGGGTGGCTCCACTGGGTCTATGGTCCATGTCTGTCAGTCACTGATAGCTTGATTTAATTGGAAGGAAGTAAAGTTGGTTAATTTCATTTCCAGTGGTGTAAAAGATAGTAGGGGTCATGTTAGATTTGTTTGGTCCATACAGTGATCAGGTATTAAGACTTTATTTTATAGAAATGGCAGAACCTGAATTTGTCTACATTTACATTGACAAGACCAAAGACTAAAACAATTAGTGTGATACTGAAATGATTGAAAATCACGATTACACTTATGAAAATATTTATGCCTAATGAAAGTATTTATGCCCAATAACACAGGGTAAATTGAAAACAGCGTCTGCATGGGCTGGGAAAAAAATGAATTACATGTTTTGTAATATACCATTTAGACACATTCCATTTGACCACTAATAAACCCCAATCATTTGATATTATCTATTTCCCACCATTTACACTGTGACAATAGTATCCGGTGCAATGAACAAATCCTCTGCAGCCATTTGCCACCAAGACCGAGGCGGGCAATAATGTGGAAGACAAATGTTGGAAACATTAGCTTTGCCCTGACAGGGAACAGAGTAATGGAACAGCAGGAAGTGGTGAGAAGTACAGTAACAACTGCTGTAATACTCCTGCAATACTTCTGCAATAATGCTGTAATACTGCTGTAATGCTGCTGCAATACTCCTGCAATACTGCTGTAATACTGCTGTAAAGTATTTTTAGAGAGAAAAACGACGTTTTCAAGGGACTATGAATATGTTTTAAAGGAGAGGGCTTTAACTGGACCAACAGGTCTAGGAGCGGTGCCTCTGCTGCTCTCATTCAATAAGAAATTGATTACAAATCAGTCACCGTAAAAAACTGTCTGGCCATGGACAAAGAGCAGCTAAAAGAGAAGAATGAAAAAAGAAACAATTTCCTGTCCTAGAGCCTTTTTCCTTTGGCTCATGTTGATCTTGTATTGATTCAGCCTACGTTGGTCAAATATCACAATCCCACTTGTGGATGGTTGTTGATGGAGGCTGGATTTGCAGATGGCTGAGATGGAGGGTTGACCAGACAGGACACATGAGAGAAGCTGATTAGAGCATCAGACAACAAGGGACAGATATCATTGATCCAAATGTCTTTGTCTGATTGGGATGAAAGGCCTGTCTGATTGGAGCCCTTTGTGTATACATGCAGAAAGGGCCCTACTGAACTGCCTCAGACTCATCTAAGGGAAGTGATAAGAAATTATGGAAGGTTTCTATGATGCGGTAGTTTGTTCTGCAAAATATACAAATATGTCCCATCTTTGATTATATTATTCTTTCAATTCAAAAAATGTAAAAGTGTAAACATGAATTTGACTGCCTGTTCAGGGGCAGAACGACAGATGTGTACCTTGTCAGCTTGGGGATTTGAACTTGCAACCTTTCAGTTACTAGTCCAACACTCTAACCACTAGGCTACCCTGCCGGCCCTGTATAGCTTATTATGTAGAGTAACCGGTGTGAATTGGCTAGCTAGTTAGTGGTGCACGCTAGAAGCATTTCAATTGGTGACGTCACTAGCTCTAAGACCTTGAAGTAGTTGTTTCCCTTGCTATGCATTGGCTGAGGCTTTTGTGAAGCGATAGATAAAGATGCTTCATGGGAGGCAGTTGTCAATGTGTTCAGAAGGTCCCTGGTTCGAGCCCAGGTTGAGGCAAAAAGAGGGAAGGATGCAACACTGTTACATTGATGTTGTTGACCCGGATCACTCAGTTGGGCTCTGCCAAGCTGCTGCGTTTACTGTGGAGAAGAAGGAGGTCAAACTGACTCTATACACACACACACTGGACTGTACCGGGGTGCAAAAGAGAAAAAAGATAAATAACAATATGGGGATGAGGTAGTTGGGTGTGCTATTTACAGATTGGCTGTGTACAGGTACAGTGATCAGTAAGCTGCTCTGACAGCTGATGCTTAAAGTTAGAGAGGGAGATATATGTCTCCAGCTTCAGTGATTTTTGCAATTCATTCCAGTCATTGGCAGCAGAGAACTGGAAGGAAAGGTGGCCAAAAGGGAGTGTTGGCTTTGGGGATGACCAGTGAAATATACCTGCTGGAGCGCGTGCTACGGGTGGGTGTTGCTATGGTGACCAGTGAGCTGAGATAAGGCAGGGCTTTACCTAGCAAAGACTTATAGATGATCTGGAGCCAATGGGTTTGGCAATGAATATGTAGCGAGGGCCAGCCAACCAGAGCATACAGGTCGCAGTACAGTACATCACTGAGGCTAACCTGCCTGCCATCCAGGACCTCTACACCAGGCGGTGTCAGAGGAAGGCCCTGAAAATGGTCAAATACCCCAGCTACCCCAGTCATAGACTGTTCTCTCTACTACCGCATGGCAAGCGGTACCGGAGTGCCAAGTCTAGGACAAAAAGGCTTCTCAACAGTTTTTACCCCAATTCATACGACTCCTGAACAGGTCAAATGGCTACCCGGACTATTTGCATTGTGTAACCCCCCCCCCCCAACCCCTCTTTTACGCTGCTGCTACTCTCTTGTTTATCATATATGCATAGTCACTTTAACTATACATTCATGTATATACTACCTCAACTAGCCCGACCAACCAGTGCCCCCGCACATTGGCTAACCGGGCTATCTGCAATGTGTGCCGCCACCCGCCACCCACCACCCGCCAACCCCTCTTTTAAGCTACTACTACTCTCTGTTCATCATATATGCATAGTCACTTTAACCATATCTACATGTACATACTACATCAATCAGCCCGACTAACTGGTGCCTGCATGTAGCCTCGATACTGTTATAGCCTCGCTACTGTATATAGCCTCACTACTGTTATTTTTCAGTCTTTTTACTGTTGTTTTTATTTCTTTACATACCTATTGTTCACCTAGTACCTTTTGTTGCGCTGTTGGTTAGAGCCTGTAAGTAAGCATTTCACTGTAAGTTCTATACCTGTTGTATTCGGCGCCCGTGACAAATAAACTTTGATTTGATTTGATTCAGTGGTGGGTAGTAAATGGGGCTTTGGTGACAAAACTGATGACACTGTGATAGACCTCATCCAGTTTGCTGAGTAGAGTGTTGGATCTCTGGAGAGACCTGAAAATAGCTGTTTATCCCCATCCAACCTGACAGAGCTTGAGAGGATCTGTAGAGAAGAATGGTAGAAACTCCCCGAATACAAGCTTATAGCGTCATACCCAAGAAGACCTGAGGCTGTGATCACTGCCAAAGCTGCTTCAACAAAGTACAGAGTAAAGAGTCTGAATTGTGGTATTTAAGTTTTTTGTAGTTGTTTTTTTGCAAACTTTATTATTATGGGGTATTGTGTTTAGCTTGATGAGGGAAAAATATATATACAGTGCCTTGCGAAAGTATTCGGCCCCCTTGAACTTTGCGACCTTTTGCCACATTTCAGGCTTCAAACATAATGATATAAAACTGTATTTTTTTGTGAAGAATCAACAACAAGTGCGACACAATCATGAAGTGGAACGACATTTATTGGATATTTCAAACTTTTTTAACAAATCAAAAACTGAAAAATTGGGCGTGAAAAATTATTCAGCCCCCTTAAGTTAATACTTTGTAGCGCCACCTTTTGCTGCGATTACAGCTGTAAGTCGCTTGGGGTATGTCTCTATCAGTTTTGCACATCGAGAGACTGAATTTTTTTCCCATTCCTCCTTGCAAAACAGCTCGAGCTCAGTGAGGTTGGATGGAGAGCATTTGTGAACAGCAGTTTTCAGTTCTTTCCACAGATTCTCGATTGATTCAGGTCTGACTTTGACTTGGCCATTCTAACACCTGGATATGTTTATTTTTTAACCATTCCATTGTAGATTTTGCTTTATGTTTTGGATCATTGTCTTGTTGGAAGACAAATCTCCGTCCCAGTCTCAGGTCTTTTGCAGACTCCATCAGGTTTTCTTCCAGAATGGTCCTGTATTTGGCTCCATCCATCTTCCCATCAATTTTAAACATCTTCCCTGTCCCTACTGAAGAAAAGCAGGCCCAAACCATGATGCTGCCACCACCATGTTTGACAGTGGGGATGGTCTGTTCAGGGTGATGAGCTGTGTTGCTTTTACGCCAAACATAACGTTTTGCATTGTTGCCAAAAAGTTCAATTTTGGTTTCATCTGACCAGAGCACCTTCTTCCACATGTTTGGTGTGTCTCCCAGGTGGCTTGTGGCAAACTTTAAACAACACTTTTTATGGATATCTTTAAGAAATGGCTTTCTTCTTGCCACTCTTCCATAAAGGCCAGATTTGTTGTCCTATGGACAGAGTCTCCCACCTCAGCTGTAGATCTCTGCAGTTCATCCAGAGTGATCATGGGCCTCTTGGCTGCATCTCTGATCAGTCTTCTCCTTGTATGAGCTGAAAGTTTAGAGGGACGGCCAGGTCTTGGTAGATTTGCAGTGGTCTGATACTACCTTCCATTTCAATATTATCGCTTGCACAGTGCTCCTTGGGATGTTTAAAGCTTGTGAAATCTTTTTGTATCCAAATCCGGCTTTAAACTTCTTCACAACAGTATCTCGGACCTGCCTGGTGTGTTCCTTGTTCTTCATGATGCTCTCTGCGCTTTTAACGGACCTCTGAGACTATCACAGTGCAGGTGCATTTATACGGAGACTTGATTACACACAGGTGGATTGTATTTATCATCATTAGTCATTTAGGTCAACATTGGATCATTCAGAGATCCTCACTGAACTTCTGGAGAGAGTTTGCTGCACTGAAAGTAAAGGGGCTGAATAATTTTGCACGCCCAATTTTTCAGTTTTTGATTTGTTAAAAAAGTTTGAAATATCCAATAAATGTCGTTCCACTTCATGATTGTGTCCCACTTGTTGTTGATTCTTCACAAAAAAATACAGTTTTATATCTTTATGTTCGAAGCCTGAAATGTGGCAAAAGGTCGCAAAGTTCAAGGGGGCCGAATACTTTCGCAAAGCACTGTATATATATAAACTTTATAATAAGGCTGTAACGTAACAAAATGTGGAAAAAGTTAAGGGTCTGAATACTTTCCGAATGCACTGTGGCCCAATCAATTTAATGGACCACAGGTAGACTCCAAACAAGTTGTAGAAACATCTCAAGGACGATCAATGGAAACAAGATGCACCTAAGCTCAAGTCTCAGAGCAAAGGCTCTCTATACTTATGTAAATAAGTTGGGGGGGTTTTCAATTTTTTTTTGTTGCTGTTTTTGTTTTTATTTATTGAATACATTTTAGAATACGGCTGCAACATAACAAAATAAGTAAAAAGTCAAGGGGTGTGAATACTTTCCGAAGGCACTGTATATGTACATATTGGATCTACCTCAATTACCTCATACCCCTGCACATCAACTCAGTACTAGTACTCTCTGTATATAGCCATGTTATTTTCGTCCCCACCGTCAGACTTGCCCCCCACATCGTCTGGTTGACTATGAGGTAAGCTACGAGTAAAGGCAGACTCCACACACAACACACCACTCCAACGAGGGACCACAAAGCAGAGGGCACTGTGAGTGGAATTAATTACTCTCACAACAAGACCAGCAGCAGCTACCCTTCTGTACAAGACGAGAGAGAAACCCATTCTTCTTCCAGAACAGTTGTAACGTGCCTGAAGCTGATTGGAGAGGAAACTGAGAAGTTGACACAGGAGATACTGGAGCTATCGGAAGAGCTAAATTCATCAGCTTCAATGGGTCTCCAACAGTTCAAGTCACTACCCAGTGAGGATGGAGCCTCACCTTCATCAATGGCCAACTCACCGGCCCCCCAGAGCAGGCACACCTCGACTAGAGATGACTACAGTCATCATCAAAGTCAGCGTACGCGTGCACAGCTGGTGACAACCAGAGATGATAAACTGCAGTCACAAAGGCAGAGTGATAAGATAAAGCAGCTCATTGAAAACCTTGGGATCAGAGGGCTCTCCTTCTCAGACCAGTCATCCTCACCGTCATCATCAACTCAGTCAACCCCTCAACGTCATGAGCCATCACACCAGTGAGACCGGTTGACTTTTCAGTGCAGAACTCGTAGCCCTACAGCGGCACCTAGAGGGCTGACTTCACAGGATCACCAACCTCAGCCCTCACCTAACCGCTGTAGTCAGCCTACATCTGACTGTCGCCGATGTGACTACTCACCTGACCGTTGTCATCACTCCTCACCTGACTATCGCCACTGCGACTACTCGCCTGACCGTCGCCGCCGGGCCTACTCACCTGATCATCGTCCGCACTCACCTGTCCGCTACTGCACACCTTCTACACCCAGCCGGGAGCACGTCTACTGTGGACCAACATCCCCAACTTCAAAACCCACAAGAGTTTTCAAGGCTGAAGGTGGCCCTCAACAATGTGCTGCCTGGAGATGCAACAGAGTACTTCAAGTTTCAGATATTGGTGGACCACCTGAAGTTGGAAGAGGCTTTGCTAATTGTCGACTCCTACAACAACAGCAGGTACCATACAGTGCCACGATGGAGTCCCTGACAGAACTGTATGGCCAGCATCATCAATTTGCCCTCCAACACAGTGCATGGTTAATGGATGGCACCAACATCAAGAGTGGTGACACCAAGATTCGCTCTGAGGGTGCGTGCCTTGTTTGGCATGTTGGATCAGCTAGGGAGTAATGGAAAGACAGAACTGAGGTGTGGCTCACATGTCTCCTGCCTCTTACCTAAGTTACCACACGACCTAAGAGCCAGCTTCAAGAGATGTGTGAACCCCATCAAGACACCCATTCCAAGCCTCCTTCACCTGGCTCGAGTGGTTCGAGTACGAGGTGAGAGTTCAAGTAGACGGCACGCAGTTCAGTAGCGACCAAAGCACAGACCACGCTAGCTCACGCGAGATCAGTGTAAAGACAAATCCCTCCCCAAGAACACCACCATCCTCCATAGAAGTGAGCAGAGAAAGGACGAAGTCGAAGTCTCTGCACAGAACCAGTCTCCGGAGGAAAGGTCACGGGAGAAGTCAAAGAAGCATTGTCTGTTCTACAACACCACGCAGAATTACATGAATCAATGCACCAACTTTCAGCTCCTTTCCAATGAATAGAAAGAATCCTGGATCAAAACATATGAAAGATGTTAGAAGTGTGGACGTGAACACGAAGTAGCTCAGTGTACTCTCAAGGCTAAGTGCAAGAAGTGCGAGAAGAAGCATATTGAGATTCGCCTCGAGGTTATATCAATGCTAGCACAAACGCTATGAAGACCACCAGCACAAAGGCGTCAACAGAGAGGATTTGCCTGGTGAGCTCCACTGCCGAGACCCTCTATGTTGATCAACCTTCTGACAGCAGCAAGGTGCTGCTGAAGATGAGTTGAGCCATCTTGCGGAGCGGCAACAAGTCACTTGACATGTACAGCCTGTTGGATGATGGGTTGGAGCGCACAATACTTCTACACAAAGTAGCAGAGCAGCTAGGACTCCAAGGATATCCTGAGGACTTTGTACGGTGCGTCAATATCCGAGTCGTCCATGGAGATTCATTTTCTGTGGCCTTTGTTACTGAACCAAACAGGTCCTTTGACATCCACAGAGCCTTCACAGTTGAAGAGTTGGGCCTTGCACTGCATACCTACTCGGCCGAAGCCCTTCCGAAAAGATATTGGCACCTAGAAGGCCTACCCCTTCAACTGCTGGATCAGATGCAGCCATTACTGCTCATCGAATCAGACTATCCCCATCTAATCACCCGACAGAGCCAGTGTGTTTGGGTCCCCCTGGTGGACCTGCTGCCATCAAGTCTCAGCTTGGATGGACCCTTCAAGGTCCTTCAAAGTTCCTTCACCAAAAGTCTTTCTCCACAACAGTGTCTTCATACATCCCTTGTCTCTCCATCTGCAGTGCTCTTCGGCCATGTAGAGAAGCTCTGGCAGTTGGATACAATACCATACAGGAGTGAGAAGCTCGTCACACGGTCCAGACAAGATGTAGAAGCCATGCATCTTCTAGAGGAGAAGACAGTCAGGGTCGAAGTGGACGGGGTTCAAAGGTATGCCACTCCCCTTTTGTAGAAGAAGAACCTTCCTTTTGTAGAAGTAGTACTGCCTCTGAAGGAGAGGTTCACAAGTTAAGAAGGTATCCGCAGTAGCAGTCGAAGAGTACCAAGGTTTGTACATTCCCCATCATATGGTCAAACACAATGGAAAAAACAGAGTCGTCTTCAACTGTTCCTTCAACCCAAAGGGGCAAGAGCTTGAACGAACAACTCTTTCCCGGACCAACCTTGGGAGCTACTCTGCTTGGAGTCCTTCTCTGTTTCCGGGAACACTCTGTGACCATCAGCAGTGACATAAAGGGGATGTTCCATCAAGTCCGCCTGCTACCTGAAGACCAGCCTCTTCTCTGGTTTCTGTGGCGAGACCTAAACCGCGATGATCATGCTGATGTCTATGAGTGGTAGGTTCTTCCCTTTGGGATGACATGTAGCCCCTGCTGCACCACATTTACCCATCAGAAACATGTGTTTAACCACAGTGAGCCCGAAGAGGATGTGCAATTTTCTGTAGAACGCTGTTTCTATGTAGACAACTGACTTCCTTTTCTACAAAGACTTCCTGTGGATGATGCCAAGAAACTGGTGGACAAGCTAAAGCACCTTCTTGCTGAAGGAGGATTCGATCTACGCCAGTGGGCCAGCAACCTTCCAGCAGTCATCGAACACCTACCTCAAGAGTCCAAGTCGGAAAACAGTGAGCTGTGGTTCACCCAGTGGAAACCCAAGAGTACACCCTTGGATTACGATGGAAATGTCTGTCTGACACGTTTGGCTACAAGCAAGGTCACATGGAGAAAGTTGAACCCACCATGCGCAACATATATCGATTCTTGCCAGTCAATACGATCCACCCAGCTTCATCATCCTATACACCACATGAGCCAAGGTTGTGGTCCAGAGGCTCTAGAATAAGAAAAGAGGGTCGGATGACCCAGATCTACCTGAATATCTCCTCCAAGTTTGGCTTATTTGGGAGAATGAACTTCCACATCTGTCTCAGGTTACACTACCAAGATGTTATGTCAGCCCCGACATGGATCTCCCAACCAGCACAAGAAGTGTTCATATCTTCAGTGACCCCTCAGAACGTACGTATGGTGCCGTCGTGTACCTAAATACTGAAAACACCAATAGACAGATCCAAGTGGCATTCCTTGCAGCAAGATCAAGAGTGGTCCCGAAATGACAACAGTCGATGCCAAGACTAGAGCTCTGAGCTGCACTCACTGGTGCCCAGCTGGCCGAGGTTATCAGAAAAGAACTCACCCTGGAAATCCATGAGGTCACGTTCTGGTCGGATTCTACAACAGTCTTAACCTGGCTCCAGTCGGACTCCTGCAGGTACAAAGTATTTGTAGGCACAAGAGTCGCAGACATACAGGAGCTCATGGACCCCAGGCCTGGTGTAACGTGAGAAACGGAGAGGAAACTGGCTGACGATATCACACGCAGCAAGATGCTGTCAGCTTTCAGAACATAACCATTGGAGTCAAGGTCCACCATTCCTGTGGCAGGCCCAGTCATCCTGGCAGAGAAGACCAGACCAAGTACCTCTCGATGAAGCAGAGGAGCTGTGGCAGCCTACCTTCTGTGGACTCCTGTCAGTGGACACCAAGTCGTCTCTCCCGGATGTTGCCCAGTTCAGCATTTTCCAGGAGCTGGTGGAAGCCACAGTGCAGTTGCTACATGGGACGGCCAGTAGTGCCAACAGTTCTCCAGCCGACGATTTCAAGCAAGCAGAACTCAATGTATTCAGACATGCTCGGTCTGAGAGCTTCCCAGAAGACCTCTCCCTACTAGAAGCAGGCAAGCCAATCCCTCCGATCAGCCGTCTGGTGATGCTGGCCCCAGAGTATGACAACAACACCGGACTGACTTGTGTTGGAGGTTGCCTTCACAGGTGTGACCAGCTGGGCCCTGACGTTCTTCACCCAGTGGTTCTGGATCCAGGTCATCCGCTCACCAGGTTGCTGATCAGGGAATATGATGAGCAGCTGAGGCCCCTGGGCCCAGAGAAGGTGTTTGCTGAGCTACATTGAAGGTTCTGGATTCTGAGATGGAGAGCAGCCATTCATCGTTTTCAGCTTGGCTGCACTGAATGCAGGAAGTGGCGAGGCCAGCCAGATGTGCCTAGGATGGCTGACTTGCCTCCAGCCCGACTGCGGCTCCACAAGCCCACATTGGATTGCTTTGGACCGTATATCATCAAAGATTGGCCGAAGAAATTAAAAGAGATGGGGCATCATCTTTAAGTGCATGACCACCCGGGCTGTACATGTGGATCTACAGACGAATATGGATTCCAGTTTGTTCCTAATGGCGTTGAGACACTTTATCGCTCGAAGAGGAAAGCCCGTTGAGACCCTGTCCGATCGAGGAACAAATTTCAAGGGAGGGAAGTGAGAGCTACAGGAGGCCTTCATGGCTCTCCACCCACAGCTCCAGGAACAGTTAGCCAGTCAGAAGATTCACTTCGCCTTCAACCCACCAAGTGGACAACACTTTGGAGGATGCTGGGAGAGAGAGGTCAGATCCATCAAGATTGCCCTGCAAACCACCTTTGGTGTGTAGACCATCTCCGAACTGGAACTGTCAAGTCAGTTATCCCTGGAGCAGATGGGAAAGTGAGGACAGCAGAGATCCAAGTCAAGGACAGAACCTACGTCAGGCCTGTTGCTCGACTCATCAAGCTGCCTGCCTTTCCTCAAGAAGCTATTGACACTTAGCTGGCTTGTCTGTTGAAGAAAATATGTACAACACATTTGGGGGTGGCTGTAAAAACGGCCAGCTCATCTCCTTTCCAAGACCCCAACTTTCTTTGGTTTTCCTATAGGAATAGGCAGCCTTAGAGTAATAGCCTACCAGGCAAGGCCCCAGGCAGTCTGTAGCTTCTATTCTGATGATCAACCTGTTTTTCTCTCCTGCTTATTTTACCTCCTCAGAATAAATAGCTTTTCTGATGTTATTGTGCATGCAGCTAAATAATAACAATTAGTATTAGAGAGAGTGATGTTGTATGTGTGTGTGTGGATCTTCATTAAATCCTTGAACTGGAACTACTGCTTCCTTGTGTTCTGAACCACCCTGTGGTGGTTAATAATGACCTAAAATCCAGCACCTGTTTTTTCGATCCCTTTTTATTGGTGTTTCGAATTCATAAACAACCCATATTTTTCAGGTTATGACACCTACACAAGTGTCAAAAACCCACAAAATCTACCACACGAGGCAAAACATTAAATTACACCATAGCCTACTTGTTCACAATATTTTTATGTTACACATATTTATCTTTCTTGACCATATTGAATTATCATTGTAATTGTGCACACAATGATGTAATTACGCGCACATGGATGTCAGACATGCACCTACCCTAATGCTCTGTTGCTGATGACTGGAATTAATGCAGGGACAGATTTCAAGAGCAGAACAAGGCACCCTCTTTTTGACTGATAACTGATGTAAGAGCATGTACGTGATAGGCCTATCTGACTTATATGACACTCTTATGTAGTTGTTATAACCAGCCATAAAATAACACAATTTATGCCACAACAGGTGTAAATATATGGGTCATGACAGTGTTATGACAAGTTATGTCAGCTGTTTTGACATATTATGATTATATTATGTTATGACACCAGGTGACAAGTTAGAATTTATTTCTATCTTATCTTTCTCTCTGCATTGTTGGAAAAGGACCCGTAACTAAGCATTTCACTGTTAGTCTACACCTGTTGTCTACGAAGCATGTGAGAAATACCATTTGGAAAAAAGGGGGTGAGTGTAGGGACGGAAGCAATACTGTTACAGAAGATTATTATAGTGTGACAATTGGCTTGCAGCAGTTCACTTGCACAGAAACCATGTAATTGTGTATCCTGCAAAATGAAAGGCAATCTAATGTTTCTCTCATGAATATTACTATATGACATAGCTTTGACCTTTCTCTCATGCCCCTGGTGTGTCCCAGTGATCTCTCTTTCTTTCCAAAGCGCGACCTTGTTTACTTCCCTTCACTCATTCTGAAGGAAATGGCTGGTAAAAGAAATATGGTGGAAAACAGTGGAGGCTGCTGAGGGGAGGACGGCTCATAATAATGGCTGGAATGGAGCAAATGGAATGGCATCATACACATGGAAACCATGTGTTTGATGTATTTGATACCATTCCACTCAATCATCTCCAGCCATTACCATGAGCCCTTCCTCCCCAATAAAGGTGCCACCAACCTCCTGTGGTGAAAATGTTTTCAGATTTGTGGGAAGTAGTGAACAAGTGCACACTTCAGGAAAAAGGTGAAATTATTGGGACCTACCCCATGGTCTACACCACCTACAGCGCTCTAAAAGCGATAAGCCAACTCCTTACCATGTACGGAAAGTACATGGTGTCTTTGCACAATCAATGTTCGAAAGCATCTTAAAGTCTCTAGGGAAATCTGAGCATTGGTGTGTACAGTATTACCACCTACACATTATATAAACAAGCAATGCTTTGCATCAACTGAGAAACTAATAGAGATACAAGAAGTAGCTACATTATGTTGTATCAGGTTCATAAGGTGAGAGATGGCTCCGTTACTGTACAAAAATCCTTACTTCTAACAACAAACAAACATTCTGTGCAAGACAGGAATTTCTGAGAACTGCAATGAGGCAGGATCTCTGGTGGCTTCTCCAAAGCTCTAATCTAGAGCATAAAGAAGATAAAACTCATATCCTGCAACTACAAGTGTAGCATCTTATTTAGATCACTCTTTTGTTGCTGAGAATGTTTACATGAATTCACTGAAAGCCCACACTAACATACGGTTTTATTAACCCTAATGCACTTTTTATGTAGCCTACTTTCGGCCAGCTAACAAACCTTAAAATCTTGTTGTTGTAGGATTATTTTGCTGTGACAATATAGGTCAAATTAAGATCCTACATCTGTACTTTGCTTCTGCATAAAGTTCCATGACAGTCATTTTATGAAGCTATGAGTTGTAATTCTTACCTTTGTAGAAGCATTCCTCGCTGTGCATGATGGTTATCCTCTGTGCACCCAGACAGGAGGCCCGGTGGAGCTCACAGTGGTTCTGGTACAGCTTGCCGTCCGAGCCACACACTTCCTTGTAGTGTGGTTTACAGCGGTCCAGACAGATGCACTCCCCTTGACTGCTCTCATGGTTGACCACACAGTGACGCCCCAGGCCACAGTACTTGTGCTCACAAGGACTCTGGAAGCCATTGTTATGGCCCAAAAACCCTGCAAGGAAAACCAAAATAAAGACATGTTCATACCAGAAAAAAAGAACAATAGACGAGTAATAGTATGACAGTTAGACTTTAAAAGGCCTAAAGTAGCTCTAGGTTTTACAAGAGCTTAGAAACCTTCAAATCAGAAACTGGAAGAGTACGAGGATGATAATCAGAGTTTTAAAAGCTTTTGGAGTTCACTTATAGTAACTATCAATAACCTCTGAACCGTATCAAATGTATTGGCTCTGTAATGGCAAGTTGCTCTCTCTTGGATCTCCTATCTACCAGTTCCATTGCCCTTTGGAATCACCCTCAAGGGGGAAAAGAACATGGCCACCAATGCTGGAAAAACAATCCCAATAATGATGTTCACTGAAACAATATACTGAACTTGGAACATTCACCCAGTAAGCATCATTTATCTGCTGGAGCTCTAATGATGTTGTTTTGGGGTTGTATATTGCCACGATCATCTGGGCACCATTCCACCACGTCTGAATAGGGTAAAAACATTGCACATAAAGTAACAAGAAAAATGTGCAACGTTGACTCTAGTTTGAGCGCTGTCGTACTGTGTACAAACCCCACCACTATTTAAAAATGCTACCATTTGTCTGACAATCAATCCACAGCCGCAGTGAGCTATATAATATGAATTATAAACTGGGTGGTCCGAGACCTGAATGCTGATTGGCTGGAAGCCATGGCATATCAGCTGCACACAATGGGTATGACAAACATATATTTTTACTGTTCTAATTACATTGGTAACCAGTTTAGAATAGCAATAAGGCACCTCTGGGGTTTTTGGTAAATGGCCAATATACCACAGCTAAGGGCTGTATCTAGGCATTCCGCGTTGCATCGTGAGTAAGAACAGCCCTTAGCCATGGTATATTGGACATATACCACACACCCCCTGGCCTTATTGCTTAAATATACATTAGGACCAAAGTATAAACAAGGGGATGCATTACTGTTCTCTGTAATCATCTGAGCTCTCCACAGCTTTCCTATTGACCACTAAATATTGAGTGGTGCATCACGATAGTACGATGCCTCAGGGCCTCAGATGTCTTCTTTACAATGGCCAATTCATCTGCAGCACGAGGTGCACATGGTGTTCTAACCGACTATAGAGGGAAATAAAAACCATCTACTGTCATTGGTCAGCGAGGCAAACCGTTGGCAGGGAACCTGAATACAGTAACAAACAAACAAACGACTTGACTGGTAAAGAGGCTTCGTCACAGTGGTAGCGACTCCCCATGGGTGTATTAGCCCCAATCTGTCAGGGAGGATTAAACAATACAAGTGTGTACATTTGAGCCAATCAATGGCTTTGGTTTGCTGGGGTTTATTAATCTCCCTTGGTGCGGTGGCATAAAGATTATTCAATGGGTTTTGTGTTGCACAGCGAGGTGCCCGAACGCCACGGACAGGGTCAGAGAAGGGCAGAGGGAGTTGATAATTGGCATGCACGCCCAATCTCTGGGTGATCCAGTGACATCAAAGACAAATGACTAATTCCATGCAATGATTAGTTTATTGATGACTCAGCGTTTCAAAAGGAAAGGCATGCAGAGGGGGGCAGAGGGAGGGAGTATATGATTTGGGGCGATGGTTAGAGTTACCGCATTTCTAATTGTATTTGGCTTTTCCAAATGAAAAAAAAAAAACACACACTCTACCGGTCAAAAGTTTTAGAACACCTACTCATTCATGGGTTTTTCTTTATTTTACTATGTTCTACATTGTAGAATAATAGTGAAGATATCAAAACTAACTATGTTGGTTACAACATGATTCCATATGTGTTATTTCATATTTATTTCATAGTCATAGATGTCTTCACTATTATTCTACAATGTAGAAAATAGTCCAAATCAAGAAAAACCCTTGAATGAGAAGGTGTATCCAAACATTTGACTGGTACTGTATATAAAATATTTGGAACTTTCACTTTGAAATGTTTCATTAATTATTCATAACTGTATTGTATAGCAATGAGGATGATTATCAGAAAGACAGATAGACAGATACATTTGCATAGTTGAATGGATAGTTTATGTTCAAACTTCACAGCTCACAGAGCAATTTCAGTATGGGGAATTGCCTTGATTTGAAGGAAACAGCAAGATGTCAAGTAAACAAGATGCTGAACAAGGGAAAAGGAAGTAATTCTCACTGGGATACAGTTGGTACTAGATTTATTTAGCCCTGTGTTTAATCTGAAGGTCCCAACATATGTTGACCCCAGTGTACATCACTTGAAGGGCAACGTCCTGCTATGCATTCATAATGAGATGCAGATCATGTTTAATTCTGGACTCAGCAGACATGACCAGAATGACATTGCAGGGGTTCAAAGACAAGAGCATTTAGGATGGAAATCTCAATACTGTGCCTGTGCACAACTCCTCGCATCATGCTCTGAGAAATCAATATGATGCATAAATATCAAGTGCCTTGTGTCTACCAGAAACATTTACCTCTTAGGTTTGTGCTAACGTACTCTCTTTGTAATGCATTTCTGAATCTGAAGCCTTCAAACACATCACAAAGCTGAATCTAACTGAACCGCTCTCATTCACATTCATAAGCATGCCCCCAAAGTATGCTATTTACAGCACTAGCCTTCAGATATACAATGCGTCTTTTTTTCCAATTGCCAGGATGCAAGTCCCGGCCCATCTGAGGTTTCAAATAACAGCGGCTCTGAGTCCTTGGGGAGTGTAATAAACAACCGTTTGGAGGCTCTCATCTCAGCTCATCTCACCACCGTGAGTTAAGATGCCCCAGAAGACCCACGTGCAAGAACAAAAGGATGCAAGTCTGAATAAACAGCACACTAAACAATGCAAAAAGCCTACATGACATGACGCACAACACAACTCGCTCGCTACCCGTCACCCCACTTGGATTAGTTTCTTGAAAGTTACACCAGTAACATATTGTGTTACCACAGTCCATGGAGAAGCGACATATGTAGAAACCAGCAAAGCGTCTGCACTCGAGAAAAAGCATTAGCATTAACGATAGCAGGAGAAACTATGTATTTTTACTAGCCTACCTGTTGTCATGGAAAACAAAGAGTAATATATTCACGGTGGCAGGCCCGTGTCATTTAACCTGCTATCTCTCATTCCCTAACAATTGGAATTCATTCCTCCACACTGTCAACATGAAAACATGATGCCTGATGAGGTCTCGCCAGTGTCAACATTAACCATTTGTGGCATTTTTCTATTGAGAAAGACTTTAACATTCACACTCAAGAAAGGACCGCCTGCTCAGAAATGATAAGAAGATTGTCAAATGTGTTCTTGTGCCGCTGTACTGCAGAGCATATGACTATAGGGGTAAACTAAGTACAGTAGATAGCTTCCATCTCACAAATCTCTTTTAACTGCCAGCTATTTAACAGAGGCAATTCAGTTGAAGAGCGTTGTTCAAGGGTTTGAACTGATTTGGCATCTCTCTTGACACAATGGACGGTTTCCTCAGTGAAACTATTGCAAAGTGCAATCCATTGTGTTGTCTACCATGGAACTTTAAATGAATATAACAAAACAAGTGTGTACAATATGGATTTTTACAATATGGAAGAGAGTGTTAGGGAAGATGGAAAAATAGCCTAGCCCACTGTAGATACTGTTTAAGATGCATATGAATGAATTCCTTTTGAGCATGGGTTTACCTGTAGTATTATACATCTGTTGTTTGTGTTTATGGACTAAATGGAAATAATTGGACAATTATAGTGAATTTCTATGTTTAAATGCTGTATGATCAAGAGATAATTGGTTAGATTACACAAAACTGTATGCTACAGGCAGTGTCAGTGGTCTCGCATTCACATAGGAAAGCAAAATACAAGAAGAGATCTCTTTTTCCCCTATGTTTCTCCAAGACACAAACTGGCTCTCTTTAACACCAAAATGAGACTAAACATTTTTTCATATTTGATCAGGAGGAACAACACATACAAGCTCATATTTGTCTGCATGCAAATAGTTACCATAGACTTCCATGCATTTTTCTAACGATAGTTAACAATTGTGCTAACTCCAGTTAGCAACTTCCTTCAGACTGTACGCAAATAAATACAAAATAGTGTCCACAGAGTATTCTGACTCTGAGGAAAAGCCTGAAGTATCCCTTTAACAACTGCCAGTCCCAATATGTATAGGCTAGTTCCTTAGATAAACGTGTACAATACTGTACATGAGCAGCCAAACTAACGGGACTAAGGGAAACTCAGGTGATTGCGAAGGAAAAGTAGGTAGAGAGGAGGAGCAAGACAGCCTTTTTACACATTATTAATATTGACGCACAGAGGTGTTTTATGGAGACATAAAAAAAATGATTGTGCTCAAAATCATTGCACTGGTATTTTTTGAAAGATATGACAACCTTGTGTAATCAATTCAAATCAAATTGTACAGGTGTAGACCTTACAGTGAAATGCTTAATTACAAGCCCTTAAACCAACAATGCAGCATTAAGAAAATAACAAAAAATTAAAGTAAGAGATAAGAATAACAAATAATTAAAGAGCAGCAGTAAACAACAATAGAGGGGCTATATACAGGGGGTACCGGTACAGAGTCAATGTCAATGTGCCCGGGCAACAGTGTAAATATATGTATATTGGTAGAGTTATTAAAGTGACTATGCATAGATAATAACAGAGAGTAGCAGCAGCGTTCCAGAGGGGAGGCAATGCAAATAGTCTGGGTAGTCATTTGATTACCTTTTCAGGAGTCTTACGGCTAGGGGGTAGTATCTATTTAGGAGCCTCTTGGATCTAGACTTTGCACTCCGATACCTCTTGACATGCGGTAGTAGAGAGAACAGGCTATGACTAGGGCGGCTGGAGTCTTTGACAAATTTTAGGGCCTTCCTCTGACACCGCCTTGTATAGAGGTCCTGGATGGCAGGAAGCTTGGCCCGGTGATGTATTGGGCCGTACGCACTACCCTCTGTAGTGCCTTGCGGTCGGAAGCCGAGCAGTTGCCATACCAGGCAGAGATGTAACCCATCAGGATGCTCTCGATGGTGCAGCTGAATAACCTTTTGAGGATCTGAGGACCCATGCCAAATATTTTCGGTTTAGGTTTTGTCGTGCCTTCTTCACAACTGTCTTGGTGTGCTTGGACCATGATAGTTTGTTGGTGATGGTGACGCCAAGTAACTTGAAGCTCTCAACCTGCTCCACTACAGCCCCGTCGATGCGAATGGAGGCGTACTCGGTCCTCCTTTTCCTGTAGTCCACAATCATCTCCTTTGTCTTGATCACGTTGAGGGAGAGGTTGTTGGCCTTGCACCACATGGTCAGGTCTCTGACCTCCTCTCTATAGGCTGTGTTGAGGATCAGCGTGTTGAGGATCAGTGTGGCAGATGTGTTGTCCAGGATCCAGTTGCGGAGGGAGGTGTTTAGTCCCAGGGTCCTTAGCTTAGTGATAAGCTTTGAGGGCACTATGGTGTTGAACGCTGAGCTGTAGTCAATGAATAGCATTCTCACATAGGTGTTCCTTTTGTCCAGGTGTGAGAGTGCCGTGTGGAGGGCAATAGAGATTGCATCATCTGTGGATCGGTTGGTGCAGAATGCAAATTGGAGTGGGTCTAGGGTTTCTGGTGTTGATGTGAGCCATGACCAGCCTTTCAAAGTATTTCATGGCTACAGAAGTAAGTGCTACGGGTCGGTAGTCATTTAGGCAGGTTACCTTAGTCTTCTTGGGCACAGGGACTATGGTGGTCTACTTGAAACATGTTGGTATTACAGACTCAGACAGGGAGAGGTTGAAAATGTCAGTGACTGTGATCACACAGTCATACGGAACAGCTGATACTCTCATGCATGTTTCAGTGTTACTCGCCTCGAAGCGAGCAAAGAGGTTATTTAGCTCGTCTGGTATGCTCGTGCCCCTGGGCAGCTCTCAACTGTGCTTCCCTTTGTAGTCTGTAATAGTTTGCAAGCCCTGCCATATCCGACGAGTGTCGGAGCTGGTGTAGGACGATTCGATCTTAGTCCTGTATTGACGCTTTGCCTGTTTGATGGTTCGTTGGAGGGCAAAGAGGGATTTCTTATAAGCTTCCAGGTTCGAGTCCCTCTCCTTGAAAGTGGCAGCTCTACCCTTTAGCTCAATGCAAATGTTGCCTGTAATCCATGGCTTCTGGTTGGGGTATGTACTTACAGTCACTGTGGGGACGACGTCCTCAATGCACTTATTGGTAAAGCCAGTGACTGATGTGGTGTACTCCTCAATGCCATCGGAAGAATCCCGGATCATATTCCAGTCTGTGCTAGCAAAGCAGTCCTGTAGTTTAGCATCTGCTTCATCTGACCACTTTTTTATAGACCGAGTCACTAGTGCTTCCTGCTTTAATTTTTTCTTGTAAGCAGGAATCAGGAGGATAGAATTATGGTCAGATTTGCCAAATGGAGGGCGAGGAGAGCTTTGTACCCATCTCTGTGTGTGGAGTAAAGGTGGTCTAGAATTATATATTTTTTCCTCTGGTTGCACATGCTGATAGAAATTGCACATGCTGATAGAAATTAGGTAAAACTGATTTAACCTCTTCAACCTATGGGGGCGCTGTGTCATTATTGGATAAAAAGACGTGCCCGTTTTAAGCGCAATATTTTGTCACGAAAAGATGCTCGACTATGCATGGAATTGACAGCCTTGGAAAGACAAAACTCTGACGTCTCCAAAACTGCAAAGATATTATCTGTGAGTGCCCCAGAACTAATGCAACAGGCAAAACCAAGATGAAGTTTCATACAGGAAATGCCCCAGATTCTGAAGGCGCTGTGTTCCAATGTCTCCTTATATGGCTGTGAATGCGCCAGGAATGAGCCCGCGCTTTCTGTCTATTCCCGAGGTGTCTGCAGCATTGTGACGTGTTTGTAGGCATATCATTGGAAGATTGACCATAAGAGACTACATTTACCTGGTGTCCCGCCCGGTGTCCTGTGTGCGTAATCTGTAGGTCCATGCGCGTTCCATTTCTTCAGAAGAGAAAGTAAACTGCCACGATGGATTTTATCGTCGATAGATATGTGAAAAACACCTTGAGGATTGATTCTAAACATCGGTTTGCCATGTTTCTGTCGATATTATGGAGTTAATTTGGAAAAAAGTTCGCGTTTTAATGACTTATTTTTATTTATTTTTCCTTACCCAAACGTGATGAACAAAACGGAGCGATTAGTCGACACAAATAATATTTTTTGTAAAAACGGAACATTTGCTATCTAACAGAGTCTCCTCATTGAAAACATCTGAAGTTCTTCAAAGGTAAATGATTTTATTTGAATTCTTTTCTGGTTTTTGTGGAAAATGTTGCATGCTGAAATAGAGGCATAATCCAATGCTAGGCTATCAATACTGTTACACAAATGCTTGTTTAGCTATGGTTCAAAAGCATATTTTGAAAATCTGAGATGACAGTGTTGTTAACAAAAGGCTAAGCTTGAGAGCAAATAGATTAATTTCATTTCATTTGCGATTTTCATGAATAGTTAACGTTGTGTTATGCTAATGAGTTTGCGGATAGATTTACACAATCCTGGATACAGGTTTTTTTTCGTAGCTAAACGTGACGCAGAAAACGGAGCGATTTGTCCTAAACAAATAATCTTTCAGGAAAAACTGAACATTTGCTATCTGAGAGTCTCCTCATTGAAAACATCCGAAGTTCTTCAAAGGTAAATGATTTTACTTGAATGCTTTTTCTGGTTTTTGTGAAAATGTTGCCTGCTGAATGCTAACGCTAAATGCTATGCTAAATGCTACGTTAGCTATCAATACTGTTACACAAATGCTTGTTTTGCAATGGTTGAGAAGCATATTTTGAAAATCTGAGATGACAGTGTTGTTAACAAAAGGCTAAGCTTGAGAGCAAATAGATTAATTTCATTTCATTTGCGATTTTCATGAATAGTTAACGTTGCGTTATGGTAATGAGCTTGAGGCTGTAGTCACGATACCGGATCCGGGATGGCTCGACGCAAGAAGTTAAGTTTCCCTGCATTAAAGTCCCTGGCCAATAGGGGCGCAGCCTCTGGATGAGCATTTTCCTGTTTGCTTATGGCGGTATTCAGCTCATTGAGTGCAGTTTTAGTGCCAGCATCGGTCTGTGGTGGTATGTAGACAGCTACGAAAAATACAGATGAAAACTCTTTCGGCAAAACTGTTAGACTTCCTTAGATATCGTGCACCAGCGTTTGTTCACATAAATGGATAGGCCCCCGCCCCGTGTCTTACCAGAGAATGCTGTTCTGTCCTGCTGATGGAGTGTTTACAGTGGCATGTGAAAGTATTCACCCCCTTGGCATTTTTCCTATTTTGTTGCCTTACAACCTGGAATTAAAATAGGTTTTTGGGGGGTTGGTGTCATTTAATTTTCACAACATGCCTACCACTTTGAAGATGCAAAATATGTTTTATTGTGAAACAAACAAGAAATAAGACAACAAAACTGAAAACTTGCATAACTATCCCCCCCCGTGCTGCTGCTCCAGTTTCAACTGTTCTGTCTGTGGCTATGGAACCCTGCCCTAGAGAGATAGAGATACTCTGAATGATCGGCTATGAAAAGCCAATTGACATTTACTCCTGAGGTGCTGACCTGTTGCACTCTCGACAACCACTGTGATTATTATTATTTGACCCGGCTGGTCATCTATGAACATTTGAACATCTTGACCATGTTCTGTTATAATCTCCAATCGGCACAGCCAGAAGAGAACTGGCCACCCCTCATAGCCTGGTTCCTCTCTTGGTTTCTTCCTAGGTTCTGGCCTTTCTAGGGGGTTTTTCCTAGCCACCGTGCTTCTACACCGGCATTGCTTGCTGTTTGGGGTTTTAGGTTGGGTTTCTGTACAGCACTTTGAGATACCAGCTGATGTAAGAAGGGCTTTATAAATACATTTGATTTAATTTGATTTATCTTTGGTCTCTTTGTTGCCTCTCTGATTAATGCCTTCCTCGCCTGGACTGTGTGTTTTGATGGGCGGCCCTCTCTTGGCAAGTTTGTTGTGGTGCCATATTCTTTCAGCTCTTCGCATTTATTTTCTAGCGATTGAACATTAGGGAGCAAGACGGAAGGCAAGGCCAGATTAGCCACTCATCACGCCTGATCCTCACAAGGCACCAGGATCTTTTTCCATTAAATCTCAGTTTCCATCTCCAGCCAATCACAGGGATCTGGGCCTGGTCGGGTTTCTGTAGTAGAATATCCCTCACGTTTGACTCATTGAAGAATAACTCTTCTTCCAGGGAGCAGGGAGCAATCAGGGAGCAGGGAGCAATCGCTGTTCTGATCTTCAGAATCTCTTTTCGGTCATAAGAGACAGTAGCAGCAACATTATGTACAAAACAAGTTCGAACAACTCGAAAAAACTAATAAAATAGCATGATTGGTTGAGAGCCGATAAGACGGCAGCCCTCTCCTCCAGCGTGATCGGGAATGTTTGTGCACATGTTTATGTGTGTATCTGCAGGCCAGCAGAGGTCTAAATATTACGGCCTGACGAGTGGCTCCTACACACCCCAGACTGTGCCTACAGGAGGTCCTGACCGAGTAGGTTCAACCCCCAGCTCCCAAACAACCCGACACGGTACACTCACCGAGGCTCATCACAACCATCCAACTTCCATTTTCATATGTAGTCACAATTTACCTTTATGGTCCCTCATGCTTCAGACGCTCATTGCCTGCTTTTGTGAAATGTATCAAATCTTCTCCCCTCTCATTGTTTCTGTGCAGTCTTCAGATATCAGTCAGAGGCTGTCTTCTGAGATAGCTGGCTTGACTGCAGGGATGCTGGCAGTCACCCCAGGAGCACCACCCCGTGCTCTGTCGGTAGACACAAGCTTCAGTGAACAGCGTCTAGACACACCCTAGGCTCTTCTGCTTCCTCCCTCGGAGGAGGAACACCCTACAAACCTTGCTCCGGGACTCCGTACTCACAGGACTCGGGCTACGCTGTTGCCAGGTCAGTCTGTCATGTCACCACACATGACGTTCCCTCCCAGGAAATGAAAGTTATTTTGAATTAGAATTGAAACACCCTGCACCATGTTGGGGCGACATTTTTGGGGGTCTTAATAAAAAAACAATAACATTAATGAGGTTATGGCATAACAGAAGTCTTGAAAAGCTGACACTAGGCAAGTCACTAGGGTCTGGTTTCAATGACAGACTATTTTGGCATCTTCAAAAAGGGAAATACATTTGTTCCGTGGTGCGTCCTTTAGGTGGGTCCTCTTCATACAGACAACTCTCCCAACAAATAATGAGGCAGATAATGCCAGAACGTTGTGATTCGAAACCAAAGTTTGCAGAAAAAACCTTCGCAGTGATTTTAGTGAAGGTAGTTGATGTAAACTAGCCACTTGCGAAATGCACTCATTAAAATAACCTCTGTGATCTCCATCTTGCTAGATACTATTTAGTATTTTATTCAAGCGGATAAGATGGTGACGTAGGCAGTGACGTAGTTCCTCTATGACAAACTCATGTTCTATTACATGCAGAAGCTGTTCAGCCAGAACATTTGAAAATTGTGGAAGGCTAGAGAGACTAGCATAACCGCTCAGGTAGAGTTGAGCAATTATCCACATTGTTGTTATTACATAAATAACGTTTTTCTATTCATTAGGATCACAATATTCAATGTTTGATCTAAATCCTCTTTTTGTCACAATGTTTCTGTCAGACATGTTGGATAGAGTGCTGGGCCGTTGACCAGTAGTGGCTATCCTCTCCAGGACATTTTTATTTTATTTTATTCAACTAGACATGTTGTTCTCCTCCTCTACTGTCACCTTCTCAGTCGTGGCATACAAAGCTCCCCGTTACTCGGACCTCCATGCACCTCCTCAAGGTCCTATCACAGCAGACACTATAACCACCACTCACACAACCACAGCAGACAGCGTAACCACCACTCACACAACCACAGCAGACACAATAACCACCACTCACACAACCACAGCAGACACAATAACCACCACTCACACAACCACAGCAGACACAATAACCACCACTCACACAACCACAGCAGACACAATAACCACCACTCACACAACCACAGCAGACACAATAGCCACCACTCACACAACCACAGCAGACACCGTAACCACCACTCATACAACCACAATAGCTACCACAGGCGTATAACATTTGTGAACAGCGCAAGGTAAAATTCTGTGTTATATTGATACGAGATGTGAATATCAGTAACAAAAACATTTTGCCATGAAGTTTTGATTCTTTGACTTGGCAGTATTTTGTTGGTAATATTTTGGCATTGTGACAACCCTTATAAATAATAAGTTTGTAACGTGCACGCTAAGAATCAGGAAGCAAGTACAGGGAGTGAATTAATAAATAAACAAACATGGAACAAAACAAGAAACACAAGTAGCGTACAGACATGAAACAATAAACAGAAACAATCAAACGAAATCAGAAACAATAACGAAAGGTGAGGGAGTCCAGGTGAGTCTCATGCGGTGCAGGTACACATAACGATGGTGACAGGTGTATGTAATAATGACTAAAATGGCGACAACGAGCGCCAGAGAGGAGGAGCAGGAGTAGACGTGGCAGTACCCCCACCCTGACGCGCGGCTCCTGCCGTAGGACGCCGACCAGAGGGACGGTCCTGAGGACCAGTAGCGGACCAGTCGCTTCTGCTGAGGCAGCTGAGGCACGGGAACCAGTTGAACCGGCCGAGGCATGTGAGCTTGACGAGCCGGCTGAGGCATGGGAGCCTGATGAGCCAACCGAGGCTTGAGAGCTTGTCGAGCCAGCTGAGGCATGGAAGCTAGCTGAGGCATCTCCGGTAGCTTGAGAAGCTGTCGAGCCAGCTGAGGCATGGAAGCTAGCTGAGGCATCCCCGGTAGCTTTGGCAATGGAAGCCTGAAAAGCCAACCAATGCTTGTGAACCTATCGAGCTAGCTGAGGCACGGAAGTCTGACAAGCCAGCTAAGGCATCCCAGGTTGCTTCGGCAGCCGCCCTTGGCCCTGACGTCACCAGTAAAAAAGCAAAGAAATCCTTGTTTCTTGCCTTTGGCGAGGTGTTATTCTTTCTGTTTATATGTTTGATGTCTGTACGCTACTCGTATTTCTTGTTATGTTCTATGTTCGTTCATTTAATAAATTCACTCCCTGTACTTGCTTCCCAATGATTAGAGTACACCTTTCCTGTGGGTTTAGCTGCATCCATAGGGAGTTTTACTAGGTCTGGGGTGGTATAGTTTGTACCAGTTATAAGCTGGTATGTTCTGACTGACCCCTTTTAAAACAGATCCCCAGGCAGGCAACTTTCCACTTTGGCTCTCATTCGAAATGGGGTTAATGACAGCACTTTCAATTTCATACGAATTTTAGACAATGCCACTATTTTGTTACTTTACAAGAAATACAATTTTATATTACAAGCAACCTAACCTCTCCCGGTAACTTTTTCCGTGTGGTTAGAACTGGCTCTAATATACTGTATCTCAAAAAGGCTTTTCTGGAGCAAGACATGAGACATGAATGGTCTCATAAGGATACAATGATAAGATCTCATATGTTTGTCATACTTCTCAAATGTAAGTATCAAACCAAGCTCATTTGTCTCATGAAAGTCTCAAGAATTCATTATGAGAAACAGTTCAGATATGTGATTACAAAATCATGCAAAATTGATATCTCCTATATTTCTTCAGAGATGAAGAAAAGACCACTCTGAGAAAAATATTTTTCCTCTGGGCTGTTACTGACTTGCGCTGATCTGAGTGACTCCCAACAGTTAAAACGCTGTTCAATATAGGTACCTCGTGTAATATTTGGAATGGTTAAAAGGCATATATGCATAAAAGCTTTGCTACTGTTATGAGGGATAGATTCTTCACTTAAAATTCTTATTTTAAATCAGTGTGGTGCATCTGTGCAAATCCTCAATGACTTGGATAGGTCTATACCTCCCTATTGGAGAATGATTCCCAAATACTTTATGCTTTTTCTCTGCCAACACAACATTGCTAGGAATGCAGCCAATAGGTCGTCACAATGTTACATTGGAGGACATTGGAGCTTTGTTACAAGGTTGTTGCTCAACATTTGCCAATAGTGCCCGATGTTGTACAAGGTTGTGGGCTATGACGTTTTTGTAATTTGAGTTGGCACCTAAGCTTATGCTTTGAAAAGGTGTTGTTGAGTCTGTCTCATCCTGACCACCACCACAGTAATTGCAACATTGTGACAATGTCTTGCCTTTGCTGGGGCTGCATAAACATATTTTAAACATTTCGTAAGTTACTATTTGAGGTGCAAAAGTTTTGGCCACCATTTAAAGCACGCTCAAAAACATTTTAAACCTTGATGTCCCCCTTCCACATAAATGACTCCATCACACAGGCCTTTGGGTTCCTCTCGATGTAGCTCACAAGTGAAGCCTGAACAGAAACATGGTGACATGTAGGTATTCAACAGGAAAGTACTGCTGTTGCCACAAGAAGCTAAACCTAGCCAAGAGTGCTCAGCCAATCAATTGGCTGCAAGTGAGAATTAGTCCCCTGTGCTAGACTGAAGCAGTGTTGGAGTGTTAAGGTGCTGTTTGTGCCATCCAACTGCACGTTCACTCATCAAGGATGTAACTTTCCGTCCCATTACTCTCCTTGGCCTCATCAGTGAATAGGGTACGCATTAGAATGCATCTCTCATAGCATCTCAGTAAACGGACCTATTTGTCACAGCGCACCACGCTTGACTAATTGTCAACTCCCAGCGCTAATTCACATAACATTAAGCTGTCTTGCTGGTGGCAGCTAGCCACATCGTGTGTCTGTTGATATAAGATATCTTGGGGGGTTTTGGTACGGTTGTTATTTTTGTATTTTTGACCCTTGGTTTTCTGGTGAAGTGGACAGAAACAGATGTCCCAGTAATGTGTTCATATTATGATGTGGAATTAGTTAATTTGAGGATGGGGTTTTGTTTTTCGAATTAGAACAGCTTGTAATAGTGTGTGAAAAGAACACAAGAACATGCTGAATGTCACATTTTGTGTGTGTCTGTGTCGGTGTGTTCATTCTGAATACTTCTGGCACTTCTTTGGACACTGTGTTAACAAACCTCCAGATGAGCTTCAATGCCATACAACACTCCTTCTGTGGCCTCCAACTGCTCTTAAATGCAAGTAAAACTAAATGCATGCTCTTCAACCGATCGCTGCTCGCACCTGCCCGCCCACACGTCTAGCATCACTAATCTGGATGGTTCTGACTTAGAATATGTGGACAACTACAAATACCTAGGTGTCTGGTTAGACTGTAAACTCTCCTTCCAGACTCACATTAAGCATCTCCAATCCAAAATTAAATCGGCTTCCTATTTCACAACAAAGCCTCCTTCACTCATGCTGACCAACAGACCCTCGTAAAACTGACAATCTTTCCGATCCTTGACTTTGGCGATGTCATTTACAAAATAGCCTCCAACACTACTCAGCAAATTGGATGTAGTCTAACACAGTGCCATCCGTTTTGTCACCATTGCCCCATATACTACCCACCACTGCGACCTATATGCTCTCGTTGGCTGGCCCTCGCTTCATATTCGTCGCCAAGCCCACTGGCTCCAGGTTATCTATAAGTCCTTATCTCAACTCACTGGTCACCATAGCAACACCCACTCGTAGCACCCGCTCCAGCAGGTATATTTGATTGGTCATCCCCAAAGCCAACTCCCCCTTTGGCCGCCTTTTCTTCCAGTTCTCTGCTGTCAATGACTGGAACGAATTGCAAAAATCACTGAAGCTGGAGACTCATAACTCCCTCACTAACTTTAAGCACCAACTTTAAGCACCATCTGTAAATAGCCCACCCAACTACCTCATCCCCATATTGTTATTTATTGTTTTGCTCCTTTGCACCCCAGTATCTCTATTTGCACATTCATCTGCTGCACATCTATCACTCCAGTGTTAATGCTAAATTGTAATTATTTTGCCACAATGTCCTATTTATTGCCCTAACTCCCCAATCTTACCTCATTTGCACACGCTGTATATAGATTTTTCTATTGTATTATTGACTGTATGTTTGTTTATCCCATGTGTAACTCTGTGTTGTTTGTGTCGCACTGCTTTGCTTTATCTTTATCTATCACCGTTGCAAACTGGCCTACCTGGTTAAATAAAGGCAAAATAAATAAAATAAAATATGTATGTTCGGCAGGCGACCTGATAATAATCACAAATAATGTGAGGAGCATAATCAGGGGGAACTCTTAGGAGTTACAACCCTAAGAGCATTATTCATCTCTCCAGGCCCAAGGTCTTTGTACATCTTCCTATTTTTAATTTCACCACAACACAATGGCTTATATCAGTGGTTCCAAAACTCAGCCCCCTCCCCGGGTGCACTTTTAGTTTTTTTCACTACACAGCTGATTCAAATAACCAACTCATAATCATGCTTTGATTATCTGAATCAGCTGTGTAGTGGTAGGGCAACAACCAAAACGTACACCCATGGGGAGCCCCAGGACCGAGTTTGGGATACCCTGGATTAGATACTTGCACTACCGTCTTCGTCGCAATTCTAATCCAACTTTGGAGAGAGCAAAGTGAGATATTTCCTCTTGAGGAATGCTTATGAATAGACTTTCGTCTAAACCACTGTGGAATTACGGGAACTTGATTCTCGCCCTCTCAGCCACGGAGTTGTGTAGATAAGTTGAGCTACTTAAGAACTCATTTTAAAGCTTGAATCCTGATCCAGTCCTGATCCACTGCTGATCCACTCTTGGTGCCTAGATAAAGAATGCATTAAAGAGAGAATTTTGGCCAAGAGCTAGGGCCGTCCTTCAAGATAATGCTCCTTCTACAAATACTGTGTTGACCTTCAGTCAACTGTGTTGACCTTCCTTCATCATGCCCTCCATTGTAAGTACCACTGATCTTTGTGGATCACTGAGAGTATTGATAATGAATCTCAATTAGATTTGTTTCACCTTGTTTAAGACCATACATCTCTGTTGTTGGCCAAAAATTATACACATTACCTTAGAAAAAGTGTGCAGTCCCTCCTGTACACAGGATTCACGGCCATGAATATTCAGCAAATGCAAATATTGACTTTTCTTATGTAGAGTGGAGCCTTTCCTGGAGTTACAATATAAATGTAAATGAGGAAAATTCAGTTAAATCGTATTTTTGTTGAATAGTTCTGATGATGGTGACTTTTTGCCTACTATGAATGGTACCCACTGTACCATTCGTCTGAGTGACCACAAATATGGCTCCCACAAGACCATTAGGAGTCGATGGGGTCATTCACAAGGCTTTTTCAAGTGCATCTACAGATTGGGCTACCGTGCGTATATGATAGATAAAGATTACAAACTCTCTTGAGGCAGCATTAACATGTACAGTTAAAGTCCGGAGTTTACATACACTTAGGTTGGAGTCACTAAAACTCATTCTTCAACCACTCCACAATTTCTTTGTTAACAAACTATAGCTTTGGCAAGTCTGTTAGGACATCTACTTTGTGCATGACACAATTCATTTTTCCAACAATTGTTTACAGACAGATTATTTCACTTATAATTCACTGTATCACAATTCCAGTGGGTCAGACGTTTACATACACTAAGTTGACTGTGCCTTTAAACAGCTTGGCAAATTCGAGAAAATTATTTCATGGTTTTAGAAGCTTCTGATTGGCTAATTGACATCATTGAGTCAATTGGAGGTGTAACTGTGGATGTATTTCAAGGCCTACCTTCAAACTCAGTGCCTATTTGCTTGACATCATGGGAAAATCCAAAGAAATCAGCCAAGACCTCAGAAAAACATTGTAGACCTCCACAAGTCTGGTTCATCCTTGGGAGCAATTTCCAAATGTTTGAAGGTACCATGTAAATCTGTACAAACAATAGTATGCAAGTATAAACACCATGGGACCACGCAGCTGTCATACCATGTCTCAGGAATTAGACGTGTTCTGTCTGCTAGAGATGAACGTACTTTGGTGCAAAAGTGCAAATAAATCCCAGAACAACAGCAAAGGACCTTGTGAAGATACTGGAGGAAACAGGTCGCTCAGCAAGGAAGAAGCCACTGCTCCAAAACCACCATAAAAAAGCCAGATTAGGGTTTGCAGCTGCACATGGGGACAAAGATCGAACTTCTTGGAGAAATGTCCTCTGGTCTGATGAAACAAAAATAGAACTGTTTGGTCATAATGACCATCGTTATGTTTGGAGGGAAAAGGGGATGCTTGCAAGCCGAAGAACACCATCCCAACCATGAAGCACGGGGGTGGCAGCATCATGTTGTGGGGTGCTTTGCTGCAGGACGGACTGGTGCACGTCACAAAATAGATGGAATCATGAGGAATGTAAAATTATGTGGATATATTGAAGCAACATCTCAAGACATCAGTTAAAGACATCAGTTAAAGCTTGGTCACAAATGGGTCTTCCAAATGGACAATGACCCCAAGCATACTTCCAAAGTTGTGACAAAATGGCTTAAGGACGATAAAGTCAAGGTATTGGAGTGGCCATCAGTATGCCCTAACCTCAATTCTATAGAAAATTTGTGGGCAGATCTGAAAAAGAGTGTGCGAGCAAGGAGGCCTACAAACCTGACTCAGTTACACCAGCTCTGTCAGGAGGAATGGCCCAAAACTTCACCAAACTTATTGTGGGAAGCTTGTGGAAGGCTACCCGAAACGTTTGACCCAAGTGAAACAATTTAAAGGCAATGCTACCAAATACTAATTGAGTGTATGTAAACTTCTGACCCACTGAGAATGTGATGAAAGAAAAAAAGCTGAAAGAAATCATTCTCTCTGCTATTATTCTGACATTTCACATTCTTAAAATAAAGTGGTGATCCTAACTGACCTAAGACAGGGCATTTTTACTAGGGTTAAATGTCAGGAATTGTGAAAAACTGAGTTTAAATGTATTTGGCTAAGATGTATATAAACTTCCGACTTCAACTGTATTTAGGTCAAGCCCACCTGTCCACTAAGGCTTCGTCGGTCAAGAGTCACTGTTGTCCATGAGAAACGTAGCATGTCATGCACCTTATGTCATCCAACTATTCCCGAGGCCTCTTTACTTCTCAGTATATCTTCAGGCGATTTCTCAATTTCTTCTTGATTTCTCTTCAAAAAGGAGTTCTATTAAAAGTCTATTACATTCCGTGAATCTTAATTCCCGTAACTTGATTAAGATTTATGAAAGCTATTACATACTAACTCGTTGGGAGACTATGGGACGTGACTATGTCATGATTAGAACAACAGGAAGTCTTCCACCAATAAGTCTGTCAGTGGAAAGTCCCGCTCATTGCACAATGTTTAACGTTCCGCTCTTATATACTGCTGTGAAAAGTTATTAAAAGTGTAACCCAGTCCCATAGCGGGGGCAAATAATTGTATTAACTGCCTTTGTATTATTCAAAGTAGGGTGGGGAGGTGGTGTAGGGGTGGGGGTGGGGGTGCTGAGTGTACAAAGTAATAATTTCATCAATGTGATAATTATGTTTGCTATTGAATTCAAAATAGAAGGCGATTGTTATTCGGGGAGAAAACTGCAATTTCCAATTCCGAAAAACTTTTGTTCCAAATAGTAGCTCAGTGTGGCACCAAATGGACATAATATATCTTTTAAATGTCTGTTTCACCAGCTATTCAATATTGTAAATTGAAATAGTCTATTTACTCCAACAAATAGCATTTCCCCAACAACATCCCAAGGTATTTTGTACCGAGCCGAACAGCAAGAGGTGTTGCGATTGAGATTTGACTACACATTTGACAAAAAATATATATTCTAATAGCCCAATGAAATCAACTATCTATAGCAGTAAGTAAAACGTAAGGTGTTCATAACTTCAATGAACCATTAATACAACTTCTCCTTGCAGCCACAGGGTGTAACCCCCCTCAACCCTTCCTCTGAAGAGAAAGCTACAATAGTTTAATTATTTATGAATCTCTTTTACTTACGCTGTCTTGTTACATGACCTGAAATTAGTTTGCTGAAAACAATCCATAGTCTCCTCTCCCTGCTTACAGAGAGGTGTGGATTAAACGGAATCTCAGCCGACAGCTGGGGTCCGCCCTTTATGATAATGCTCCCTCTACAATTACAGCTTTGACCTTCCAGAGGTGGAGAGAAAAAATGGCAGTGAGACATCCATTATCAACCCGTCATAATGCTTAGTAGCAGACATCTTGGTCACCACATCACCTTTCTACCTCCTGACATTGACTTTTGTGTTTTAGCTGAGGTTTGAGTGTGTGTGTGTGTGTGTGTGTGTGCATCTGTCTGTCTGTCTCTCTCTGTGTGTGTGTGTGTGCATCTGTCTGTCTGTCTCTCTCTGTGTGTGTGTGCGTGTATCTGTCTCTCTGTCTGTCTCTCTCTGTGTGTGTGTATCTGTCTGTCTCTCTCTCTCTCTGTGTGTGTGTGTGTGTGTGTGTGTGTGTGTGTGTGTGTACATGTTGAAGGGTCTCCACATTACAAAGGTGACATAGTGACATACGAGATACATTTGTCAGGATGTTGGAGTGCATTCAGACATTTGTCATTGTGCATTATTGCGTTCTGAATTGCCTCATGCCATATTGGTGGGCGGTTAGGTGCCAGGGTAATGGTGTTGGCAGTTAGGTGCCAGGTATTGGTGTTGGTGGTTAGGTGCCAGGGTAATGGTGTGGGCAGTTAGGTGCCAGGGTAATTGGTGTCACTGGTTAGGTGCCAGGGTAATGGTGTGTTTGGTTAGGTGCCAGGGAAATGGTGTCAGTGGTTAGGTTGCCAGGGCATTGTGTTGGCAGTTAGGTGCCAGGGTAATGGTGTGGGTGGTCAGGTGCCAGGGTAATGGTGTGGGCAGTTAGGTGCCAGTGTAATGGTGTGGGCGTTTAGGTGCCAGGGTAATAGTGTGGGCAGTTAGGTGCCAGGGTAATGGTGTGGGCGGTTAGGTGCCAGGGTAAGGGTGTGGGTGGTTAGGTGCCAGGTTCAAATAATGAATCATGTATATAATTATCTGTGATGGTAATCCTTTATTTGGTCTGCTCATAATATTCTACAATTTTTTGAGGATCCTTAGCAGGATATGAAAGATAAACTCATTCCCTGAGAATCAAATCCTCTGGCTTTCTCTTCACACCTTCCCTCCTCAAAGAGATGAGAGGGGTCAACACTGCAGTGAATGACAGACATCCACTTTGATGGCAGAGAGGCTAGTCTCTTTGATGGCAGAGATGCTAGTCTCTTTGATGGCAGAGAGGCTGGACTCTTTGATGGCAGAGAGGCTAGGCTTTTTGATGGCAGAGAGGCTAGTCTATTTGATGGCGGAGAGGCTAGTCCTTTTGATAACAGAATGGCTAATCTCTTTGACGGGAGAGAGGCTAGTCTCTTTCATGCAATGCAGTGGGAGTAGATTCACTTCAGTCATGTTCAGCGGTTTGACTCATGTTCTACCTGTACATGCACAAAAATAGAACCCTTTTAGAATGACTAGTGGATTCCATGGCTACCACAGCATTCTGCAGTGTTACGCCATCCCATCTGGTTTGCACTTAGTGGGATTATCATTTGTTTTTCAACAGGACAATGACCCAAAACACACCTCCAGGCTGTGTAGGGCTATTTGACCAAGAAGGAGAGTGATGGAGTGCTGCATTAGATGACCTGGCGTCCACAATCCCCCGACCGCACCCCAATTGAGATGGTTTGAGATGAGTTGGACCGCAGTGTGAAAGAAAAGCAGCCAACAAGTGCTCAGCATATGTGTTTTGGGTCAACTGTTCTGCCTGTGATTATTATTATTTGACCATGCTGGTCATTTATGAACATTTGAACATCTTGGCCATGTTCTGTTATGATCTCCACCCGGCACAGCCAGAAGAGGACTGGCCACCCCACATAGCCTGGTTCCTCTGTAGGTTTCTTCCTAGGTTTTGGCCTTTCTAGGGAGTTTTTCCTAGCCACCGTGCGTCTACACCTGCATTGCTTGCTGTTTGGGGTTTTAGGCTGGGTTTCTGTACAGCACTTTGAGATATCAGCTGATGTACGAAGGGCTATATAAATACATTTTAGATTTGATATGTGGGAACTCCACTGTTGGAAAATCATTCCAGGTGATGCTGGTTGAGAGAATGACAAAAGTTTGCAAAGCTGTCATCAAGGCAAAGGGTGGCTACTTTGAAGAATCTCAAATATAAAATACATTTTAAATGGTTTAACACTTTTCTGGTTACTACATGATTCAATATGTGCTATTTCATAGTTTTGATGTCTTCACTATTATTCTACAATGTAGAAAATAGTAAAAAATAAAGAAAAACCCTTGAATGAGTAGGTGTGTCCAAATTGTTGACTTATACCTAAAGGGGCACTAAAATTCTAAATCAAATAGCTAAATGATCCATCGTATTACCATCTTAAAACAATTAGCTTAGGAAGGGCCCTTAGCCCCACTTAGCACTGAGTTCATTCAGTGTAAATGTGTGTTATCTACCTGTTTAGTTTTGTCAACCGTTTTACACAACTCTCCAATAACAGTTTCATAGTCGACTCAACAATAATATTCATGAAAGTAAAAGCCCAAGCACTGTGACAGAAGGGAAGAAAAAAATGGAGACATACCCTTTATCCGCAAACTCCCTGGGATCCCATCCTGCTGAAACAACAACAAACAGAAAGACACAAAGCTGTAAGATATCACACAGTCACACTTGCATCAAGTTAACAAGATCAACATTCGTCAACAGAGTAATAACACCAAGAGCAATTTCACTTTTATGAGTGGAATCTCAGCCGCTGCTACAAATATTGAAGGTATTCATGTCGAAGGCTTATAAATGCATAGAAAGATGAGCCATTTTTACCGTATGAAGCACTTAGCTGAGGTGGCTATTGAGAATAATAGGATACTATTGGGAATCTGTTTATTTTATCATAAAGTGCAGTGACTATTTGGCTTTTCTGTTACATTTCATATTCATGAGTTACTGCCAAGTCACTGAAGTACATAACATGTGCAGAGTGTTTGACAGTGAAAGGCTAAGAGGTAATGTCTGTATCTCCATAAAAGGTATTTCTCTAAAGGTTAAAAGAAGCAGCAAGAGAGTGAAAAATGGCAATTGAAAACGTTATGTACCATTATGCCCTTAAAGAAAGTGCTTTGCAGTGCAACACTACCAATGTATTTACTAGTGAATCATTGGTATTTTATGCCCAATGATGGTATAGGGCCGTTATGGCGAAATAAAAGGCTTCAGTTTACAGTAGTGTATGGCAATTCACCAGCTGTTGAAGACCATATAAATATTTGATTCCATTCTCTGTGTGGAGAATTCCTCCTTTTTATTCCAGCTACTGGCAGGGTAATGTAATAGGTCCAGAGTCAATAACGAGAGCTTTTCTCTTTTCTCTGACTGATACCAATCAGAAATGACTTATCATTCATTTTATCTAACACATCGATTGACATAGTAAAATGCACAGAAAATGTATAGAATGTACAATGTTTACATACAAATCCCAAATGGATTTACCTAAATCAATGGACTGTATGACTCATCAAAAAGTGTTCAACAGAGTAGTGACATGTTGTAGAGTGTCTCAGTTGACAGAATGCCTAATAACATACTTGCTAGTGTTTCATGTATCTTGCTGTTTTCCTGTCAATAGAAAATGTACTCTGGTATTGAGCCATGTCAACACTAATATGCCACTAGAGTTTGGAGGTATGAAATTAAAGGGGATTTTGACTCATATTGGCTTCTTGATACCAGACAAGTCATGTATGTTGAACCGCACAATGCCAACACATTACTTACCCATGTATAGAGAAGGTCACTTCACTCACCAGGGTAGTGTTCAGCATGGCACTGTCATGCCCTGACCTTAGAGGGCCTTTTTATTTCTCTATTTGGTTAGGTCAGGGTGTGATTTGAGTGGGCATTTTAGTTTGTCTATTTCTTTTTGGCCGGGTATGGTTCTCAATCAGAGGCAGCTGTCTATCGTTGTCTCTGATTGGGGATCATACTTAGGCAGCCCTTTTTCCCACCTTCAGTTGTGAGATATTGTTTGTGTGTAGTTGCGTTCTGCTCTGCATATAGCTTTAAGTTCGTTTGCTTATTTTGTTGTTTTTCGGTGTCCTTTTGAATAAAGAAAAAATGTACGCCTACCACGCTGAACCTTGGTCTCATTCTAACGATGTTCGTAACAGGCACACTGTGGAAAATGATCTGTAATTAAAAACTTGTTCCAGTTGGACAAGTTCAGGTACTGCCTTCAAATTTCAGTGGGTTTCAAAAACATTTTACCTACTGACCACTACCCAGGCAATCCATGTCAACACAGAATGATCCCATCAGGGAACATGATGGCTCTAATACATGAATGGTCCAATCAGGGAACATGATGGCTCTTATACGTGCCAAGTCTGAAGCCTTGTCACCATTAGTGTTCTACAGATAACAATGCATAAATATTTGCCACCAACTATTCATTTTCAACTAAACAGGAATTGTGAGAGAGTCAAAAATACCATCCATCCTATAGCTAAGAACATATTGCCAGCAATATTCAAAGACACGACTACTGTATAACTGTCAATTAGTTGAGGAGATACTTTGCATGGAAAGTCTGTTGGGGGCGCATTTTAAAGGGGAGCGATTTCATAGGCCTTTGGCAGACTTCTCCCTGGGGCTGGTGGAGCGAGCACACAGCTGTACACCCATGGCCCATCTGCCCTGTTACCCCCAGCTGTACACCAAGGGCCATCTATGCCCTGTTACCCCCAGCTGTACACCAAGGGCCATCTACGCCCTGTTACCCCCAGCTGTACATCCATGGCCCATCTGCCCTGTTACCCCCAGCTGTACACCAAGGGCCATCTATGCCCTGTTACCCCCAGCTGTACACCAAGGGCCATCTATGCCCTGTTACCCCCAGCTGTACATCCATGGCCCATCTGCCCTGTTACCCCCAGCTGTACACCAAGGGCCATCTATGCCCTGTTACCCCCAGCTGTACATCCATGGCCCATCTGCCCCGTGTTACCCCCAGCTGTACACCAAGGGCCATCTATGCCCTGTTACCCCCAGCTGTACATCCATGGCCCATCTGCCCCGTGTTACCCCCAGCTGTACACCAAGGGCCATCTAAGCCCTGTTACCCCCAACTGTACATCCATGGCCCATCTGCTCCGTGTTATCCCCAGCTGTACATCCATGGCCCATCTGCCCCGTGTTACCCCCAGCTGTACACCAAGGGCCATCTAAGCCCTGTTACCCCCAACTGTACATCCATGGCCCATCTACCCCGTGTTATCCCCAGCTGTACACCAAGGGCCATCTTTGCCCTGTTACCCCCAGCTGTACATCCATGGCCCATCTGCCCTGTTACCCCCAGCTGTACACCAAGGGCCATCTATGCCCTGTTACCCCCAGCTGTACACCAAGGGCCATCTATGCCCTGTTACCCCCAGCTGTACACCCATGGCCCATCTGCCCTGTTATCCCCAGCTGTACACCCATGGCCCATCTGCCCCCTGTTATCCCCAGCTGTACACCAATGGACCATCTGCCCTGTTACCCCCAGCTGTACACCAATGGCCCATGTGCCCCCTGTTATCCCCAGCTGTACACCCATGGCCCATGTGCCCCCTGTTATCCCCAGCTGTACACCCATGGCCCATCTGCCCTGTTACCCCCAGCTGTACACCAATGGCCCATGTGCCCCCTGTTATCCCCAGCTGTACACCAATGGACCATCTGCCCTGTTACCCCCAGCTGTACACCAATGGCCCATGTGCCCCCTGTTATCCCCAGCTGTACACCAATGGACCATCTGCCCTGTTACCCCCAGCTGTACACCAATGAACCATCTGCCCTGTTACCCCCAGCTGTACACCAATGGACCATCTGCCCTGTTACCCCCAGCTGTACACCAATGGCCCATGTGCCCCCTGTTATCCCCAGCTGTACACCAATGGACCATCTGCCCTGTTACCCCCAGCTGTACACCAATGGACCATCTGCCCCCTGTTACAGCTAGCTGACGGACCGCCCGCATCTCTCTCAAGCTTTATCTACCCAATCCAGAACACACACAGATTTACGCACAGGCTCGCACACATATACATACCGCCTCTCCACTCTGCGTACCCTGCGGACACTGTTTCACTAAAGCTTGCCTTTCAACCTTAATCAAGTTGAGCTATCTGTCTCTCCCCCCTCTATCGCTATATCTCTCAATCTCTATTTCTATCTCCCTCTCTCTCTGGTTCTCTCTCACTCACACATACACACCCTCTCTAACTAAATCTCTCTCTCTCTCTGTCGGCTTATCCACTTTTAATCTAGATTTGCCATGTGGGTGGCCCAGTGCATATGAGCTGTGGCTCTCATCAGCCGCCCTCTCCTTGGCTCCATTTTGTGATGCTACGACAAGTAGATAATGTCTGTTCCTTTGTTATGTTAATACCATACAGTGCCTTCAGAAAGTATTCATACCCCTTGATGTATTCCACATTTAGTTGTACTACAGCCTGAATTCAAAGTGGAGTTTTTTTAAATCTCACCCATCTACGCTCAATGTTAGCAAATTTCTTGAAAATGAAATACAGAAATATCTAATTTACATATGTATTCACACCCCTGAATCACCTTTAAATCAAAACTGTAAATAGGCCACTCAGGAACATCCCATGTCGCCATGGTAAGACAGTGCATTCGAAAAGTATTCAGACCCCTTGACTTTTTTTCACATTTTGTTACATTACATCCTTATTCTAAAATTATTGAACCATTTTTTCCCTCATCAATCTACACAGACTACCGCATAATGACAAAGCAAAAACAGATTTTTAGACATTTTAGAAAAAAATGTCGTATAAAAACTGAAATATGACATTTACATACTGTAAGTATTCACACCCTTTACTCAGTACTTTGTTGAAGCACATTTGACAGTGATTACAGTCTCGAGTCTTCTTGGGTATGACGCTATAATCGTGCCACACTTGTAAAGGGAGTTTCTCCCTTTCTTCTCTGCAGATCCTCTCAAGCTATGCCAGGTTGGATGGGGACTGTCGCTGCACAGCTATTTTCAGGTCTCTCCAGTGATGTTCGATCGGGTTTAAGTCCGGGCTCTGGCTGGGCCACTCAAGGATATGCAGAGACTTGTCCCGAAGCCACTCCTGCATTGTCTTGGCTGTGTGTTTAGAGTCGAGGGAAAGATGAGCAGAGCAAAGTATAGAGATCCTTGATGAAAACCTGCTCCAGAGCACTCAGGACCTCCGACTGGGGCAAAGGTTCACCTTCCAACAGGACAACGATCCTAAGCACACAGCCAAGGACTAGTCTCTGAATGTGTTTGAGTGGCCCAGCCAGAGCACGGACTTGAACCCGATCTAACATCTCTGGAGAGACCTGAAAATAGCTGTGCAGAAACGCTCCCCATCCAACCTGACAGAGCTTGAGAGGATCCGCAGAGAGGAATGGGAAAAACTCCCCAACTACAGGTGTGCCAAGATTGTAGTGTCATGTCCAAGAAGACTCGATGCTGTCATCGCTGCCAAAGGTGCTACAACAAAGTACTGAGTAAAGGGTCTGAATACTTATGTAAATGTAATATTTACATAAGTGTCATAAATGTCTAAAAACCTGTTTTTGCTTTGTCATTATGGGGTATTGTGTGCAGATTGTTGAGGGGAAAAAAAATTAATCACATTTTTTTAAAGTCTGTAATGTAACATAATGTGGAAAAAGTCAATTGGTCTGAATACTTTCCGAAGGCACTGTACACATGAACAGTATCAAAAAATGATCTACTGATTCTGTATCTTTGCAGCTAAATCTGCAGCGCTGGGATGGTTGTATCCCCCATGTATACAACATTCTATTGGTTGCAATAATGTTGTATAATAATTTAAATTGAAAAAGTGTGCCAGTGGCACAAAATCAAAATTGTATCAATTTTAAATTCAGGCTATAAAAAAACAAAATGTGGAAAAAGTCAGGGGGTGTGAATACTTTCTGAAGGCACGTTGTTTGGTTATTGTGTTGTCATTATTCTGCACAAGAGAAAAATGACAATCCATTTATCTAATGATTATATAACAGGCATGGTTTAAAATACTATTTAGGGTATTTCACTTTCAAAGACACTTGGATATTTGTTACTTGAAAACAGAAGAATTTCAATACTGAATTAGAAGTAGTTGATTCGGGCCACATTATTTGAAAATACTCAAATACTCATAAAATACGTTTTTAAATAACACATAATCAAATGCACATGCATTTGAACAGAGGTCTGTTATATAATGGGCATAGCCATATCATGGTTTCCACTGCAAACAACATATCCACAGATGATGCAATCTCTATTGCACTCCACACTGCCCTTTCCCACCTGGACAAAAGGAACACCTATGTGAGAATGCTATTCATTGACCACAGCTCAGCGTTCAACACCATAGTACCCTCAAAGCTCATCACTAAGATCCGGGGGCTAAACACCTCCCTCTGCCTGGACTTCCTGACGGGACGCCCCCAGGTGGTGAGGGTAGGTAGCAACACATCTGCCATGCTGATCCTCAACACTGGAGCCCCCCAGAGGTGCGTGCTCAGTCCCCTCCTGTACTCCCTGTTCACCAACGACTGCATGGCCAGGCACAACTACAACACCATCATTAAGTTTGCAGACGACACAACAGTGGTAGGCCTGATCACCGACAACGACGAGACAGCTTATAGGGAGGAGGTCAAAGACCTGGCCGGGTGGTGCCAGAATAACAACCTATCCCTCAACGTAACCAAGACTAAGGAGATGATTGTGGACTACAGGAAAAGGAGGACCAAGCACACCCCCATTCTCATCGACGGGGCTGTAGTGGAACAGGTTGAGAGCTTCAAGTTCCTTGGTGTCCACATCACCAACCAACTAGAATGTTCCAGACACACCAAGACAGTCGTGAAGAGGGCACAACAAAGCCTATTCCCCCTCAGGAAACGAAAAAGAATTGGCATGGATGCTCAGATCCTCAAAAGGTTCTACAGCTGCAATATCGAGAGCATCCTGACTGGTTGCATCACTGCCTGGTACGGAAATTGCTCGGCATCCGACCGCAAGGCACTACAGAGGGTAGTGTGTACGGCCCAGTACATTACTGGGGCTAAGCTGCCTGCCATCCAGGACCTCTACACCAGGCGGTGTCAGAGGAAGGCCCTAAAAATTGTCAAAGATCCCAGCCACCCCAGTCATAGACTGTTCTCTCTACTACCGCATGGCAAGCGGTACCGGAGTGCCAAGTCTAGGACAAAAAAGGCTTCTCAACAGTTTTTACCCCCAAGTCATAAGACTCCTGAACAGGTAATCAAATGGCTACCCGGACTATTTGCATTTTGTTCCTCCCCCCAACCCCTCTTTTACGCTGCTTCTACTCTCTGTTTATCTTATATGCATAGTCACTTTAACTATACATGCATGTACATACTACCTCAATTGGTCCGACCAACCAGTGCCCCCGCACATTGGCTAACCGGGCGATCTGCATTGTGTCCCGCCACCCACCACCCGCCAATCCATATTTTACACTACTGCTACTCTCAGTTCATCATATATACATAGTCACTTTAACCATATCTACATGTACATACTACCTCAATCAGCCCGACTAACCGGTGCCTGTATATAGCCTCGCTACTGTTATAGCCTCGCTACTGTTATTTTTCACTGTCTTTTTACTGTTGCTTTTATTTCTTTACGTACCTATCGTTCACCTAATACCTTTTTTTTGCACTGTTGGTTAGAGCCTGTAAGTAAGCATTTCACTGTAAGGTGTACCTGTTGTATTCAGCGCACATAACACTTAAACTTTGATATGATTTTGATTTGAAAATAGAAATTGAATATAGGTGTGCTTTAATTCATATGGACAAGGATATTCTTGAAATGAATAGAAATGACAAAATGTTTTAATATGGTATATGCCCATACATACACCTATCACTTATCACTTAGCAGATTTCACACTCATTTAGATGAGGCCTAGTTTACGAAAACAGAGGGCCATTTGGGCATTTGTGGAATGACTTAGCCGATTTCACACTTGTTGTCCCAGTCCATTAGTGTTCTGTATTTCTTCATGTTCTATGTTTTGTGACCCCAGGAAGATTATCTGCTGCTTCTTAAACAGCTAATGGGGATCAGAATAAAAATCCTAATCACTCATGTGGATTAGTTTACAAAAACAGCGGGACATTTGGGCATTTGTGGAATGACATCACAGGTAAGGCAGCCGATTGGCTGTTGATGACCACAGAGACAAAGCTCCATACTATAAGCTGAATGGCTCTGTGATTGGAAACAGTATTTTTAATGAAAGCTAATGGGGTCACAGCTTATCTCAATGGCATAAACCCGAGCACAAGCAGTGTTATGACAGAATACCAGCTCACTCCAACCCGTTACCCCAATCATCCTCCACTCTGTCCTGATCCATGGCTGAGTAAAGGCATGCAAAGCAATTCCAGAACAAGGTCTTTGCTGTAGCTAAGAGACCTCACCTCTCAACAATTATAACTGCATTCCTATGGACTTTAAGTGCACTTTGGTAAGCAAATTTAACCTCTTTGACATACTGTTCTGTGTGGATGGTGCTTGACGCCCCTCAAAACAATTCACCTCGACATAGATGTTGTAAGCGAAATACAAACAGCAGGTTTAAAGACAAATAGCAAGAGAAAGATTCAACACAATGAGTTAGGAATTTATCATTATGAATTTATCATAACAGGCCATACATTCCCACAGACCAGTTTGACAAATAAACCAAGCTTACCTGTCTATACTCATAAGACAAATTTTACAATATGCAAAAGCTGTAATGGTATTTCTCTGCTTCGTTATTAATGCACCTAGCTAATGGATATATTTTATCACAGAGGAAAGAACATTCATTACTTTTCGTAAGCAGACCTTTAACCAAATGTCTGGCTAGTCATCTGTTTTATCATGCTACAGTATTATTTGGCTTTATCATGGAGTTGTGCTCCAGTATTATTTGGCTTTATCATGGAGCTGTGCTCCTGTATTATCTGGCTTTATCATGGAGTTGTGCTCCCGTATTATTTGGCTTTATCATGGAATTGTGCTCCAGTATTATTTGGCTTTATCATGGAGCTGTGCTCCAGTGTTATTTGGCTTTATCATGGAGCTGTGCTCCAGTGTTATTTGGCTTTATCATGGAGCTGTGCTCCAGTATTATTTGGCTTTATCATGGAGCTGTGCTCCAGTATTTTATTTGCTTTATCATGGAGCTGTGCTCCAGTGTTATTTGGCTTTATCATGGAGCTGTGCTCCAGTGTTATTTGGCTTTATCATGGAGCTGTGCTCCAGTATTATTTGGCTTTATCATGGAGCTGTGCTCCAGTATTATTTGGCTTTATCATGGAGCTGTGCTCCAGTATTATTTGGCTTTATCATGGAGCTGTGCTCCAGTATTATTTGCCTTTATCATGGAGCTGTGCTCCAGTATTATTTGCCTTTATCATGGAGCTGTGCTCCAGTATTATTTGGCTTTATCATGGAGCTGTGCTCCAGCGTTATTTGCCTTTATCATGGAGCTGTGCTCCAGTATTATTTGCCTTTATCGTGGAGCTGTGCTCCAGTGTTATTTGTCTTTATCATGGAGCTGTGCTCCAGTATTATTTGGCTTTATCATGGAGCTGTGCTCAGTGTTATTGTCTTTATCATGGAGCTGTGCTCCAGTATTATTGCTGTGCTTTATCATGGAGCTGTGCTCCAGTGTTATTGGCTTTATCATGGAGCTGTGCTCCAGTATTATTTGGCTTTATCATGGAGCTGTGCTCCAGTGTTATTTGGCTTTATTGTGAAGTTGGACGCCAGTGTTATTTGGCTTTATCATGGAGCTGTGCTCCAGTGTTATTTGTCTTTATCATGGAGCTGTGCTCCAGTGTTATTTGTCTTTATCATGGAGCTGTGCTCCAGTATTATTTGGCTTTATCATGGAGCTGTGCTCCAGTGTTATTTGTCTTTATCATGGAGCTGTGCTCCAGTGTTATTTGTCTTTATCATGGAGCTGTGCTCCAGTATTATTTGGCTTTATCATGGAGCTGTGCTCCAGTGTTATTTGTCTTTATCATGGAGCTGTGCTCCAGTATTATTTGGCTTTATCATGGAGCTGTGCTCCAGTGTTATTTGTCTTTATCATGGAGCTGTGCTCCAGTATTATTTGGCTTTAACATGGAGCTGTGCTCCAGTGTTATTTGGCTTTATCATGGAGCTGTGCTCCAGTATTATTTGGCTTTATCATGGAGCTGTGCTCCAGTGTTATTTGGCTTTATTGTGAAGTTGGACGCCAGTGTTATTTGTCTTTATCATGGAGCTGTGCTCCAGTGTTATTTGTCTTTATCATGGAGCTGTGCTCCAGTGTTATTTGTCTTTATCATGGAGCTGTGCTCCAGTGTTATTTGTCTTTATCATGGAGCTGTGCTCCAGTATTATTTGGCTTTATCATGGAGCTGTGCTCCAGTGTTATTTGTCTTTATCATGGAGCTGTGCTCCAGTATTATTTGTCTTTATCATGGAGCTGTGCTCCAGTATTATTTGGCTTTATCATGGAGCTGTGCTCCAGTGTTATTTGTCTTTATCATGGAGCTGTGCTCCAGTGTTATTTGTCTTTATCATGGAGCTGTGCTCCAGTATTATTTGGCTTTATCATGGAGCTGTGCTCCAGTGTTATTGTCTTTATCATGGAGCTGTGCTCCAGTGTTATTGTCTTTATCATGGAGCTGTGCTCCAGTATTATTGGCTTTATCATGGAGCTGTGCTCCAGTGTTATTTGTCTTTATCATGGAGCTGTGCTCCAGTATTTGTCTTTATATGGAGCTGTGCTTTATCATGGAGCTGTGCTCCAGTATTTGTCTTTATCATGGAGCTGTGCTTTATCATGGAGCTGTGCTCCAGTGTTATTTGTCTTTATCATGGAGCTGTGCTCCAGTATTATTTGGCTTTATCATGGAGCTGTGCTCCAGTGTTATTTGGCTTTATTGTGAAGTTGGACGCCAGTGTTATTTGTCTGTGCTCGTCGCAGAGTAATTCCTTGTGTGGATGTCAGTAATGAGAGAGAAGGGAGATCCTTGACAAGGGAGAGACTGGAGAGTGCAGGTTGGTCACAAGAAAGTCCTCGAGGATGTCGATATACAGTGTTTTCAGAAAGTATTCATACCCTTTGACTTATTCCACATTTTGTTGTGTCACAGCATGAATTTGAGATGGGTTCAAGTGAAAACACATTTTTAGAACATTTTGCAAATTTATTGAAAATGAAATACAGAAATACTGAGCTCCTTAACATTAGTATTCACACCCCCGAGTCCAAACTTTATAGAAGCACGTTTGGCAGCGATTACAGCTGTGAGTCGTTTGGGGTAAGTCTCTAAGAGCTTTGCACAGCTGGATTGTACAATATTCAAAACTGTAACTAGGCCATTCAATGTTGTCTTGGTGAGCAACTCCAGTGTAGATTTGGTTTTGTGTTTTAGGTTGTGCCATCAATCAACATATCCAGTACATTGCAGCCCTCCTGGTTTTCAACCTTCCCAAGTTCTCTCATGTCACCTCGCTCCTTCGCACACTCCACTGGATTCCAGTCAAAGCTTGCATCAACTCAGTGGTGATTTTAGCATGGACAGTTGAAGTTGGAAGTTTACATACACTTATGTTGGAGTCATTCAAACGTGTTTTCAGCCACTCCAGAAATTTCTTGTTAACAAACTATAGTTTAGGCAAGTCGGTTAGGACATCTACTTTGTGCATGACACAAGTCATTTTTCCAACAATTGTTTACAGGCAGATTATTTCACTTATAATTCACTGTATCACAATTCCAGTGGGTCAGAAGTTTACATACACAAGTTGACTGTGCCTTTAAACAGCTTGGCAAATTCGAGAAAATTACGTCATGGCTTTAGAAGCTTCTGATAGGCTAATTGACATAATTTCAGTCAATTGTACCTGTGGATGTATTTCAAGGCCTACCTTCAAACTGAGTGCCTCTTTGCTTGACATCATGGGAAAATCAAAAGAAATCAGCCAAGACCTCAGAAAAAAAAATTTGTAGAGCTCCACAAGTCTGGTTCATCCTTTGGAGCAATTTCCAAACGCCTGAAGGTACCACATTCATCTATACGAACAATAGTATGCAAGTATAAACACCATGTGACCACGCAGTCATCACCTCTCAGGGAGGAGACGCGTTCTGTATCCTAGAGATGAACGTACTTTGGTGCGAAAAGTGCAAATCAATCCTAGAACAACGGCAAAGGACCTTGTGAAGATACTGGAGGAAGCAGGTATCTATATCCACAGTGAAACAAGTCCTACATCGAAGTAACCTGAAAGGCCGCTCAGCAAGGAAGAAGCCACTGCTCCAAAACTCCCATAAAAAATCAGACTACGGTTTGCAACTGCACATGGGGACAAAGATCATAATTTTTTGGAGAAATGTCCTCTGGTCTAATGAAACAAAAATATAACTGTTTGGTCATAATCGTTATGTTTGGAGAAAAAAGGGGGGGGTAGATCTTGCAAGCCGAAGAACACCATCCCAACCATGAAGCACGGGGGTGGCGGCATCATGGTGTGGGGAGGGACTGCAGGAGGGACTGGTGCACTTCACAAAATAAATGGCATCATGAGGCAGGAAAATGATGTGGATATATTGAAGCAAGATCTCAAGACATCAGTCTAGCATACTTCTAAAGTTGTGGCAAAATGGCTTAAGGACAGCAAAGTCAAGGTATTGGAGTGGCCATCACAAAGCCCTGACCTCAATTCTATAGAAAATTTGTGGGCAGAACTGAAAAAGAGTGTGCGAGCAAGGAGGCCTACAAACCTGCCTCAGTTACTCCAGCTCTGTCAGGAGGAATGGGCCAAAATTCACCCAACTTATTGTGGGAAGCTTGTGGAAGGCTACATGGAACGTTTGACCCAAGTTAAACAATTTAAAGGCAATGCTACCAAATACTAATTGAGTATATGTAAACTTCTGACCAACTGGAAATGTGATGAAAGAAATCAAAGCTGAAATAAATCATTCTCTCTACTATAATTCTGACATTTCACATTCTTAAAATAAAGTGGTGATCCTAACTGACCTAAGACAGGGCATTTTTACTCTGATTAAGTGTCAAGAATTGTGAAAAAACTGAGTTTAAATGTATTTGGCTCAGGTGTATGTAAACTTCTGACTTCAACTGTAAATCTTGGTGGGGCAAACCACATTTTTGGGTGGGATGCCTGGCAGCAAACCCACTATACAACACAACACTAAACAATACATGAATTGCACTATAACGGTGACAAACGGTGGCCACAAACTGTTAGGGCCTACATAAAGCTGTCCTAACAGCAGAGTCCCAACAGCAGTCCCAATATCTTACCACTGACACACATGGCTATCAACTGAGCCTTGTCTGGCAGCGAAACAGTTAATTCATACTCATTTACTGGCTTTAAAAAAAACAGCTGATATGGCTGACTTGCTTAAACAAATGTGGTTTCTACTGACAATTGAGATGTACAAACTATGGCATAAGAGGACGACAAGTGCATAAGAGGCCGTAATTTCTATTAAGACATTAATAAGCGAGCTACGACAGACATAGTCAATATAACTATTTGTGCAGCACTTTTGAAATATACAGTGACAGCATTCAGAACAAGGACTGTTCTTACAGTGTTCTCCCTGTACACCAAGTCAGAACCATAGGATAAATAAAGTGGTCATATAAGCAGACAATGAAAACTCTTACAATACTCAATGATTACATTTCTCTAAAACAGGTTATAGGCTACATGTGCACCACCAAGTCAGAACCATAGGCAAAATGAAGAGGGGAAAATAGACCAAATTATTAGGGTGAGGCACATGGGCTTCTAATAGTTTACTACACAACATACACTTACTATTACATTCTTAGCTACAGTATACATATCTCCCTAGCATATTACATCCTTTATGCAGCAGCATGCAGGACATTTTTGGACTAACCTTGTTGTGTTGTGCTCACTTGAACAGGAAGGTGGCGCGGCGCTCCTTTGTGGGCAAATTTGTCATCAAACTTTGTCATCAAAGTCTGGCATTCTCTGGATTTCTGGTGCTTTCAAGACAACTGGGAACTCGGAAAAAAACAAAGTGAAATCATGATGACATCAGTGATCTTCAGGTCGTAGCTCTAGAAAGAGGCCCAAGTTCCCAAATTTACAATTCCGAGTTCAAAACGTATTTTCCCAGTCGAAACACTTTCATTCCCGAGTTCCCAGGTGTCTTGAACTCACTGAAGTGAGATTTCCCAGTTCCAAGTTAATGGTTGTTTTGAGAGGGGAAGAAATCATGCTGGATTGACAGCATGGCCAATGCTGAATGTTTATGATTTTAAGCTTGGAAAAGAGACCCTTAAAACTTCTTAGGGCTGCAATCTCGTTAACGGGATCGATATGACAACAGCCAGTGAAAGGGGAGGGCGCCAAATTCAAAACAACAGAAATCTCATTATTAATCGTTATGTTAGGTCACCACCAAGCCACAGAAAAACACAGCCATTTTTCCAGCCAAAGAGAGGAGTCACAAAAAGCACAAACAGAGATAAAATGAATCACTAACCAGTGATGATCTTCAACAGATGACACTCATAGGACTTCATGTTACACAATACATGTATGTTTTGTTTGATAAAGTTAATATTTATATCAAAAATTCTGAGTTCACATTGGCGCAATACGGTTACTAGTTCCAAAAACATCCAGTTATTTTGCATAGCGACATCAATTCAAAAGAAGTACTCATCATAAATGTAGATGATAATACAAGTTATACATATGGAATTATAGATATAACTCTCCTTAATGCAACCGCTGTGTCAGAGTTCTTTTTAAATTTACGGAAAAAAAATCTGAGACAGCGCTCAGAAAAAGAAAAAGAAAAATGATCCGCCATGTTGGAGTCAACAGAAACCAGAAATCACATTATAAATATTCCTTTACCTTTGATGATCTTCGTCAGAATGCACTCCCAGGAATCCTTGTTCCACAATAAATGCTTGATTTGTTCTATAATGTCCATTATTTATGTCCAAGTAGCTACTTTTGTTAGGGCGTTAGGTACACATATCCAAACGCTCGTGCAGGTCCAGCATAACTTCGGACAAAAACTTCAAAAAGTTATATTACAGGTCAAATAAACATTTCAAACTAAGTATAGAATCAATCTTTAGGATGTTTTTATCATAAATCTTCAATAACGTTCCAACCGGAGAATTATTTTTTGTCTAGAGAAGCCATGGAACGCAGGTCGATATGATGTGAAATGCGCATGACCAGGATATGTCTCTCTGCCATTAACCTGACTCAATCCGCTCTTATTCAGCCCTACAACACAGAAGAAGCCTCATTCAAGTTTCTAAAAACGGTTGACATCTAGTGGAAGCCATAGGAAGTGCAATTTCATCCATATCCCACTGTGAATTCAATAGGGCCTGGGTTGAAAATCGGCCAACCTCAGACTTCTCACTCCCTGTTTGGATTTCGTCTCAGGTTTTTGCCTGCCATATGAGTTCTGTTATACTCACAGACTTGGTGTCCCCATGAGTGACAGAACACTGAGCCAATCTGGGCACAACTAGGAAACATTACCAACCCCTAAGCTCCATATGTTCCGCTGGATGCCCCAACACCACAGAAAACATTGAGCTAGGCTGAAACACCTGCATTTTGGAGCAGCCTTGCAAAAAAGAGACCGTTTGTATGCGGCTTTATTAATTCAATGATTTAAATTAAAATTTTACATTGTTTACAATCTGATATGTGACACGTATTATTGCAATAACATACAAAACAGCAACCCCCCCCCAACAAAACAAACATGAGTGTCTCAAAAGAAGTGAAAGACGGGATGCCACTGCATCCACTCCAAGACCATGGTGCTTTCCTATGAACAGCAAGAGGAACTGCACTCACCCCCCAAAAAGTATAAATGATGACACAGCATTGGGTTCAAGCTCACACGGTTCAGAGCAGTTCACAATTCTCTAGCAAGATACTTAATGAGAACAGCGCATTGTTTTAAATTATTTTGTTTTAAACTTTCCCCAAAACATAGGCCTAACCTTAACAATTCGGAATTAATACATAAACTTAACCCTTTCAGTAGTTTCTGTTTTAACCCTGTAACCATGCGGTATTAACTCTGTAACCACACTGAATTAACAGGTCAAATTATGAGATCAGGTTGCAGGGGAGAGTGTGTGATACAAACATTCAAAATGTCTCGACTGAGGCCTCCCGAGTGGCACAGCGGTCTAAGGCACTGTTTCGCAGTGCTAGAGGCGACGCTACAGATCCGGGTTTGATCCCGAGCTGTGTTGCAGCCGCCCGTGACCAGATGACCCATGAGGTGGCACATAATTGGCCAAAGTTGTCCGGGTTAGGGGAACATTTGACCGGCCGGGATGTCCTTGTCCCACCGCACTGTTATGACGTTGGCCTGGGGGATAGGTTTATGACAGTCATAAAAACCTCTTCCCCCCCTTTTCCCTCTCTCTACCCTACTGAGGTTACATTTAGAAAACCCTTGGTTAACATAGAGACTCTGGGAACATCAGAATGTGGGGGGGAATTAACTATATTCTGGTAATCTGAGCAATTGAACATATGTGGTGGTACTTGAATATGATGTCAGTTCGGTTGTCATCTGAGACATTCTCATCAATGATAAGATGACGTAAACTCTACAGTGGAAAGTCTTACACATCAGAGTTATCGGATTCACATGGAATTGTTGTTCAATTTAAATGTTTGAATATGGAATTATTTGTGACGGGATGAAATGTGATTTTAGCTTCTAAAATGTGAGATGTGGGATTTCATAAGTTAGGGCTGCTCACTCAGTGGCACGCCTCTGTGAAGGGACATGGGCTATAAAACTTTTCAAACACGCCCTCTTCTCCCTTCCTATATAAAGCCTTGACGACAATAGAACTTCCTGTTCCGAGGATATGAGGGCGACGGTCCTATGTCAGAATGGTTCAGATAATAACTACAGAACGAAGCCAACATCAGCATGAGCTTTGGTTGCGAATGGTATGAACTTTATAACTCTTATTCACTACAGAAATGATACCTCCTAGCTGTTGAGTTAGCGACCGCAGCTGAAAATGCAGGTTAGGAAGGAACAGACAGAGTATCCCGTCTATCACACAATGGCGTTACTACAACGTATCCAATTGACAATCAGAGACATTCTTCAAAGGACAGAGGACTCGGTTTGGCAACACGGCCTTCCATCTACCACCAACCTACTGAAGCGCAGCTCAGAGTAAATATTTATTGCATTTTCCTTTTCCAAATGGGCGGTAATTTAGAATGCTTAAGATACTGTATTTACGGTAGCACAGCTTCGCCTTTGTTCCTGTCTTTCCGGTCCTTCACTCAATCCAGCCCCTTTTCCTTTGTGTAACAAGCCGTCATATCTGTTCCGTCCACTAGGGACGTTTTCCTTTATGACGTAAATTGTAATCAAGTTATGATTAATTGTGTGTATGTGAATTCTGTCTGATTAGTTAAGTATTTAGTAAATAAATAATTAAACCCAATTTTGTATTGCTGATTCAAATTGTTAGCCAGGGTTCTTACAGATAAAATAATTTACAACTTTCAGATTATGAGACTGAAGTAAGATGAAGATTAATGTTGACTGCTATTCTTTAAGAGTTTATTCGGAAGATAACGTCTCTATAAATATTATTCTGTGGTGCCCGACTCTCTAGTTAATTACATTTACATGATTAGCTCAATCAGGTGATATTAATTACAGAGAAATTATTTAATAGAATAGCATGTGTTATCAATTAATCCGGCATAGCCAAAGACATGACAGCACTCTAGCGACACATACATGGGCACATGCAGGCTGGGCACATGCACACTGACACGGTAGCCAGTTGTGCGCTGTTTCCTCCGACACATTGGTGCGGCTGGCTTCTGGATTATGCGAGCAGTGTGTCAAGAAGCAGTGCGGCTTGGCGGGGTCATGTTTCGGAGGACGCATGGCTCTCGACCCTTCACCTCTCCCGAGTCCGTACGGGAGTTGCAGCGATGGGACAAGACTGTAACGACCAATGAATATCATGAAATTGGGAGAAAAATCTGTTTTAAAAAGTATTATAATAATCCTTTAAAAAAAGAAAAGCCTGTACACCGGATACGCTGCTCCAATGCTTTATTCCTGCACCCACATACAGTGAGTGGACAAAACATTAGGAACACCTTCCTAATATTCAGTTGCACCTAGGGCTGTTACGGTGACCGTATTACTGCCACACCGGTGGGTAAATAGGCTTCTCCAAGCTCTGATGCTGTTGATGGTCATTAGTAGCCTACCAAACTTGCTAACTGCCTGGTACTCAGCACTCTGTCGTCCCTCTAATCACTCTGACAACAATAAAAGCATACAGACTAAAGTTACATAAATAACTCTAAATGAAGCATATAGGAGGACCTGTTCATTTGTTAACCGTTCAATACAAAATAATCGCATGTGCGGACTCCCTCAGAAGTCATTAGGAGAAAATATGATTCATATTTTATTCAGCTATGTCCAACTTTATTCTTCAAGCTATAAAATAATGCCATGAAATTCTAAGCAAATATTGCCTGCTAAATGAACTAGTGTAACCCACAGCCATTTGGCACAGCCAGATCAGAGCCTAACATAAGGACAACACTGAGTATTTTTTTAAATGTAACCTTCATTTAACTAGGCAAGTCAGTTAAGAACAAATTCTTATTTACAATGACGGTCTACCGGGGAACAGTGGGTTAACTGCCTTGTTCAGGGGCATAATTCTTACCTTGTCAGCTCAGGGATTCAATCCAGCAACCTTTCGGTTACTGGCCCAATGCTCTAACCACTAGGCCACCTGCCGCAATACTCCCAATATAAGTGAACCCCAAATCAATGTAGTTCTCATCCTATTTGCGCATCTTCGAGTAAGCTATTCTGTTGTTCTGAAATAGACTACATATTCTTCATATCATGCTTCTTTAGACCTGCCTCAAATAAACAATGGATTTTTGTGATGGTGTAGGCCAGGTATTCCCAAACTGGTATACCCCCAGAGGTATGCGCAATGCCGTCGGGGGTATGGCTAATAAAAATGTGATTCAATTTTAAAACCAAAAAATAATACTACATTGTTTTTCTTCACATGTTCAAACAGTTCATTTATTTTTTCCAACGGGGCTAAACATTAAGGGTGAGGTTTTTTTCTCCCTTGAGTAGCCTCGTTTCACTGCCAAAAAGAAAATTAAACAATCTAGTGTTCAGCAAAATCACAACACAATGTCAAATACAAGTAGCCTAGTCAAATAATTAACATCAAATCACATTAACCATTATTCTCTCACTCGAATTCCACTAACGGTCCGTATGCAGCCAAACGTAGCTGCTGCTCATTCCGTATGCTCAAAAATTGATAAAGGGTTAGAAAAAGTAAGGTAATGCTACTACCAGCAGTACTACACCTGCTACCAGTAGTACTACACCTGCTACCAGTAGTACTACACCTGCTACCAGTAGTACTACATCGGCACATGTCGACAACGCAAGTTGTTCTGCTTCCATGAGTACATCGAATGCTAGCATCAGTAACTCGATGAAACCTTCACTCATATGCAGACATTTAGAAACAAAACATGCCATTTTGAAAGATAAACCACTGGAGTTTTTTGAGCGAGAATTAAGACGACTTCAATTAGTAAGACATGTATAAAAGCAACAGATACCATTAATAAGAAGGGGCTAGTAGCATCTTATATGGTGAGCTACCGAGTGGCTAGGACAGGCAAGCCCCATTCTATTGTGGAGGACTGCATTCTTCCTGCTGCCACGGATATGGATGGGACAATGCTGGGGGAAAAGGCCCAAAAGAACTATACAGACAATGCCTTCATCAAACAACACTGTTTCACAACGCATCAGTGACATAGCAGGAGATGTTTTAAAACAATTACTAATTTGCATACAAGCCTGTGCCCAAGAACACTAAGGTAACCTGCCTAAATGACTACCGACCCGTAGCACTCACGTCTGTAGCCATGAAGTGCTTTGAAAGGCTGGTCATGGCTCACATCAACACCATCATCCCAGAAACCCTAGACCCACTCCAACTTGCATACTGCCCCAACAGATTCACAAATGATGCAATCTCTATTGCACTCCACACTGCCCTTTCCCACCTGGACAAAAGGAACACCTATGTGAGAATGCTATTCATTGACTACAGCTCAGCGTTCAACACCATAGTGCCCTCAAAGCTCATCAATAAGCTAAGGACCCTAGGACTAAACACCTCCCTCTGCAACTGGATCCTTGACTTCTTGACGGGCCGCCCGCAGGTGGTGAGGGATGGTAACAACACATCCGCCAAGCTGATCCTCAACACAGGGGCCCCTCAGGGGTGTGTACTCAGTCCCCTCCTGTACTCCCTGTTCACTCATGACTGCACGGCCAGGCACGACTCCAACACATCATTCAATTTTCCACTGACACAACAGTGGTAGGCCTGATCACTGACAACGAAGAGACAGCCTATAGGGAGGAGGTCAGAGACCTGGCCGTGTGGTGCCAGGACAACAACCTCTCCCTCAACGTGATCAAGACAAAGGAGATGATTGTGGACTACAGGAAAAAGAGGACTGAGCACGCCCCCATTCTCATCAACGGGGCTGCAGTGGAACAGATTGAGAACTTCAAGTTCCTTGGTGTCCACATCACCAACAAACTAACATGGTCCAAGCACACCAAGACAGTCGTGAAGAAGGCACGACAAAACCTATTCCCCCTCAAGAGACTGAATAGATTTGGCATGGGTCCTCAGTTCCTCAAAAGGTTCTACAGCTGCACCATCGAGAGCATCCTGACGGGTAGCATCACTGCCTGATATGGCAACTGCTCGGCCTCCGACCACAAGGCACTAGAGAGGGTAGTGCGAATGGCCCAGTATCATCCAGTACCTCTATACCAGGCGGTGTCAGAGGAAGGCCCTAAAAATTGTCAAAGACTCCAGCCACCCTAGTCATAAACTGTTCTCTCTGCTATGGCACAGCAAGCGGTATCGGAGCGACAAGTCTAGGTGCAAGAGGCATCTAAACAGCTTCTACCCCCAAGCCATAGGACTCCTGAACATCTAGTCAAATGGCTACCCAGACTATTTGCATTGCCCCCTCCCCCTCTTTACACCACTGCTACTCTCTGTTGTCATCTATGCATTTAGTCACTTTAATAACTCTACCTACATCTACATACTACCTCAACTAACCGGTGCCCCCGCACATTGACTCTGTATCGGTACCCCCCTGTATATAGTCTCGCTATTGTTATTTTACTGCTGCTCTTTAATTACTTGTTACTTTTATATCTTATTCTTATCCGTTTTTTTTTTAACTGCATTGTTGGTTAGGGGCTCGTAATTAAGCATTTCACTGTAAGGTCCTACACCTGTTGTATTTGGCGCATGTGACTAATACAGTTTGATTTGATTTGATTTGATCAACAAATCATTCCCATAAAAATTCTGACATTAATTTTCCGAGTGGGGCCATGTCATCAATATTCATCAATATTCATCAATATGCATCAATATGCATCAATATGCATCAATATGCATCAATATTCATCAATATGCATCAATATGCATCAATATTCATCAATATGCATCAATATGCATCAATATGCATCAATATGCATCAATATTCATCAATATGCATCAATATGCATCAATATGCATCAATATTCATCTATATGCATCAATATTCATCAATATTCATCAATATGCATCAATATGCATCAATATTCATCAATATGCATCAATATGCATCAATATTCATCAATATGCATCAATATGCATCAATATGCATCAATATTCATCAATATGCATCAATATGCATCAATATGCATCAATATGCATCCATATGCATCAATATGCATCAATATGCATCAATATGCATTGCGTCGCTCCTTATAATGAAAGTTAAAGCCACAATGTTGGGCCCACTCAGCACAGTCACAGCACAGAGGGTACACCACTCTGGCAATAATACAGTAGGTTCATTTATCATAACACATGATGATTAATTTACTACTCAGATGCTACACATCTACTGCAGCCATGACTCATATTGGATATTATATTAATAAAAGGCAAGTCCACAACACTGAAGAATATGTCTCCCTGATAACATAATTGACTGTATTTTTAATTATACTGTACAAAATTATTGTAATCTGTTCCACAACAACAGCAGAGTATTTATCTACGCTATTAAACTTAATATAGTTTTGATAACATATTGTTGTCCACCCCAAAATCCACAAATGAGTAGGAGATTGGAAAGATCCTAGAGAAATACTTGGAATCATAAGTAAAGAAAGGCTGAAGTCCGGTGTCACACACATTGAATATTAATATTAACACTCACGGGGACAACTTTGGTTTGGAATATATGCCAGCCTGTGCCTAAGTGATAAAAGGTGTTGGGCCCCGAGAGAAAATGTAGTGTGGGACCTATTATGTGGGCCAGCCATAAAAAATCAGTGATAATTTCAAATTCTTGCATATTATTCTCTTTTTTTTCTTGTTTTCGCCAGAGGCCTGCATTGCCGAATATAAAAAAAATCTTATTTCATTACATTTAAAAGGAGTAATGACTGAATATACACTACCCATTGATCAGAAATACATTGTAGACATTGTTAATGTTGTAAATGACTATTGCAGCTGGAAACGGCAGATTATTTTAATGGAATATCTACATAGGCGTACAGAGGCCCATTATGAGCAACCATCACTCCTGTGTTACAATGGCACGTTGTGTTAGCTAATCCAAGTTTATAATTTTAAAAGGCTAATTGATCATTAGAAAACCCTTTTGCAATTATGTTAGCACAGCTGAAAACTGTTGTTCAAATCAAATCAATTTTGAAAACTGTTGTTCTGATTAAAGAAGCAATAACATTGGCCTCCTTTAGACTTGTTGAGTATCTGAAACATCAGCATTTGTGGGTTCGATTAGAGGCTCAAAATGGCCAGAAACAAAGACCTATCTTCTGAAACTCGTCCGTCTATTCTTGTTCTGAGAAATGAAGGCTATTCCACGCGGGAAATTGCCAATCTCCTTTCACAGAACAGCGCAAACTGGCTCTAACCTGAATAGAAAGAGGAGTGGGAGGCCCCGGTGCACAACTGAGGAAGAGGACAAGTACATTAGAGTGTCTAGTTTGATAAACAGATGCCTCACTAGTCCTCAAATGGCAGCTTCATTAAATAGTACCCGCAAAACACCAGTCTCAACATCAACATTGAAGAGGCGTCTCCTGGATGCTGGCCTTCTAGGCAGAGTTGCAAAGAAAAAGCCATATCTCAGACTGGCCCATAAAAAGAAAAGATTAAGATGGACAAAAGAACACTGGACAGAGGAACTAGAAGCCCAGCATCCCGGAGTCGCCACTCAGTGTTGACGTTGAGACTGGTGTTTTGCAGGTACTATTTAATGAACCTGCCAGTTGAGGACTTGTGAGATGTCTGTTTATCAAACTAGACACTCCAACTTGCTCACTTGTGCACCTGGGCCTCCCACTCCTCTTTCTATTCTGGTTAGAGCCAGTTTGTGCTGTTCGTGAAGGGAGTAGAACACAGTGTTGTACGAGATCTTCAGTTTCTTTGAAATTTCTCGCATGGAATAGGGTTAGCGTTTTATAATGACCAATTAGCCTTTTAAAATAATAAACTTGTATTAGCTAACACAACGTGCCATTGTAACACAGGAGTGATGGTTGCTGATAATGGGCCTCTGTACGCCTAAGTAGATATTCCATTAAAAAATCTGCCGTTTCCAGCTACAATAGTCATTTACAACATTAACAATGTCTACACTGTATTTCTGATGAATTTGATGTTATTTTAATGGACAAAACCATTAGCTTTTCTTTCAAGAACAAGGACATTTCCAAGTGACCCCAAACTTTTGAAGGGTAGTGTACATGCAGTGTACTGTACGTATGTCCAGGTTGAACCCAGGTTACTAAATTGGGCCAGTATCTAATGTATAGAAAGTCCTACTTTCCAGATCTTGGTTCGAATACTATTTTAAAACGTTCAACTATATTGAGGGTTCACTTTAAGTTGCCTCAAGTGCCAGGTGGGGGAGGTTTGCTGTTTTGGAACTTATCTATTGGTTCTGTTAAGCCAGGCGAGCTCAATCAAGCCAAGATAAAGTATTTTCAATTATTTGAAATAGTATTTGAACCCAGGTCTGTACTGCCTAGCATCATACTGTGCCACTCACCGAACTAGACAATGGTTGAGTATGAGACACAGCTTATTTCTGAGAGGCAGACAGGTGAAAGAGAATGGTGAGCAGTGGACTGCAGAGAAGAAGCTGTTCAGTCCTGCTGCTGAAAACATGATTGATGAAGTCATTATATGGTCAATGTCACACAGTTTAAAGTGGTATACCTAAGATAATGTACTCTGCTTGCTTTTGAAAGGGAATGGACATTGAAAGACATTACTATTTTGACCTTACAAGGGATATGTTATGGGACAGATACTGTGATAAAGTCACAAGGTTGACCCTATAGATTAGGGGCAGTTCTTACTTGAAGATACACGTGTGACTTTGTCTAAATCAATTTAGGAAATGTAGATTCATTTGCATCACTTCTATAAGCCTCTTGCCTCAATGAAGCAGCACAGCAATGTTCAGAACCGTCCATAAAAAACATTTCTAAGCCACGCTGAACACAACATGTTCCACATTAATGAAAACATTGTCAATATTAGCCTTTTTTTAACAACTCCCATGTCAATATGACCTTTGAGTCTGTCTTCAGTACAACGCCAACTTCTAGCCTCTGGTGCAGTGTAACTGCGGTGCAGTGTCTCACGTTCTGTTAACACCATCTGTCCTCCTACTTCCTCCCTCGCTATCTCTCTCTCTCTCTCTCAATTCAATTCAAGAGGCTTTATTGGCATGGGAAACATATGTTTACATTGCCAAAGCAAGTGAAATGGATAAACGATAAAAAGTGAACAGTAAATATTACACTCACACAAGTTCCAAAATAATAGAGACATTTCAAATGTCATATCATGTCTATATAAATTTAAAGTACAAAAAGGAAAATAAATCAACATAAATATGGGTTGTATGTGCTCCCGAGTGGCGCAGCGGTCTAAGGCACTGCATCTCAGTGCTAGAGACGTCACTACAGACCCTGGTTTGATTCCAGGCTGTATCACAACTGGCTGTGATTGGGAGTCCCGTAGGGCGGTGCATAACCAGCGTCGTTAGGGTTTGGCCAGAGTAGGCTGTCATTGTAAATAAGAATATGTGTCTCTAATATGGTCATACATTTGGCAGAAGGTTAGGAAGTACAGCTCAGTTTCCACCTTATTTTGTGGGCAGAGTGCACATAGCCTGTCTTCTCTTGAGAGCCAGGTCTGCCTACGGCAACCTTTCTCAATAGCAAGGCTATGCTCACTGAGTCTGTACATAGTCAAAGCATTCCTTAATTTTGGGTCAGTTACAGTGGTCAGGTATTCTGCCACTCTGTACTCTCTGTTTAGAGTAAAATAGCATTCTAGTTTGCTCTGTTTTTTTAATTAATTATTTCCAATGTGTCAAGTAATTCTCTTTTTGTTTTCTTATGATTTGGTTTGGTCTAATTGCGTTGCTGTCCTGGGGCTCTGTGGGATCTGTTTGTGTTTGTGAACAGAGCCCCAGGACCAGCTTGCTTAGGGGACACTTCTCCAGGTTCATCTCTCTGTGGGTGATGGCTTTGCTACGGAAGGTTTGGGAATCACTTCCTTTTAGGTGGTTGAAGACTTTAATGGCTCTTTTCTAGATTTTATTTCTCTCTATCTCTCCCCTCCTTCATTCTCTCACACAAAGTCATTATCAACACTGATCCCTGGACTTAAAATTGCCATTGTTTCTCTTGTTTTATTCGCATGCCAACACAATTAATAAGCCAATAATAATAAAAAAGGTCTCTATTTCGAGATGGCAGAGGCTGAGGAGTGTGTATTTTAGTGCTTATCACTCACGGGGGGTTTACAGTAAGTGTGTGTACAGGGAAAACATACAGACACACCCCCACACACAAATGCCTGCAGACAAAAGAGTGTGCCCATCAAATGGTTTTCTCCGCATTCCAATTGGACTTCATTTATATATTATGTAATATGACAACCACATGGCTCTCACCTTTTTAAGTAAGAAAGACAGAGTAGGGGAGAGAGAGCTTGTTAGTGCTTTGAGAAATACTTGGAATCCGATTGTGCTTGCAGAGCTAGGCCTGCGTTGTCAAGTCGATAAAGTTTCAATTACGCTCTCAACTTGGATGTTTTTGCTAAAATGGCAGTTCACTTTTAGTATTCATGCCCCCTCTAATAAATCCCCCTTCTCCCTTCACCTCAATCAGATATATTCAACATAAATTTCAAAATATGATGTTAACTTGATGCTCAAGTCTCCTTGGCAAAACACCAGTAATAAATCACTGAGCCTTAAGAAAAAACTAAAGTAGCTTGATTTTCAAGAAACTCCATTGTAATCATCTTCACAACACTGCAGAGTCCTCTTGTCATGAAAGGCTAATGGAACGGGAATGACACAATACCTTGTGTCGGAACCTCACGACAGGTCGATAGGGTGGCGGCACGAATCCCTCCTCCTTGCCGGGCCTCCCCTCGACGACTCCCACTCCCACTCCGAGGGAGACCATTCCCAACAAGAATGCCAGCGAGCACCATCTGGGTGTCTTCATTGGTCTGATCCTGTAAAAAAAAAAAAAAGAAAAAGAGTAGTGAGCAGTTCGGCAGACCCCTTCGACCGTGGCTGCAGTTCAATATCGGTTGGGGGCCTGAGACCATAAATCAACCAAGCTGTAATTAGTGTAGACAATGGGCATTGCAAATAAGTCGTTGGTTTAAACTAATGCTTTCAATAAGTGCCTCACACTCAACGAAGAAGATTAGATCTGCTTTGGAATCAAGTAAAGGGAAATAGGTAAATAAAGATAAAGGAAGACAAAAGAGTCAATGTATTAGGATAACGATGGTGATGAATTGGCATTAGTTCAAAATAAGTAACTGTGAGAGAGAACACATTGCTTAATACAAACATTTTCATTAGTTGCTGCAACATAGTAACATCCAAATGCTTTTTACAGAAGATATAGTGGCACACCGGAAAATTATTCCTACACTATCTACTGTACTAAAGCAATAAAGTCACATTCTGAATATCACTCGTCTTCAATTATTCATTACACAGTATGAAAACAAGTTTGACCTTATCACGATGGCAATCAAACCAAACACCATGTGTGGATAAAAAATGATTTCCTTATTAAAAAGCTATTTCCGTGGAACTACGGAAAGACACAACGCAGGCTAACATAAAACAGCTTCAACATGTGTTCCAGTCACTGTTTTAGTGTCTCTTTTTTCAATTGAACTACATGAGAGCTAAAGGTACTACTGAGTGAAACACTGCCCGAACTTTGGTGAATGTTGCTGCTTTAAAGTGCTCCTCACATCACAACCCTAGAATAACTGACATCAGGGGTATGACCCCGTTCCCCTGTTGTTCTGAGTATTAGACATATCTCAACAACGCTGGCAGGGCTCGTGCCCACATGCTGTTTCCATAGGTCAAGGGTCAAATTCACAAAAGCAATGTGATACAAAGATCTGCTGTAAAACCAGGAAGTGTTCATAATGTGTTCGTGTGACTTGTTGGCTTCCTCTGCGCCTGCAGTAGGTTTGCAAAAGTGCAAACCCCAGAACTCCAGGCAAGCTAAATCAAACACTGGTACTACAGGCAGACTAAAGCAAATACTGGTACTACAGGCAGACTAAAGCAAACACTGGTACTCCAGGCAGACTAAAGCAAACACTGGTACTACAGGCAAGCTAAAGCAAACACTACAGGCAGACTAAAGCAAACACTACAGGCAGACTAAAGCAAACACTACAGGCAGACTAAAGCAAACACTACAGGCAGACTAAAGCAAATACTGGTACTCCAGGCAGACTAAAGCAAACACTGGTACTCCAGGCAGACTAAAGCAAACACTGGTACTCCAGGCAGACTAAAGCAAACACTACAGGCAGACTAAAGCAAATACTGGTACTCCAGGCAGACTAAAGCAAACACTGGTACTCCAGGCAGACTAAAGCAAACACTGGTACTCCAGGCAGACTAAAGCAAACACTGGTACTACAGGCAAGCTAAAGCAAACACTGGTACTACAGGCAGACTAAAGCAAACACAGGTACTCCAGGCACACTAAAGCAAACACTGGTACTACAGGCAGACTAAAGCAAGCACTGGTACTCCAGGCAGACTAAAGCAAACACTGGTACTACAGGCAGACTAAAGCAAACACTGGTACTCCAGGCAGACTAAAGCAAACACTGGTACTCCAGGCAGACTAAAGCAAACACTGGTACTCCAGGCAGACTAAAGCAAACACTGGTACTACAGGCAAGCTAAAGCAAACACTGGTACTCCAGGCAGACTAAAGCAAACACTGGTACTCCAGGCAGACTAAAGCAAACACTGGTACTACAGGCAGACTAAAGCAAACACTGGTACTCCAGGCAGACTAAAGCAAACACTGGTACTACAGGCAAGCTAAAGTAAACACTACTACTACAGGCAGACTAAAGCAAACACTGGTACTCCAGGCAGACTAAAGCAAACACTGGTACTCCAGGCAGACTAAAGCAAACACTGGTTCTCCAGGCAGACTAAAGCAAACACTGGTACTCCAGGCAGACTAAAGCAAACACTGGTACTCCAGGCAGACTAAAGCAAACACTCCAGGCAGACTAAAGCAAACACTGGTACTCCAGGCAGACTAAAGCAAACACTGGTACTCCAGGCGGACTAAAATGTTCAAATACACTGCTCAAAAAAATAAAGGGAACACTAAACAACACAATGTAACTCCAAGTCAATCACACTTCTGTGAAATCAAACTGTCCACTTAGGAAGCAACACCGATTGACAATAAATTTCACATGCTTTTGTGCAAATGGAATAGACAACAGGTGGAAATTATAGGCAATTAGCAAGACACCCCCAATAAAGGAGTGGTTCTACAGGTGGTGACCACAGACCACTTCTCAGTTCCTATGCTTCCTGGCTGATGTTTTGGTCACTTTTGAATGCTCGCGGTGCTTTCACTCTAGTGGTAACATGAGAGTCTACAACCCACACAAGTGGCTCAGGTAGTGCAGCTCATCCAGGATGGAACATCAATGCGAGCTGTGGCAAGAAGGTTTGCTGTGTCTGTCAGCGTAGTGTCCAGAGCTTGGAGGCGCTACCAGGAGACAGGCCAGTACATCAGGAGACGTGGAGGAGGCCGTAGGAGGGCAACAACCCAGCAGCAGGACCGCTACCTCCGCCTTTGTGCAAGGAGGAGCAGGAAGGGCACTGCCAGAGCCCTGCAAAATTACCTCCAGCAGGCCACAAATGTGCATGTGTCTGCTCAAACGGTCAGAAACAGACTCCATGAGGGTCCACAGGTGGGGGTTGTGCTTTCAGCCCAACACCGTGCAGGACGTTTGGCATTTGCCAGAGAACACCAAGATTGGCAAATTCGCCACTGGCACCCTGTGCTCTTCACAGATGAAGGCAGGTTCACACTGAGCACATGTGACAGACGTGACAGAGTCTGGAGACGCCGTGGAGAACGTTCTGCTGCCTGCAACATCCTCCAGCATGACCGGTTTGGCGGTGGGTCAGTCATGGTGTGGGGTGGCATTTCTTTGGGGGGCCGCACAGCCCTCCATGTGCTCGCCAGAGGTAGCCTGACTGCCATTAGGTACCGAGATGAGATCCTTAGACCCCTTGTGAGACCATATGCTGGTGCGGTTGGCCCTGGGTTCCTCCTAATTCAAGACAATGCTAGACCTCATGTGGCTGGAGTGTGTCAGCAGTTCCTGCAAGAGGAAGGCATTGATGCTATGGACTGGCCTGCCCGTTCCCCAGACCTGAATCCAATTGAGCACATCTGGGACATCCTGTCCATCCACCAACGCCACGTTGCACCACAGACTGTCCAGGAGTTGGCGGATGTTTTAGTCCAGGTCTGGGAGGAGATCCCTCATCAGGAGCATGCCCAGGCGTTGTAGGGAGGTCATACAGGCACGTGGAGGCCACACACACTACTGAGCCTCATTTTGACTTGTTTTAAGGACATTACATCAAAGTTGGATCAGCCTGTAGTGTGGTTTTCCACTTTAATTTTGAGTGTGACTCCAAATCCAGACCTCCATGGGTTGATAAATTTGATTTCCATTGATCATTTTTGTGTGATTTTGTTGTCAGCACATTCAACTATGTAAAGAAAAAAGTATTTAATAAGAATATTTCATTCATTCAGATCTAGGATGTGTTATTTTAGTTTACCCTTTATTTTTTTGAGCAGTGTAGTATTTGAATCCAGGTCTGGGCAATAGCACATCTCCCAGTGCCATCAATCTACTGTTTCCCCCTGGTGTCTAAATGTTAAATGGATTGGTATGGGGTGGTATTTATAATAGATCCTGTGTCACAGACATGGACGAGATGGGTCTGCCGAAAACCAAATATTGTATTCCACAGTAAGAACCTCATACCAACAGTCAAGCACTGTGGTGGTAGTGCAATTGTTTGGGGATGCTTAGCTGCCATAGGACCTGGACGACTTGCCTTAATAAGGAACCATGAATTATGCTCTGTATCAAAGAATTCTACAGGAGAATGTCAGGCCATCCGTCTGTGAGCTGAAGTTGAAGAACAGCTGGGTCATGCAGCAAGACAATTATCCAATGCACACAATCAAGTCTATATGAAAATGGTTAAAAAGCAACACATTTGAAGTTTTGGAATGGCCTAATCAAAGTACAGACCTAATCCCAATTGAGATGTTGTCGCAGGACTTGAAACGAGCAGTTAAAGCGTGAAAACCCACAAATGTTGCTGAGTTAAAGCAGTTCTGCATTCAAGAGTGGGCCAAAATTCCACAGCGATGTGGGAGACTGATCAACAACTACAGGAAGCATTTGGTTGAAGTCATTGCAGCTAAAGGTGGCACAACCAGTTATTGAGTGTAAGGGGGAAATTACTTTTTCACACAGGAGAATTGGGTGTTGCATAACTTTGTTAATTAAATAAATAAGTACCCTTTTTTTGTTATTTGTAAACTCAGGTTCCCTTTATCTAATATTAGGTTTTGGTTGAAGATCTGCTAACATTCAGTATGAAAAATATGCAAAACTAGAGAAATTCTGAAAAGGGGGCAAATACTGTATATAATTTTCATGCTGTCATTCTTTTGTAGAGGATAGCCATGTGCTGGGGGGATATTTATAATAACAAGAAATTATTGGATTAATATACTGCTTATTCCAGATGCTCCAACTGTTTGTGGGGCAAACTCACCTCATCTGCCACCAATGTTCTCTATGTTGCGTAAGCCTGCATCCCTTGATACTCATAACTCATTACTGATATGGTAATACTGTGGTTGCTGGTTCGATCATTCATTGATATAGTATATTACAGCATGGGCTGTATGGATCATCCTTGTTCTACGCCACTGGTTTGATATATAACTTAACGTGTATTATTGATTGAATAACAGTATAATGAGCCAACCAATATATTTGTTATTGGGCTTAGATTTGATTAAGATTGGTTCTGTTTCTTTTTATGCCAATGAAGTTACAGCTGTTCCATTTTCATAACATTTGATTTCTTCCCGGGAAGATAGCAAATGAAGTGCAAAAGTTTTAAAGTAAAACCCACATCCTTTTTTCATTTGATCAGAGGCTGCATTTGAGAGACAAATCGCAACTCTTAAGAGCCATGTGTGTTTGCGTGGGGAGCAAAGTGAGAAAGATTGAAAGTGGTGCCTCCACTTGGTGCCTCTGCTTCGTGGCTATAAATCCAAGACAGCATGTCTAAGCTTCGGCATTGACTTTGAAATGATGACTACCTAGCACTCACAATTTACACAATACATCCCACTTTGACAGGTGTCCAGCAAAGCTCCATCTGAGCCCTTTTTTGCGCTCCATAGAACTGGCAATGCATGACAACTGGAGAGACTATGGACTGTGAGTGTTTTTACTTATTACATGCATGTATGCACCAATACGCAGGGGTTAACTACAGCATGGGGTTTGTTTGTACTGTATGACCTCCTGTACATCGTTTAACCGTATTTGACCCTTTAACCTTGTAGGCTGAGGCAGAGACGTTAAAATACATGATTTGACAAACGCGGTTTGAGACTGAGGTTTTCTTCCATAGACATACTAAGAGGCAATTACATTTTTGGGGGCTGGCAAATCACCCGTTGAGTGAACCTGACTCGAAATACTGCATTTTTATGAGTCAGCTATATGCTTATCTATATATGTTCATCTACATGTGTAGCGTTGCTATGGTGAGAAAGTGTGGTTCTTTGTGAAATGGCTAGAGAGTATTGTCAAGACCAGGTATTCCATGATGGGTATGCGCAATGATGCCGTCGGGGGTACGCCAAATAAAAATGAGATTCACATTTTTTTAAATAAAACAAGCAAATTATTATTTTTTAAACAAAAAAATCAAATTCTTCACATTTTCAAGCAGTCCATTTAGTAAGGCCCGCGTCCATAGAGACACATACCAGCTCTACTACCAGCAGTACTACACCTGCACCTGTCGACGACACAAATTGTTCTGCTTCCACGAGTACATCCACATGCTAGCATCAGTAATTCGACATTTGTTGTTAGCCCAGCTAGCATGGACACTGACAGTTATGAATCTGATGCAGCCGAAGATCTACTGCCCCCTTACCCGGGAAAGCACCGAACAACAGACAGGGACATAGGACCACCGCAAATATGATGAGAACTATATTGATTTGGGGTTCACTTTTACTGGGAGTAGTGCCTTTCCTCAGCCACAGTGTGTTAAGTGCAAAAGTATTATCTCACAACTCGATGAAACCTTCACTCTTGCGCAGACCTTTAGAAACAAAACATGCCAATTTGAAAGATAAACTACACAAGTTTTTGAGCGAGAATTAAGACGACTTCGATTAGTAAGACATGCATAAAAGCAACAGATACCATTAATAAGAAGGGGCTAGTAGCGTCTTATATGGTGAGATACTGAGTAGCTAGGACAGGCAAGCCCCATACTATTGTGGAGGACTTAATTCTCCCTGCTGCTGTGGATATGGCTGGGACAATGCTGGGAGAAACGGCCCAAAAAACTATACAGACAATGCTTTCATCAAACAACACTGTTTCACGATGCATTAGTGACATGGCAGGAGATGTTTTGAAACATTTACTGCTTCACATACAAGCCAGTGAATTCTAGGCGTTAAAGCTGGATGAGTCAACAGACGTGGTGGGCCTGGCACAGCTCCTGGTATATGTCCGTTACGTTTACGGGGTGTCAATTAAGGAAGGCATCCTCTTCTGCAAACCACTGGAAACCAGGACAACAGGAGAGGATATTTTTAAGTACTGGACAGCTTTGTGACATCACATGGATGTTGGTGGTCAAGATGTGTTGGTATTCTGTACTGATGGCGCAAAACCCATGACAGGGAGACGTAGTGGACTGGTAACACGCGTGCAAGCAGTTGCTCCCTATGTCACTTAGGTGCACTGCAGCATCCTCTGAGAGGCTCTTGCTGCCAAAGGAATGCCTGACAGCTTGAAATACGTTTTGGACACTACAGTGAAAATTGTTAAATTTGTTAAAGCAAGGTCCCTGAACTCTCGTATATTTTCTGCACTATGCAATGATATTGGCAGCGACAATGTAACGCTTTTACAACATACAGAAAAGTGTGCTGGTTATCAAGGGGCGAAATACTGACACGTTTTTTTAAATTGAGAGACAAGCTGAAAGTTTTCTTTACTGACCATCATTTTCACACAACTGTCCTCTCTGGGTGATGTTTTTTCTCGCCTGAATGATCTGAATCTAGGATTACAGGGACTCTCCACAACTATATTCAATGTGTGGGACAAAATTGAGGCTATGATTAAGAAGTTGGAGCTCTTCTCTGTCTGCATTAACAAGGAAAACACACAGGTCTTTCCGTCATTGTATGATTTTTTTTGTGTGCAAATGAACTCAAGCTTACGGACGATGTCAAATGTGATATAGCGAAGCACCTGAGTGAGTTGGGTGCGCAATTACGCAGGTACTTTCCCGAAACATATGACACACACAACTGGATTCGTTATCCCTTTCATGCCCTGCCTCCAGTCCACTTACCGATATCTGAACAAGAGAGCCTCATCGAAATTGCAACAAGCGATTCTGTGAAAATGTCATTTAATCAGAAGCCACTGCCAAATTTCTGGATTGGGCTGCGCTCAGAGTATGCTGCCTTGGCAATCGTGCTGTTAAGACACTGATGCCCTTTGCAACCACGTACCTATGTGAGAGTGGATTCTCGGCCCTCACTAGCATGAAAACTAAATACAGGCACAGACTGTGTGTGAAAAAGGATTTAAGACTGAGAACCTCTCAAATACAACCCAACATTGCAGAATTATGTGCATCCTTTCAAGCACACCCTTCTCATTAACCTGTGGTTAGTTATTCACCATTTTTGATGAGCAAATAACGTTTTATATGTAAGATGGTTAAATAAAGAGCAAAATGATTGATTATTATAATATTGTTTTTTGTGCCCTGGTCCTATAAGAGCTCTTTGTCACTTCCCACGAACTGGGTTGTGACAAAAACGTATTCTTATGTTTTATAAATGTATCGTATAGTGTGTGTGTGGCAGACTTACAATTATGGCAACAACAAAAAACATTTGAGAGTGCGCTGACCCTGGTGCTAGAGGGAGTACGCAGCTGGAGGTTGAATGTTTGAAGGGGTACGGGACTATAAAAAGTTTGGGAACCACTGGTCCAGACCATGTGACCTGACCAGGGAAATAAGTAAGTCCACTGAGTGATCTTCACATCATGATTTAGTAAAGTGATTGGTCTAGAGTTGCCCAATCCCTACTCCTCCTCACTTGTGTTTTCCCATCTACTCCAGCAAACAGATCCAATCCCCTGGTGATCAGATCTCTTTAAGCATGCTCAGCAGTATTTCTGTGAAAAGATCAATTCTGGGGTTGGAGTTACAGCTGTTTGTCCAAGATCCACACTGGGAACAGTGGAACATCTGCTGTGCTCTGTGTGTCTGCCACACAAACATTCTCCCACGTCTTCTTTCCTAGAGTTATCGTGGCACTTCTCTCACTCCCACTGCCCGACAGCATTGTAGCTGACGCAGATAAAGGGATAGGAGAGATGCTTCAGTTTCAAAGCAGCACTGAACCTCCGGCACTACTGCTCTGCTCTTAACTCTGTAACTCTCACAGGAGTTGAGCTTATTTTGCTGTCTTGTTCTTTCTCCTAACATATAGAATATATACAATAAACCCACCGTGGAGAAAATATAGAATCAAATCTTTCCGAATATGTTGCCCAAGAGAGATCATCTTTCTGAATATGTTGCCTAAGATATATAAGCTTTCTGAATATGTTGCCCAAGAGAGTTAATCTTTCTCAATATGTTGCCCAAGAGATATCATCTTTCTGAATATGTTGCCCAAGAGATATCATCTTTCTCAATATGTTGCCCAAGAGATATCATCTTTCTGAATATGTTGCCCAAGAGATATCATCTTTCTGAATATGTTGCCCAAGAGAGATAATCTTTCTGAATATGTTGCCCAAGAGATATAGTCTTTCTGAATATGTTGCCCAAGAGATATCATCTTTCTCAATATGTTGCCCAAGAAATATCATCTTTCTCAATATGTTGCCCAAGAGATATAGTCTTTCTGAATGTGTTGGCTAAGAGAGATAATCTTTCTGAAAATGTTGCCCAAGAGAGATAATCTTTCTGAATATGTTGCCCAAACATGCCCCTGCTCAAACCTACTTCTCATCAGAACCCAATGTTGCCTTTTGCCTACCTGCAACGTGGTGTTTGTGCCTTCAACTCATATTACTCACACTACCCCAGTCAGAACATACAGAACATATAAAACTCATATTTTTGCTTAATATTATTAGCACATACTATAGACTTGCAAGATAGATAATGTGTTGAAAGTTGCAGCCTCTAGGCAATATATGCATGGTTATATTGGAACTCTACACCAATACCAATGTGTCCCTCTGACTATACATATAGAAAACATATGGACCTCTCAAATATCTCAATACTTTTCCACAAATTAAAATCATTGTGTAGTAAAATAGATAGAATATTTCTAAGCATGGGTGCACAGACAAAAACATGTAATGTGTACTTGGAAACGATTAATCTTCACCAACATGACAACAGATGTTTATTTGAGTGTATGGGTAGAAAAGGTGTCCCTCTTGTGTGGTGTCTCTTTCACTGCCTGACTCGCTGCTGAGCTTACAGTTGTATTCCCTGAAAACTATTATGGATTCTGCCCAGTTGCAGCCTTTACATTGTCAGTTATCTAAAAGTTTTGATGGTGCAATGGATGAAACAACTCTCAATAGTTACGCTATATTGGGTTGGAGCGAGCGGTCGCATCCGCGCTTCGGTCTGCTTCGGTCTGCAGGTTGTATAACTTTTCATTACATTTCATTACATTTCATTATAGTACAACGGTTTGATTTGTCTAATCTTAGCAATTTCTTCTTAGCTAGCTACATAGCCGTCTTTGTATCAAAGATAATTGCGTAATTATCGTATTTCGTCGTCCTCCTATCTGCCCAGCAGCTAGCCAGCTAGCTAACGTTCACCGTCTACCGTAGCACTGTAGTAACTATCACACTCAACTGAACGACTTGATTAGTGTAGTGTTAGCTAGCTACATAGTTGTCTTTGCTGTCTTCGCATCCAAGATAATTGTGTAGTTTAGAGTGTGTAGTCTTAGAGCGATTATCTTAATTTACTGAGGTTAGCTAGCCAGCTATTTGTCGTCCTTAACGTAGGAGTCACTCCTAGCTAGCCAACAGCTAGCCAACGTCTACTGAATAGAACTTTCGCATTCCGGTCGCATTCCGCTTCGCTCCACAGGTAGTATCACATTTTCATTTCATTTCATTACAGTCCCAACGGTGTGATTTGTTTGATCGTAGCTAGCTACATAGCTAGCTACATAGCCGTCTTTGTTTCAAAGATAATTGTGTAGTCTAGAGCGATTTTCTAGGTTAGCTAGCCAGCTATTGTCGTTCTTTTAACGCAACGTAACGTAATCAACACTGCTAGCTAGCCAGCTAGCCCCCGAATAGCAGCATTGTAGAAACTTTACACTCAACGGAACGACTTGATTAGTGTAGTGTCAACAACGCAGCCACTGCCAGCTAGCCTACAAAGTCAACAACGCAGCCACTGCCAGCTAGCCTACCTCAGCAGTACTGTATCATTTTAATCATTTTAGTCAATTAGATTCTTGCTACGTAAGCTTAACTTTCTGAACATTCGAGACGTGTAGTCCACTTGTCATTCCAATCTCCTTTGCATTAGCGTAGCCTCTTCTCTAGCCTATCAACTATGTGTCTGTCTATCCCTGTTCTCTCCTCTCTGCACAGACCATACAAACGCTCCACACCGCGTGGCCGCGGCCACCCTAATCTGGTGGTCCCAGCGCGCACGACCCACGTGGAGTTCCAGGTCTCCGGTAGCCTCTGGAACTGCCGATCTGCGGCCAACAAGGCAGAGTTCATCTCAGCCTATGCCTCACTCCAGTCCCTCGACTTCTTGGCACTGACGGAAACATGGATCACCACAGACAACACCGCTACTCCTACTGCTCTCTCTTCGTCCGCCCACGTGTTCTCGCACACCCCGAGAGCTTCTGGTCAGCGGGGTGGTGGCACCGGGATCCTCATCTCTCCCAAGTGGTCATTCTCTCTTTCTCCCCTTACCCATCTGTCTATCGCCTCCTTTGAATTCCATGCTGTCACAGTTACCAGCCCTTTCAAGCTTAACATCCTTATCATTTATCGCCCTCCAGGTTCCCTCGGAGAGTTCATCAATGAGCTTGATGCCTTGATAAGCTCCTTTCCTGAGGACGGCTCACCTCTCACAGTTCTGGGCGACTTTAACCTCCCCACGTCTACCTTTGACTCATTCCTCTCTGCCTCCTTCTTTCCACTCCTCTCCTCTTTTGACCTCACCCTCTCACCTTCCCCTCTACTCACAAGGCAGGCAATACGCTCGACCTCATCTTTACTAGATGCTGTTCTTCCGCTAACCTCATTGCAACTCCCCTCCAAGTCTCCGACCACTACCTTGTATCCTTTTCCCTCTCGCTCTCATCCAACACTTCCCACACTGCCCCTACTCGGATGGTATCGCGCCGTCCCAACCTTCGCTCTCTCTCCCCCGCTACTCTCTCCTCTTCCATCCTATCATCTCTTCCCTCTGCTCAAACCTTCTCCAACCTCTCTCCTGATTCTGCCTCCTCAACCCTCCTCTCCTCCCTTTCTGCATCCTTTGACTCTCTATGTCCCCTATCCTCCAGGCCGGCTCGGTCCTCCCCTCCCGCTCCGTGGCTCGACGACTCATTGCGAGCTCACAGAACAGGGCTCCGGGCAGCCGAGCGGAAATGGAGGAAAACTCGCCTCCCTGCGGACCTGGCATCCTTTCACTCCATCCTCTCTACATTTTCCTCCTCTGTCTCTGCTGCTAATGCCACTTTCTACCACTCTAAATTCCAAGCATCTGCCTCTAACCCTAGGAAGCTCTTTGCCACCTTCTCCTCCCTCCTGAATCCTCCTCCCCTCCCCCCTCCTCCCTCTCTGCAGATGACTTCGTCAACCATTTTGAAAAGAAGGTCGACGACATCCGATCCTCGTTTGCTAAGTCAAACGACACCGCTGGTTCTGCTCACACTGCCCTACCCTGTGCTCTGACCTCTTTCTCCCTCTCTCTCCAGATGACATCTCGCGTCTTGTGACGGCCGGCCGCCCAACAACCTGCCCGCTTGACCCTATCCCCTCCTCTCTTCTCCAGACCATTTCCGGTGACCTTCTCCCTTACCTCACCTCGCTCATCAACTCATCCCTGACCGCTGGCTACGTCCCTCCCGTCTTCAAGAGAGCGAGAGTTGCACCCCTTCTGAAAAAACCTACACTCGATCCCTCCGATGTCAACAACTACAGACCAGTATCCCTTCTTTCTTTTCTCTCCAAAACTCTTGAACGTGCCGTCCTTGGCCAGCTCTCCCGCTATCTCTCTCAGAATGACCTTCTTGATCCAAATCAGGTTTCAAGACTAGTCATTCAACTGAGACTGCTCTTCTCTGTATCACGGAGGCACTCCGCACTGCTAAAGCTAACTCTCTCTCCTCTGCTCTCATCCTTCTAGACCTATCGGCTGCCTTCGATACTGTGAACCATCAGATCCTCCTCTCCACCCTCTCCGAGTTGGGCATCTCCGGCGCGGTCCATGCTTGGATTGCGTCCTACCTGACAGGTCGCTCCTACCAGGTGGCGTGGCGAGAATCTGTCTCCTCACCACGCACTCTCACCACTGGTGTCCCCCAGGGCTCTGTTCTAGGCCCTCTCCTATTCTCGCTATACACCAAGTCACTTGGCTCTGTCATAACCTCACATGGTCTCTCCTATCATTGCTATGCAGACGACACACAATTAATCTTCTCCTTTCCCCCTCTGATGACCAGGTGGCGAATCGCATCTCTGCATGTCTGGCAGACATATCAGTGTGGATGACGGATCACCACCTCAAGCTGAACCTCGGCAAGACGGAGCTGCTCTTCCTCCCGGGAAGGACTGCCCGTTCCATGATCTCGCCATCACGGTTGACAACTCCATCGTGTCCTCCTCCCAGAGCGCTAAGAACCTTGGCGTGATCCTGGACAACACCCTGTCGTTCTCAACTAACATCAAGGCGGTGGCCCGTTCCTGTAGGTTCATGCTCTACAACATCCGCAGAGTACGACCCTGCCTCACACAGGAAGCGGCGCAGGTCCTAATCCAGGCACTTGTCATCTCCCGTCTGGATTACTGCAACTCGCTGTTGGCTGGGCTCCCTGCCTGTGCCATTAAACCCCTACAACTCATCCAGAATGCCGCAGCCCGTCTGGTGTTCAACCTTCCCAAGTTCTCTCACGTCACCCCGCTCCTCCGCTCTCTCCACTGGCTTCCAGTTGAAGCTCGCATCCGCTACAAGACCATGGTGCTTGCCTACGGAGCTGTGAGGGGAACGGCACCTCAGTACCTCCAGGCTCTGATCAGGCCCTACACCCAAACAAGGGCACTGCGTTCATCCACCTCTGGCCTGCTCGCCTCCCTACCACTGAGGAAGTACAGTTCCCGCTCAGCCCAGTCAAAACTGTTCGCTGCTCTGGCCCCCCAATGGTGGAACAAACTCCCTCACGACGCCAGGACAGCGGAATCAATCACCACCTTCCGGAGACACCTGAAACCCCACCTCTTTAAGGAATACCTAGGATAGGATAAAGTAGTCCTTCTCACCCCCCTTAAAATATTTAGATGCACTATTGTAAAGTGGCTGTTCCACTGGATGTCATAAGGTGAAAGCACCAATTTGTAAGTCGCTCTGGATAAGAGCGTCTGCTAAATGACTTAAATGTAAATGTTAAATGCTATATTAAAGGTACAATCCCTTCTGTGATGCATACACACTTCATTAAGTCATTTGTGCTGTGTCCCTCATACTGCATTAAAAAACTAAGCTGGTGGTACGCAAACGTAACATTTCCATGTGCCGTTTTGTTGTGATCTCTGAACAGTAGATGAGTGACACCGCTCACAACCATACCACTTTAAAGTATCAGTATGTGACTAAGGTTTATCATCCTATACATGAGTAACAGTGATTCAGATGAAAAAGCCCTGAGAGATCTGTCCCATTGACCCCATAGACATAGACATAGACAAATAGACTGTCCTTAGACAATCCCTCTACCTAGAGGGCAATTATTAGCATCCTTCCAGCATGTCCATGAGTGGTCACATGACCTAAGCCATGGGCATCAATCACGTGCCCATCTTAAAAGGATAAGAGAGGAACCAGAAGACTAATCTTGGCCTATGCGCAGGTGTACGGTGCCCATTCTAGGACAACCTCAAGCCTCACCTCTCCTTGTGAGAAACACAGCCACCAAATGCAGATGGAGGAAACAGAGTTGTTGTGAGTGGTGAACCAAGAGGCTGCGGGTGTCCTAAAATGGACACCGAACAAACAATAAATATCCCTGACTCAGTACATGAGGAACACAGCTTCTAAATGGCAGGCGGATAACGACAGCGCATGCTTACCCCACCAGACAAGAGGTGAGCGAGGAGACAGCCCTTTGTGTGCATTTGTGGTCTACACGTTGTGAGAGCATTATTTGTTATCCCAAATCCTTTTTCTGAGGCTGTTATCTGGTTTCATTCAGATATCCATCACAACACATAAAATGTGATCACATGAGCTTTGAATGTATTCTTTGCGTATTGCATCTCCCCCCCCCCCACCCGCACTGGAGAGAAATGTGCCCGCTGAAGGAGAAATGTCCAAATGCTTCAGAAGTGTGTGTGCATGCATGCTTGCGTGCGTGCGTGTGGCTCTGTCCGTCTCCCTGACTGGCATGTCCATCAATCTGTCTGTCCGTAAAGCCAGACTTCTATCATCGGCACATATGAAACAAAAACATTCTACATACAAATATAACTGTTTCCAAACGAATATCCTGATATTAACATGAACTAAAGTTCCCCTCTTTCCTCCATGTATGCAGTCGGTTCTAAAATAAACCAGCACACATGAATGCTTAGATCACAGGTAATCTTTGATCAATTATCCTTGGAAATCCTGAGAAACACTTGAAAATGAAATGTGGACTTTCTATGACCAAGCGGGTCAGCAGTGATTATCCCTCAGCTCTCAGCACCACCAGCAGAATGCAACAACATTATCAGCAGTGAACGAGATATCGCCGTCGATTCAATTTGGATAAAAGCACCATTCAATGTACTTGAAGCCTCATAATACTTCATTATATTGGGTATGAATCCACTACAAACCATTACTTTTACTGGTCTTACACTGTGGTCAATGACTTGATATTACTTACTAAAATGTAACTTAATGTATCCTCAGAGTGTGTTGCATTATTCACCTGGTTTTGGACAACCACCTGTGATAAAGTTACTGGCCTTGGGGAAAAATAACAATCTATGTATCACTGAACGGAATGTCACACCTTCAGTGGGATTGTTGCAGCAATCCATGCTCATATATTGTACTGTAGATACAAGAAAATACTTAGGCATTGAAATAAACGTGAAATGACTTTGCTATGCAAGAACAATAGAAGCAGGGCTTTCCACGATCGATACACAACATTACATAAACACAGTGATATATACAGAAGGCCAGAACAATGTAGTCACACTTGGCCAGTGCTGTGATGTGCGGCTAGTTGTGACACGTGCAACTATTAAAATGTGACGCATGGTCAGACTCCTTAGCACGGTCAATGGCAATGGCCTGCTGGTCCTCCTACATATCAACCAGAGAGAAAACAGCAAAGACAATAACAACAACATTCAGTGTTTTGATCTCCACCCAATAACCACGCACACAAACACACACACATACATATGCACCACACAAGCCCACACAGTCACACACACACCCTACTGTACATACAGGATTACCACACAGCCACAGGGGCTGAGCTTGTGTTAACCCGTTAACCCTCCCCCATCCTGTTAATGAACTAGATAACAGTGACCTGACCATCTGCCTTCAAGACCAAAAGGATCAACCCACACAGGGTTAAAGACAGGCCTACTTTATGCAGCAGACAGCTTGAGCTCCATGTATAAACATGTCACATGTTTACATTAATACTGGATCGCTGAAATGGTGATAATGTGGCACTAATGAAAGTGTTACATCATGGCAGGGATTAATAATGCACTGATGGAAATCCACACTATGAGCAAATAGCATTGCTGTGCCACAATGAAGTGAACTTGAAAGGAAAAATAAGAAATAATGAACCACACTATTACAATTGGATTCTTACAGTTTTTGAACGACTCACTAAGCTAAGTGCTAACATGTTCATTGAGCTGTAAACACCCTCATCTGTAACTGCTCTCTATCTGTCCTACAATAGCATTCCTAGGCTGTGTTATTCATCGGTCCCACATAGACCTAATGGAGAGAAAGTCAGTCAGAGTCAACAAGCAACACTACATGACCAAAAGTATGTGGACACCTGCTCATTGAACATCTCATTCCAAAATCATGGGCATTAAAATGGAGTGGGTTCCCCCTTTGCTGCTATAACATCATCCACTCTTCTGGGAAGGCTTTCAACTAGATGTTGGAACATTGCTCTGGGGACTTGTTTCCATTCAGCCACAAGAGAATTAGTGAAGTTCGGCACTAATGTTGGGCAATTAGGCCAATTCATCACAAAGGTGTTTGATGGGGTTGAGGTCAGGGCTCTGTGCAGGCCAGTCAAGTTCTTCCACACCGATCTCAACAAACCATTTCTATATGGACCTGGCTTTGTGCATGGGGGCATTGTCATGCTGAAACAGGAAAGCACCTTCCCCAAACTTTTTCCACAACATTGGACCCATAAAATTGTCTAGAATGTCATTGTATGCTGAATGCTGGAGAATTAAGATTGCCCTTGGCTGGAACTAAGGGGCCAAGCGCAAACCACGAAAAACAGCCCCAGACCATTATTCCTCGTCCACCAATTTTTACAGTTGGCACTATGCGTTGGGGCAGGTATCGTTCGCCTGGCATTCGCCAAACGCAAATGGTGAAGCGTGATTCATTACTCCAGATAACGCGTTTCCACTGCTCCAGAGTCCAATGGCGGCAAGCTTTACACCACTCCAGCCAATGCTTGGCATTGCGCATGGTGATTTAAGGCTTGTTTGCGGCTGCTTGGCCATGGAAACCCATTTCATGAAGCCCCCGACAAACCGTTCTTGCGCTGAAGTTGCTTCCAGAAGCAGTTTGGAACTCAGTAGTGAGTGTTGCAACCGAGGACAGATGATTTGTACGCACTACACGCTTCAGCACTCGGCGGTCCCCACTTTACGGCTGAGCAGTTGTTGCTACTGGACGTTTCTACTTCACAATAACAGCACTTATAGTTGACCGGGGCAGCTCTAAGTAGGGTAGAAATTAGACAAACTGAGTTATTGGAAAGGTGGAATCCAATGTTGGTGCCATGTTGAAAGTCCTTGAGCTCTTCAGTAAGGACATTCTACTGCCAATGTTTGTCTATGGAGATTTCATGACTGTGTGCTCAAATTCATACACCTGTCAGCAACTGGTGTGGCAGAAATAGCCAAATCCACTCATTTGAAGGGGTATGCATAGTGTATTTCTCACAGCCCATCAAATAGTGACTTTGCCAGTCTATAGCCATGAATAACCCCTATTCCAACACAATGTCAGTCAAATGTTACAGTAAGTTAAGTTCCTAAGTGACCACTAACCCCTCACCCTAAACACTTTGGTCCGGTTTGCCAGACACAGTTCAAGCAATGAGGATCAGGGTAGAGTAGTATGATACAAGTTTTTACAAAACATTTACTCCCTCACTGTGGTATTATATTCGTATTTCATTTACCCCCTACCATCCCTACTTCTCCTACCATCACCACCATCCCTACCATCCCTATAACCACTACCATACATGCCAACAATACCATCACTAGCATCACTACCATCATAACCATCACTACCATCCCTACCACAACTACCACTCTAACATCCCTACCATTGACTACCATCATCTCCATCCCTACCACTAGCATCACTACAATCCCTACAACCCCTAGCACCCCTAGCACCCCTACCATCACTCCCATCCCTACCATCACTTTCACCAATAACATCCCTACCATCTCCACAATCACTACCATAACTACCATCACTACTATTCCTACCATCCCTACCACAACTACCACTCTAACATCCCTAGCATTGACTACCATCTCCACCATCCCTACCATCACTACAGTCATCACCATCCCTACCACTAGCATCTCTACCATCCCTACCACCCCCAGCACCTGTACCACCCCTACCATCACTACCATCCCCACCATCACTTCCACCAATAACACACCTACCATCTCCACAATCACTACCATCACTACCATCCCTATCATCATCATCATCACTATCATCACAAACATCACAGCCATCAATTACATAACAACCATCCCTACCATCAACACAATCCCTACTATCACCACCATCACTGCCGTCCCTACCATCACCATCATCACCACCTTCACTACCACAACTACCACCACTAACACCACTACCATCACTATCAACACCACTACCATCAATAACATAACAACCATCCCTACCATCAACACAATCCCTACTATCACCACCATCACTGCCATCCCTACCATCACCACCATCACCACCATCTCTACCACAACTACCACCACTACCATCACTATCAACACCACTACCACTACAACCACTATCGTCAATAACATAACAACCATCCCTACCATCAACACAACCACTACTATCACCACCTTCCCTACCATAACTACCATCCCTACCATTACTACCACCACTACCATCATCCCTACCGTCACTACCATCCCACAATCAATAATATCACAACCATCACTGCCATCCCTACAATCACTACCATCAGTACCATCCCTACCATCACCACCACCATCCCTACCGTCACTACCATCCCACAATCAATAATATCACAACCATCACTGCCATCCCTACAATCACTACCATCAGTACCATCCCTACCATCACCACCATCACTACCATCCCTACAATCACCACCATCATCACCATCACTTCCACCACTAACATCCCTACCATCTCCACAATCACTACCATCACTACCACAACTACTTTCTACCATCACTACCATCCCTACCACCACTACCATCCCTGCCATCACTACCATCACATCCATCCCTACCAACACTACCACAACTACCATTACCAACATCACTACCATCCATACAATCACCACTATCATCACCATCACTTCCACCACTAACATCCCTACCATCTCCACAATCACTACCATCACTACCACAACTACTTTCTACCATCACTACCATCCCTACCACCACTACCATCCCTGCCATCACTACCATCACATCCATCCCTGCCATCACTACCACAACTACCATTACCAACATCACTACCATCCCTACAATCATCACCATCATCACCATCACTTCCACCACTAACATCCCTACCATCTCCACAATCACTACCATCACTACCACAACTACTTTCTACCATCACTACCATCCCTACCACCACCACCATCCCTGCCATCACTACCATCACATCCATCCCTACCATCACTACCACAACTACCATTACCAACATCCCTACCATAACTACAATCACCACCATCCCTAAAACAACCATCACTACTATCCCTACCATCACTACCAACCCTACCATCACTACCTGCACTACCTTCACCACCATCATCACAATTCCTAAGTATCACTACTATCAGTACCATCCCTACCATCACCAACATCCTCACCATCACTTCCACCACTAACATCCCTACCATCTACACAATCACTACCACCACTACCATCCCTACCACAACTACTTTGACCACCATCACCACCATCCCTACCACAACTACTTTCACCACCATCACCACCATCCCTCCCATCACTACCATCACCACCATCCCTACCACAACTACTTTCACCAACATCACCACCATCCCTCCCACCACTACCATCACCACCATCCCTACCATCCCTACCACCACTACCATCCATACCACAACTACTTTCACCACCATCACCATCATCACCAACATCACCACCATCCCTCCCACCACTACCATCACCACCATCCCTACCATCCCTACCACCACTACCATCCCTACCACAACTACTTTCACCACCATCACCACCATCACCACCATCCCTACCACCACTACCATCCCTACCACAACTACTTTCACCAACATCACCACCATCACCACCATCCCTCCCATCACTACCATCACTACCATCCCTCCCATCACTACCACCACTACCATCACCACCATCCCTACCATCCCTACCACCACTACCCTCATTACCATCACTACCATCACTACCCTCATTACCATTGCTACCATCACCACCACCACTACCATCACTACCCTCACTACCATCACTACCCTCAGTACCATTGCTACCATCACCACCACCACTACACACCACCATCTCTACCATCACAACCATCCCTACCATCACCACCATCACTACCCTTATTACCATTACTACCATCACTATCATCACTACACACCACCATCTCAACCATCACTGACATCACAACCATCCCTACCATCACCACCATCAAAACCATCACTACCACCAATACCATTCAAACTGTCAGGATCATCACAATCATCCCTACCATCACCACCATCTCTACCATCCCTACCATCAATTCCATCTATACCATCACAACCATCACTACAATCACTACAATCACCACTATCCCCACCATCACAACCATCACTACAATCACTACAATCACTCCCATCCCTGCCATTACTTCCACCACTACCATCCTGACCATCATTACCACAACAACCATCACTACCATCCCCACCATCCCTACCATCACTAAAACCACTACCATCACTACAATTACCACCATCAACACCACTATCACTTCCATCCCTACCACCACTATCATCACTACCATCACCATCATCACTACCAGTAGCCTAGATACAAGAAAATACCTTTACATTATCTCTATACTAAAGCTGAGAAAAGAACTGAAGAAATAGACAATGAAATGAAAGTGAAATTACTTTGCTTTACAAGCGCAATAGAAGCATGGCTTTCCACTACCATCCGTACCAGCACTACCAGCACTACCATCACAACCATCACTACCATCCCTACCACCACTACCATCACAACCATCACTACCATCACTACTATCACTACCCTCAATACCATTACTTCCATCACAACCATCACCACCATCACTAATATCTCTTTCACCACTACCAACCCTACCATCACCACCATCCCTACTGTACCATCACCACCATCCCTACCATCACTACCAAAACTACAATCACCACCATCACCACCATCACAACCATCCCTACCATCACCGCCATCCCTACATTCACTACCATCCCCATCATCCCCACCACCACTACCATCACTACCATCAACACCATCCCTACCACCACTACCATCACTACCATCCCTGCCATTACTTCCACCACTACCATCCTGACCATCACTATCACCACAACCACCACTACCATAACCACCATCAGCACCATCACTACCATCCCTACCACCACTACCATCACCACCAAATTCAGAAATCTCAGAAAAGCAGTACTAATCTGGGATCAGTTTTACCTTTTTAGATAGCAATGATTAAACTGTGGGACCTGATTCTATACCAGAACTCCTAGATGCTTCATGAATACAGGCTGAGATTCCTGATGATTTCCTTTCGGGAAAGAAATATGCCACTTTGAGTAGCGAATGTGCACGCGTTGGTTTTGTCCCCAGGGTAATTGCCAAGTCATTGTAACGGGAGGCAGAGCGCACATTAATTCCTGCTGTTTCATCAATGCCTGTCTACTGAGGAATGTATTATGTTCGGTATTCCAACAACATTATTACGTCAACAAGTGTTGATTATGAGGTGCTATTCTGTGTGTGTGTGTGTGTGTGTGTGTGTGTGTGTGTGTGTGTGTGTGTGTAATGTTGTATCATGCATGCTTGTATACCTACATACCTGTTTATGTAAAGAGGGTTGTTATAGGTCACTTGCCTCATCATCACTCATGTAACATTCATCCCACTACAGGCCATCCACAACTTCAATAGACACTGATAGAAACTGATTGATAAAAGTATAAAGCCCTCCATATCAACTCTGGACCTAGAAGCCAGTTCCATTGTGTTTTTTTTCATTATTCCCCTCTAATCAGGGACTGATTTAGACCTAGTACACCAGGTGGGTGCATTTAATTATTAGAACAGAAAACCGGCAGGTTCCGGACCTCATAGGGTAAGAGTTGAATACCACTGCAATAGAGGATCAAAATCCTAGACTGGTATCCTCTGTGAGTCTGTCTGTCTGTCTGTCTGTCTGTCTGTCTGTCTGTCTGTCTGTCTGTCTGTCTGTCTGTCTGTCTGGCTGGCTGGCTGGCTGGCTGGCTGGCTGGCTGGCTGGCTGGCTGGCTGGCTGGCTGTTGGCACAAACCCATTAAATGGAAGCTCACAATTAGAAACAGCTGATCGATAGAGTGAGTGGACAGCATGGGCGATGCTTGAATATTAATAGCGTTACTAGTTGAATGACTGTTAAAAGCATCTTCTCCATATTCATAGCCTTCTAATGAACTTGAATCAATGTGGCTCTGCCGGCTTTCTTTAAATGCAACTCCATATTCTTAGCCTCTAATGAACTTGAATCAATGTGGCTCTGGAGGCATTCTTTAAATGCAATATATGTACCTGACATGAGCGGTTGAGCTGTGTCGTGAAATGGCAAAGAAGGCTGAAATATATCTGGAAAGTTTGGGGAGATGGCCTATGCATCCCTAATTCAAAGGCCACTACCCTTTCATTAATAGTCTGGGAGTTTCTAATGAGATTCTAATTACTGTTATCTTCTAGTTTGGATGGCAAGAGGCAGGGAGAAGTAGAGGGTCATTATAGGCCTGTCAGAGACAGACAATCCAAAAACACATTGGGTAGATTTTCTCCAATCAACCCATTTAATCAACAAAGAGGTCATTAGAATAAAACAATGAAATACTTAAGAGTTTATTCAAACCGAGAAGCACTATCCAGTCGGATTTAAAGATTAAGATACAGTACAACAATTGAAAGGGGGGAATCAAACATATAGAATGAATGGCCATCACGGTCTCATACAAGACTATGCCTTTAGCTAAATGAGTCACGCGCAGCGAAAGAGACGATGAAATTAAAACTCGAGTATAATCCCTCAACCGCTAACGGTGTCACTCAAGGATTAGTGTGCTAAAGAAGAAAATAACACGCTAAATACTATGCAGCGAAATTAAACGCCCGAAGCACTGGCATGGAGCGTCCCTGTCATTCCCCAAAATATTGACTTTGTTTCAGAACTCGGCTACCCCTCACGGAATTCTAGCAGGCTACAGTAGCGGAGTAGCCTATAGCGCACTAACATAGAGTAAACCGTGAAGACTCAACTCGCAACTTCATTGCCATCAACTGAACTGTAGCCTATTGCCTACAGTTACGGCATAGATGAGTTTATCAAGACCTGTGGTAAGTAAACTAAATCCCAAACCTGATACATATATTCTTTGAATATTGTATTTAAATAAAAGGACAGATTTCAGGTAATGGGGAAATAGTTTTACACGGGGATTTGCCCTTGATGTCCATTACATTGCAGTTCGATGATAAATAAAACACACTTTTATGTAAGGTGCACTTTCAGTGGGCTATGTTGTATATTTATATTTACATTTCACAGTTTTCATTTGTTTTTAGCAGAAGAAACACTTGAAATATCCATGTCTATTGTGTTTTACCTGTATGTCCAGACGCAAACCATCCAGAAGGATAATCCGCACGAGATTAGGAAAAAAAAATGTAGTTCACAACAACTATATATCAAAAGGGTCAGATGAAATCCACCGTTTGTAACTAGAAATCCACACAATATACCTTAGAATAAGTTTATAAACGGGTAGTCTGTAAATCCTTTTCGAATACCATCAACCATTTTGTATAAAGAGCGAATCCCTGATTTTCAGCACAGCACCACCGGAGGAGTGGACAGCTCCGTTAGAAGCAGCGGTCTAACCTCACTCTCTTGTCTCCTGTGCCACTGAGGCACCAGCCACCAGCTCCAACCTCACCTACTGGCTGCGTCCCGATCCGATTTACATACAATCACAGGACGAACCAATCAAAAACCCCGCAGAAAGCTCCTCCAGAGCGAGAGTGGAGACAGTCAATCTGCCTCGTCTGATTCCATTCGCTGGATATAATTGTCCTTGACTTGAGATGAATTGGGGTTGGGGGGATGTCGAATGTCCCCTTCCTACTGTTCAGAATTTTGCGACACTGAAATTAGTCAGTCAAGTCCTGCAAACCATCATGAAAGTAAGTCACCAATAACAAAGGAGGTATTACAAATACAATAATCTATGTTTTCAGGAAATTATTCATATTTTGCTCATCAATGTGCACATTATCAAATGGTAACACATCTTTTTCTAAACTGAACAGTGTTGTAAAAGCATATTCCTTCAAGTTATTCTACCAAACACACAACCGTTTCAATGCAAATTGAGCTGACTACATCTCAATAAATCGATATGGTAAACCAGGAACCCTATCCTTCTTGAAACAATAGTGAAACTGAACAATTACCTTTGAATTCCAGGCTAAGTATGTGAATAGGCTTATTCATATATAATTGTATTTCAAGTCACCAAGCATGATCAACATTCCAGCCAAAATAGCTATGTGTCACGTACACATTAACATAATCAAACATGATGCACAGGATAGTCATCCAGCCCCATATGTCAACCATGTCATTGCCGCTGCCAAATCAAGTTACAGCATGATTTATGGTTGGAATAAGTGGAAACCTTCCATAAAACATTCTCCCAACGGGCTTGTGTGTATCATGGCACATCTGTGCACAGAAGACCCATCTCACCCAGATATTGCTGAAATTGCATCGATGTATCATATTGTCATACATGTACATGTGAACTATGGTGTTGGAGAAAACTGGGGAAATATGTAAATGTCAATATGTGCATGAGAACTAAGCATGATTATTTCAGACATTGAATGGGCAAAAAAAAATCCTGTTTTATGTGTCTCTTATTTTGAGAAGGATTATGATGGTACTCTAATGGGGTGTGGAAGCAATACCACAGATGTGATTTTGTGACTGGAGTTTCACATTCTATTATCTATGAAAGTGTTCTGCAGAGCTCCAGATTGCATTGTCAACCTCGGCTACAACCACTGTGACAGGCTGAATTACTAGGCCTTGGCGCATGGGACCCCGGGCCCCACAACTTGGTTGGCACTTATGGTTCTGAGACGGTTGTGTAAGAAGAATCAGAGTGATGTTAGATGACCTCTCTACTCAACCTCTTGACACCAACACAAAGCTCTCAGTGTGATGGTAAAATTATCTAACAAGGGACACCTTTGTCTTTGTCTGAATATTTTGTTTTTAAACTCCTGTCCAGCCTTTGTGTGCAATGTATTATTATTAGTGCATTCATCTGCTCTTATTCATTTGTATTGCCTGTTACAAGGAGTCCTAAGCTCCTTTATACTGAACAAAAATATAAACGCAATATGCAACAATTTCAAAGATTTTGCTGAGTTACAGTTCATATTAGGAAATCAGGTAATAAAAACAATTCATTAGGTCCTAATATATGGATTTCACATGACTAGGCAGGGGTGCAGCTATACTGTAGGTGGGCCTGGGAGGGCATAGGCCCACCCATTTGGGAGCCAGCCCCCCCAGACGATCCCACAGGTGTAGAAGCCGGATGTGGAGGTCCTGGGCTGGAGTGGTTACACGTGGTCTGCGGTTGTGAGGCCGATTGGACACACTGCCAAATTCTCTAAAACGACGTTGGAGTCGGCTTGTGATAGAGAAATTAACATTCAATTCTCTGGCAATAGCTCTGGTGGACATTCCTGCAGTCAGCATGCCAATTGCACACTCCCTCAAAACTTGAGACATCTGTGGCATTGTGTTGTGTGACAAAACAACACATTTTAGAGTGGCCTTTTATTGTACCCAGCACAAGGTGTACCTGTGTAATGATCATACTGTTTGATCAGCTTGTTGATAAGCCACACCTGTCAGTTGGATGGATTATCTTGACAAAGGGTGCAATGCTCACTAACAGGGATGTTAACATATTTGTGCACACCATTTGAGAGAAATAAGCTTTTTGTGTATATGGAACATTTCTGGGATCTTTTCTTTCAGCTCATGAAACATGGGACCAGCACTTTACATTTTGCATTGATAGTTTTTTCAGTGTAGTTAGCCTTATAATGCAACATGTCACCTGTTTGTGAAGCTTAATTAATACATTTAGTCAGTATGTGTTTATCACGCCTGTTTTAATAAGCCTTCATATGTTAAAGTAATCCTTAGTAGGACTAGCACTAAGGGACAAAATAAGAGCACTTTAAATGCCATTCATAATGCATTACACTTAGACAGATCACAGAAAGGTTAGAAAAGAATCAGCAACATCAACACAACCCAAACTAACCTAAGATGGCGACAACAGTTATTTAGGACTTTGAACCTTTAAGAACAGATTAAATGTGTTCTTCGAACGTTCTTGGAACATCAGGCAAATGTTTTGGTACAAACATTCTATAATCATCAGTACAGCTGGACAGTTTTTGTGTTATGAGAGCATTTTCCTCAACCTAACGAATGTTCTGGGAACATTCACAGAACCAACTTACTTTTGATGGGAATACATTACTGACACATTGTGTCATTACATTACTTGGAAACCTATGATACCTTTTGGGGAATGTTCTGTGGTGGTTATTACAGACATTCCAAGGATATTTCATTTTATATTTCATTTTATTTTATGAAAATAAACATCATCCTGATGTTAGATAGACCGCTGCGCCACTTGGGAGCTTCTAAGGCACTGCATCTCAGTGCTAGAGGTGTAACTGCAGACCCTTGTTTGATTCCAGGCTGTATCACAACCGGCCGTTATTGGGAGTCCCAGAGGGTGGTGCACAATTGGCTTAGTGTTGTCTGGGTTTGGCCGGGGTAGGCCGTCATTGTAAATAAGAATCTGGCTTGCCTAGTTAAATAAATAAATTGAATTTGAAAAAATAACCCTAATTTGAATTTATTGATAATCTTGGCTAATGTTCTGGGAATGTTCCCAGTTTGCTGGGTGGGCACTGACTTGGCAGGGATATATTGCCTTGAGAGTTGAGACACTGACTTCTGAAGATGTGGGCGAGTTGGAGAAACACCTTCCTCGGTTCCACTTCCAGTCCCTGGAATCTCTGTCTGAAAGAGAAATCATTACTCACCATCAGTAAATAGGGGTTCAGTCTCAGGGCAGTATGATCCAACCAGAGCCCACCCACCTTAGCTGGCAGCCTGGATGTCCTTCCACCAAGTCTGGGCAGGGAGAGTCTGAGAGAGGAAAAAAAAAGATTAATATTAGTTGGGTCAATTAAAGCGTCAATCAGTAATTTAAGCAATAAAAAAGTGCATTCCCCGCCCATGTTTTGGTGGAAAGCTGAGGGATGGGGCTGGAGAAATGTAACCACTCTCAAATTCATAGACAGAGCTATGGATGCAAGGACTGACCATCCATGATATTAAAATTAAGGTTTTAACCAAGTTTTGAGGCTATATAGTGTTTGTTTACATTTACTTTGTTTACAAACATTGACGTAAAACAAGCTTTTATTTTGGGTTCTGATGGGGTACGACAGTTGAACTAAGCTCATGAGGCCTTTATAAGTTAGAATCAATGGGTACATATCATTAATTTATAAGTCCAAAAATGGATGTAGCAACTGCAGATTGCCCCTTTAAGTACCTCTAGCTAACCGTTTGTCTAGCTAAATGTTTGAAGATGTTAGGAGAAACAAGAAAACAAGAACTTTAGAAGTACAAAGGAAGGTGATAAAGGTGCTGATAATAGGAAATTACTTTTCTAACTTGATCAAAGCACTTTTGTAATCGAAGTGATGTTGAAAACGCAACAGGATTTGGACACTCAAGCCACGAAGTGGAGAGAGATAGCTAATTACCCTTGTCATGATCAACAGAGAAGCA